>NC_071571.1:149972568-150275859 GCF_024509145.1 Vidua macroura | reverse complement strand
TGGAGATACATATATATATACACACACACCATAGGTTACAAAACACAAATTCTTTAAGTAGGGAATAAGATTTCAGCTTTACATGCAGAAATTGCTGCTGTCGAAATTATTTGGAGATCTTGCCCTAGAAAATGGGATAAGAAAGTTCCTGCAGTTCTGTGCTTCAGGCATTCACAGTAAAATTGCTTTCTCTGTGAAAAAAATAGTATGAAATAGAGATGTTGGTAGTGGTTCTCGAAGCTTTAATACTAAAGGTATGTTTTCTAATACAGGCACGTGTTTGAATACTTCAGCTCTGTATTTATAATACCTTCACTATGCACTATCCTCTCCTTGCATCTAAATGAATGTGGTCAGGGTGGAAGTACTGTGCAAATGAAAGCAACATTTGGTTTATCTCCAGTAGCAGCATTCAGTTCATTAATATTGCATTTCCCTGTAACTTAGTGGAAGCCTGCCTGTGTCAAAATATTAAATAAAAATGGATTCCTTATTTTTGCATTAATGACTGTCCAGCATAATTTTTAATTCTTACCTGATGCAGTTATGCTCATGCCATTATAATACTTCATTTTCTTACTCACTGTTGATGTAGGGATTAAATAACTTCCTTTCTCATTGTCTGGGTAATAGTCATATCTTTTCAGAGAATGAGAATAACAAGAACACTGGCCAATTCTTGGCTTTCACCAGAGAAATTTTTAAAATGTTGGACTGGACTGAGAGGAAAGCAGGAAGTCAAGGCTGGAAACTTCTCTACTCCATTCTATCTGATAAAGCAAGCAAGAGCCCAGAATTTTCCTTCATTAATTTGTTGGCCTCACAGGATAAACTGGAGCTCAAAGTTGCTTGATGTGAGCAGTAGAGACTAAAGCTACACAAGTCTGTCTTTTTGCATCTGAAAGGGCTTAGGCTTGTAATAATGCTGTGGCCCTTCCAGCCTTGCAGGGAATAATGAAAATACAGCAGGCTTACATGAGCAATGAATACATCTTACATTGTTTATACATGGGCTTGTAATTTCATGTTAGATCTTCACTCCCTTCTAAGACTTCTAAGAAGTTTAGTCGCAGAATTAAACTGTAGATCGTGCAGCAAAAGCCTGAAAGTCTGATAAGCTTTTTTTTATGAGGTAGGTGGGGGGTTTCACTCCCAGCATATGTGGGGAGGATGTATCCAAAGTGACAGACAGGTGCCACTGCTCACAGACTGGTGGGATTCAGCTGTGGCTGCAACATTGAACTGCCAGTGCTTCTGAAATAGTTTAATCTCAGCAAATGGTTGTCAGGCTTGCTTCTCATGGTAGGGAGTGTTTAATAAAAAGCATATGAGAAGGCACATATATGTGTGCAGTTTGTTTTCTGTTCAGCAAAGAAATCTGGGACCAAGCCTCTCAGGATCCTACCCAGATGGCTGATTTAGCCCATGTGTCATAAAGTAAACTAGAGTCTGTTTTGATTACACCGTTCTTCAGAAGGAATTCACTTTTCATACCTGGGGAATTTGTCTATGCTAATTTCAGTTCCACGTTTTGAAGGCTGAGTTTTGCTTTCCTTGCCAATGAAAGTTTAAGCCTGGTTGATGCTCATTGTAAGGTGACAAGTATTCTTTCATTGGGTAAAATACAGAATACAGCTGCACATTTTATATTCATTGTGTTTTTCCAGTCTTCATGTATGAGTGGTGAGCAAGGGCACACAAAGTCCTCAGAGGAAGATGAAAAAGCTTTCGTAGCAAAAACTTGTTTGAGTTATGCACACTGCTGTTCACATTTCTACAGATAAGTAGGAAGAATTTTACAGGCACCATGTGAACTCTTTTCCTGCAGGTTTTATTTTTTCCTGATAAACTAAGACATTGTTATCCCCTAACTCTCTATCCAAATTAAGTTAATGTAAACTGACTGCAGCTTGATTGAAAACCAGAATACAAGTTAAGGATAGTAATGTGTCACATCATGGCTGTTTTAATGTGGAACTGAAACTTAAATTTAAATATCTTTTGGCTTAAAAGGAAAGGTTTCAAACAAAATGGAAGTGACCTTTTGAATTATGCCTGTTTTACTATATGATCGCATGTACTTCTCCAGAGAAGTCTGTGGGTCAAAAGTCTGCCCATGTGTTCTGCAGAAATCTTTATACAGAGGTAGTACATTGAACTTTGAAATTTGTTAGTGGAAGAATAAAAACTTAACAGGATGATAAATGGATTTCACTTAACAGGGATGTGGTAGCCCTGTTTTATCTGTTAAATCTTGACGGCTGTACTAAGCAACATTAAATTATTTCAAATCTATTTAGGCTCTTAAAACCTAAAACAGTTAGGGATATATTATGGTTAACTGATGATTGCTTTAATCAAATCTTATTCCTCCTGAAAATCTGTCAGGTGATTCTTCAAACAATAAAAACATTAGTTTATTGCATATGCAGGTCCTGTAATTGAAAAAGTAAAATGACTAAGCACAATGTTCTCAGTAAAGCCACCAAAATAAAATACAGCTCAGACGGGCAAGCCATGCATTTCATTAAAATAAGGTTCAGTGACCATGCAATTTATCACCCTAAGGGCTTCCTCACTCTGACAAGTGACTAACGTGTAAAATGTCAAATATCTCTGTACTGACCAGTAACTTGCAATAACTTTAGGATTTTGTTAGTCAAATGCTAGATGTACTTTCCTGTTCACAAGCTACAAGAAATGAATAGTTTTCTTCCTCAGCTTCCTGTGTTAGTGCTGAAGACTCACACCTACACACGCAGCACATGCAAATGTCTGTGCCTTTGTGGGCTCTGGGAGATGGGAAACTGTGCTCACAGTGAAGATGAAAGAATGGCAGGGAGCAACCTCAGCTTGTAGAGCCATGAGAAGTTGATCCATCAGTGGGGCAAGGAAGGAGTGAACCTGCTGGTTGTCCTCCCAATGATGGATAAGAGAACTTCTGTTACCCATTGCATCTAGTAAATATTCTCTAATTCTGTTACAACTCGGGCCAATCATTACTTTCCTGATGGAGAGATCACATCACGTTGTTCTTTCAACAGCTTCTACATTTGAAACCCTCTGTCAGGACTTTGTTTAGAAATAATCTCATGCCCTTCAGACCTTGTAGTCATGTCTTCTGGTTCCTGTCCTTTTGATTATTTCCTCTCTGTTTTTTCTGCTTGGCTCAATTTAATGTACAGCATGCTTTGCTCACTGAAGTGTTTGGCTTGAATGTTGTTGTGCTTGATGAGGAATCATTTGTCATATGAGGTGATCCTCACCTCTAAAAGAACATTAGGACAAAAGTGAGAATATCTCCTTTCAACAGGACGTACTGACTTGAGTTGTGCTTCTTTGCTGGAATCCACAGGTCTTCCTAAAGAATGTGCAATCCCTTCTCTAAACCACTATCAGGAAGCAGTGTTTGAATAAATATTTGTTAGGTTTTTGGTTTTTTTCACACTATGCTTTTGAATCCTTACAGAGAGATCCCTGTTCAGTAAACCTGATCTCAATGCATGGGCTGATAATATTTTTGGACCAACACTAGAAAGCTCCTGAACCCTTCTTGGGAATACTGGTTTGGAATACTCCAGCTACTCTTCACAGCAAAATTTGTGGAAGCTGTTGTAATGTCCTCTGAGTGTCCCACCCACTTTAGTGATGGTTTCATCAGACAGGGGTGCATGGCACATCCTACTGCTTATTAATAAGACTTGTGAAATCCTACATGATTGCTAATTTATTAAAACCTTCAAGTGTTTCAGAGTCGGATTTCCCTGGAAGACTTCCAGAGTGACCCAATTCAGGCAATTCTACTTGTCTAGAATCAGTTCTAAAATCTCTTCCTTGAACCAGAGGCCTATGACAAGCTATCCAATATGCTAAAGTACTTACACAAGGCTTTTAGAAATTCTAGGCGAAGTTCATGTCACCAGGATAACTGCCAGTTGCCCAAAACCTTATTCACTTCATATTTTTGGTTTGCTTGCTCTTAACAGCTGTATACTTCAAGCAGGTGTAGCACTTCAAATACTTAGGACTATATGCATCCATTATATGAAGGTAACAACTTCTTGTCTGCTTTTCAAGGACTTGGGGTGGTAGAGTTGAATGGCAAGTCTATTAATTTCAACAAAACATTACTTATAAGCACCTTGCAGACAATGAGACAGCAAAATAGTTCAGGAATGAGTGTCATATCCCTTATCAATTTCACGTGTGATAAATGGCTTTAGCTGGTTGTGATGTTAGAGAAAGGAATCTCTAAGTGTTAACTATCTTAATTGGAACTGGGGTGGAAGCCAAGCCACTATCTTGTACCAGAATAAACTGATAAGAGAAAGTATTCAGTTAAAAGTAGAGCAGTTGTTTAAAGAAATAGTCTGAAGATGTAAAACTCTTTGAAAATTTGAAATTAGGTAACATGTGCAGTATTCATTCAAGCACCTGACTTTAGTTTTATAACTTTAACTCATCCCCTGGTAGACATGACAACTGTTCTCCTGGTCTCCTCAATTTCTTCCCATAGATGCAAGGCTTTGATTTCTTCTGCAGCACAGAAAGAGAACATCCCTTTGAAATTTATCTAGTCAGAAACACCAAACAGCTTTAGCCAAGTGTATGTGCGCTCCCATCATCCTTTGTCTGACCTCTGCCATTAGTGATACTCCTTCCTTGGGATGCTGCCGTGGGCAACTGCCATCTCCTGGAAGATAAGCATCAAGACAGTTTTGAAAATGGAGAAATTTAATACATTAATTGCAAGTAGAATCTTGCATTAATAAGTTGCAAGTTGATTAGGAGTTGACAGATCTGGAAATGTGACATCTAGAATACTGTGAGGTCAGGCTCAGCTTTCCAGAGAACCAGTGAGAAGACTCTGCATCCATTATACTTTTAGGATCAGAGAACAGAAAGCTCTGAGAGCTTACAGAGCTGAATCCCTATCTTGTGGTGTGCCTGTTCCCAACAGCTGCTGCCAAACCATAAAGATGATAAAACCACAGAAAAAACTAGAGACTAAAACTCTTATTCTGGTATTTCTTCTGCCATCTGAGCAGAGCAGCAGAGATGAATCCAGACTGAATGTGAGTGGAGCAAGATGAGGAAAAGTCAGTGATGGAACCACAAACTTTAAGTGCTATAATAAAGGTGTGTGGATGACACATTATGAATGAGAGCTATTTAACTTAACTCTCTTCATGAGGCCCACGCTCTTGCTAGATACTTTTACTCAAGTTTAGAGAATGCTCCTGTTAGTCTGTTGAGATGCATAAGCAGGTAGCCTCAGAGCACTGAAGGCAGCATTCACTGATCAGCTCACAGCTTGGCGAGTTCTTCCTCTGTTCTGTGAATAGGCCTACAGTCCCTGAGGTGAGAGGTCCTTTAATGTTAGGTGCCTGTTAGACTAATTCTAAAGATTTATCTGAGCAAAATGTTGCTGTTCCTGTTTATCCTTCAAATCAGCACCCACTCTCCAAGCTGTAGTAGGTGTTCCTTTTAAAATTATTAGGAGATAATCAGTCCTGAATTGAAGCTGTAGCTGTTATTTGCACCTACTTAGTCTGTGGAGTCCCTTTTACATTCCTTCCTCTGAAGATAGCTTACACAAGCTGCACGTGTATTTTGGTGTCTCTTTAAACAATAAAGGCACAAAGCCAAATTTATCTTGTTGGGTGTTCAGGTTACTACTTCTTTCTCTGGATTTCCCCCTTGGCTTGAGATTTCAGGATCTATCCAGGGTAATAGAATGAGCAAAAGAGATTGCTTGTTCTCTGAGTGCACTTTGCAGAGAGGATCCCATCCCTTTCTGAGCATATTAGATGTCAAGTAGGATAACCTGCCAGCTCAGCTGTTACACTTCAGTATCAAACTACTTTGTGCACTTCAGTTCTGGTGTTTCCTTCATTGTTTTGCTCTTCACATATGCTGCTTTCAGTGCCTGCACACATTAAAGCAGCTCTGCCTACTTAGAGAAATACCTGTGATATTATCTGACCACAAATTCATTCTGCCTCTGAGAATGATCTGGAAAGGCACTCCAGCTGGTGTGCAATTAGCCTTGCATAAAGAAACAACCACTAGATTACCTTTGTTTTCTAAACAATCAAGCTTGTATAGGCTGAACCTCTCACTGCCCTGTTCTTTATGTCAGCAACCCTGTATCTATAGAATGACTCAAGTGCAAACACTTTGAATCTTACAGCTAAATTGACATTGGCTATGACTTGTTGATTTTAAATACCTTTTTAATGCAGAGAAACTCTCCCCTTCCTAGAAGAAGCCTGCCTAGTCCTGTAGACACTATTGCAACAATGTTTTTGTTCTCATGGATATTCAAGAAAAGCTGCTTTAGCATGTGAAAGATTAATTCACTGAGGATGTTTTAGGTAATCCATCTGTGTTATCTGATAGTAACCTCCAACAAAATGCTTTTGGGAGACTAGATGCCTTTCAAACAGCATTTGCTTGTTGTTCTGGGTGGGTTGGTTTTGGTTTTGTTTGGCGGGAGGTGGGAATAATAGCTCACAGGGGTAACCAATGTTCAAGGTATTTAAATGTACATTAGCATCTCTACTGCCTTTACAACCTGCTTGTGGTAGTCCCAGCTGCCTTGTAACAAATAGTTACAGTGCAGCTGCTGAAACCATTGATTCCTCTTACCCACTCTGCCTTGGAAACTTGTCTCTGTGGGGACTTAGAGAGGTGCAAGACCCATGATCTGGATGAAATGAGGATGCTTAAAGTTCCATGGATGAGATCTGCCGCCATCTCACAGTGCAGCTTTGTCCCTTGGGTTATATGTTGAGTTTCCCTTGGAGGATGGCAGCTGAGTGTTTTGCAGGAAGCATGCAGGAAAAGTTGTTGGGACTGACAGAGCATGACTGAATTGTCTGACTGTGACAGAGCTAAACCGAGACTGGGAGTTGGGTTTGCTTTCAAATATTTTCACCTGCAAGAAGTTATATAGTGATTGCACTGATGTGACAGCAGAGTACAAACACTTCTCTGGTGCAGGAGTGCTGCAGGTCTCACCCCAGAGTGGTCCAGATGTCTGCTGTTGAAGTGGCATGGAGGCTGGAGCTTGTGCATTCTCTAAGAGGAGAACAGTTGACAGTCATTCCCAAATTAGGTAAAAATGCCAAATTTTGCAAGCCTTTGCCAAGTATTTCATCGTTCTCCAGAGTCACAAATGGAAGAGGTTTGTGTCCTCTAAATATTGCCCTGCTAGCTGGTCTTCATGTATCAAGTCCAGCTGCCAAGCACTTGTAACCTCTTATTATTTTAGTGTACATGTCAGTAAATATCTTATCCTGACAGTTCTAACAGGGTTAGAGCTTGGCAAAACACATTCTAAAATAGCATTTGTTCATTGTCCAAAATCAAAATGTCCTGATCAAGCTGCTCTTAAATGTGGCCATCAGCTTTCTATGGGGCTGCTTATAAACCAGCTATCTAAAGCATATTATTTGCAGTAAAATGGATGGTTTGTAACTTGGCCAAAATACAGTCTGTTTATTACCTGTATTTCTGTATCCTATAAGGTGTAACTTTTATGTGGTGTGGGTTCCCTACTTTGTTAAAAGTACTGGTTGTGGAAGTTCTTACTGTATTGATCCTAAATGCTGTAAATAAGGTCTGAAATCAGTGTGGTGATGCAACCCTTTTAAGTGCTGATTTATCCATATTATTGACCAAACAGTAATTCTCTGATTTTAAGGTTTAATAGTTATTGGGGTTAAGAGGGGATTCTTAATTTTGTCGTGTTTTGTAATTATACACCTTACTTTAAAAATACAGGCTGTGCATCACAGCTAGGTCAGTTCAAATGTTTATTTAAATAATTGAGAAACTAAATCAAATAGCTCTACTTCATGGCAGTGTACATAAACACGTCTGTCACGCTGGTATTTGGGACAGCCTCAAAAACTGGAGCATGGATCTGCTCAAGTGCTCCAGCAATACTTTTTATGGAGTGTGCTCTCTCAACGTTTGTTTGTAATTATTTGTGCTGCTTAAGGGAGGCGCTGGAGATGTTTGCCGAAGGTGCTGCACCCTAAACCTGCAGTTGACTCTATTAGCACCACCTCATGCATCATAGGTGTGGGGCCAGAGGGGTGGAAAGCAGCTCTTTTACCACACCCTTTGCAGAAGGTTTAGGAGGAGGTGGTATTCTTTCGGTGCCAGGAAGTAAAATAAGAAATAAATGTTATCTCTAAACACCTTTTATTCCTTTCTTTCAGTACTGAAGTGATGAGCTCCATTTAATACTTCATCAGGGGATGTTAGAGTATTTTCCTTGGCTCAGATGGAGGGAAGCTCGGCAAAGCTTGCGTGGGGAAGGGAAGGAATCTCTCTCCCTTGTGCTGACAGGAAACAATTTCCAGCAATCGTAATGAGTCGGTGTGGGCTCAAACTGCAGGTTAGGCTGTAAATGCTGATTTTTTTACCAAGCAATCACGGTGATGAGGTTCCCCTTTGATCTGCGAGTCCACTCAAACAAGGCAAAATGAGAGCACTTAGTGCAAGATAATATAACCAGTTACCTATACTTGTTTACAAACCCTTTGGAGAATCTGAAATGTGAGAAACCCTCTTCTGAGATGTTTTGGTTTTTCTCTGAGGGAGTAATTATTTCCTCAGACTTAGTAAAATCTGGTCAAAACCTGACTTCTACATCTTTGTTGGAGGGTGAACAAAATTCTAGGGATGTTTTCAAAAGCTTCCTTTAACAGAGTTTTCTGAGATTGAATGATGGTAATGCGTTTAGGGACTGGTAATTGAAGATAATTCCAATGAATTAGACTTTGCAGACATTAATGATATGCTAGAGGAAGTCGGCTTATGAAGATCTATGCTGTGCTCTTTTTTTGTCTTGATCTATTGAATAGCTTCTGTAATTGTCTAATACATATTCTGTCAGTATTTGGGTTTCTTAAGTATTTGCAGCCTGAAGAAACCAGCCTGTGAATTTTCAGGCAGTGAATATGATTAGTTTAAATGCCAGTATGTGAAAATAATGTGCTTTTCACAGTAGCATCTGCAAGGGATGTCTTAACTTTACAGATACAGACTAAGTAATCAGTCCTGGCTTGACTATTTTTATGGATGAATATTCATGCAAAACTCTAGTCTTAACCTATTATAGGGAGTATTTCTTATTCTGGAGAATCAGCAAAGGTTGCTCTGGTGTATTCCATTTTCCCCATTGCAATCGGGAGGACAGCCTTGGTGAAAGAACTTGCAAAAAAAAAATGCTACTAGGATCATTCTTGCACCACCAGTAGTGCTGGGTTAGACATTGCCCTTCCTTCAGCAGGAAGGTGGGATTGGTGCAGTTAATCCACTTGGTTATGTATTAAGATGTTCGCTGATGATAGCCTTAATTTTGTTTTCCTCTGTTGTTCTACTTCATAGAGACAGAAGGAACAAATTAATTTAATTCTGATGGGAGATAACATTTGGGGTCAACATGGTTTAAAAACTTGAGGATCTTTTAATAGGACATTCCAAGCTGGACCATAGCTTTAGCTCAGGCCAGACTGAAGTTTGTGCCTATCTGACTAAATCAGTGAGTTTTCTTAGTGGCTTGCAGCAGTGTCAGCCCATAACAGCATGTTTGCACACTGGCCTGAGTGATCTGTGTCCCCATGAGGTTTTGAGTTTTGTGCTTTTGTGGTGACTTGGTTGTTAGCTTTTGGTTTTGAAAGCTGTTAGTGCTTGCTGTCTTGCCCTTTACCTAATTTTGGGTGTAGAACCTGCTAATTGGAGATGCAGCCATCACAAATCAGGCATGTCTACGTCTTTGCTGTGCTGGCTTCTTAGTGCCTGTTTTCTTCCCAGCATCCCTGGTCTCAGCTGTTAGTTTCCCATTAGCTCTGAGGGCTTCTCTACTGCTATTTATTCGTGTACTCCCTTAGCTGTTTACTTGTTTCATGTATCTGTATTAATAAACATGAAGGTAACGTGAGTATATATGACTTTTTTACCTATCAGTAAATCAAAATGCAAGTTAAATCAGATAATGCCACCTCTCTAGTTTAACAAAATGAAGTATTTCCTACTAAAAACAGCAGCAGCCGTGATTTAACAATGTAATCTGATCTAATATTAGTAACAGGCTGTGCCTTTAGGGAGCAGTATAATATCCAATTCACTGAATTAAAGTCTGTCTCACATTAAATTCTGGATCCCTCTTAAAAAGATGGCTTCCCAGAATTGTTTCAGTAATTGCATAAAGACCCATGATTTCCTACATCTTTTTCCCAGTAATGAATGGAGAAATTCTGTTGGCCCCCAAAATACAAATAATGATGAATAGTGCTGTCTTACAAAGCTGTTCTCCCTGATGTCACAAGCACCTTCACATCTCCACCTTACCTCTTGAGCTCTCTATTCCTCCTCATGAGTCTGGGAAGGAAAATTCCCATCACGGGAGCTTGTCATGTCCAGATTGCCATCTCTGACTGCATCACCACATCTTCCAGCAGGAACCAAAATCTTACTCTTGGTCATTTACCAAATAAGCTGTGTGGGGGTGGAAAGAGGGTCCCAAGAAAGCCAAGGGGGTTCTATTCAAGGCCATGCATTATGGGAAGAAGGAAGCAGGAAACCCTATGGAAGATTTAACTTAGGCAAGGCTGGAGTTTGTAAGCCTGTATATGGCAGGCTCTAAGAATTTCTGGAATTTTGTATAAATACTGAGGAAAGGGTGCAACAAGTCTTCATTAACTCTTCCAAAATCAAGCTGTTCACACCCTTCCTTTTATGTTTTGGATTGTGGTTTGGATATTTATTTGTTGGGGGAGTAGAGGATGTCAGATGTTCAGTGTTAAGAGTAGAAAAGCTGCCAGCATCATCTGCTTCTCTTAGATGAATTTGTATTTGAAACATCGTGTTTTGGCTTAAACAGCAAGGTTGTAAAAGACATCAACTGACTTACAGTGTGTGAAGAGTCCTGAAGGCAGGCAAAAGTTTGTGTTGGAAGAAGTGGGAAAAATGCTGTTTCTTCGTGTGAGGTGGATTGCTTCATATTGTTTCAATTCACAACGTGCTGCAGAATGACTTACCCCTGCCCAGACCTTGCTTCTGCGGCCTAAATTGTGTGGTAGCTTCAAAAGTAGGTCATGATGCAAAAACACTGTGCTGTTTCCAGTGGCTCTTTTCTCTTTTTTTTAGGGTTTTTTTTTTTTTTTTTTTTTTTTTTGAGTTTTTTTTTTTTTTCAAATCTCAGGTTTCAAGATGAACTTGCTAAGAATCTGACCTGCAGTCAGTATTAGTCATAAGGTTGTTTGGGCACAATGTCCTTGTAGAAGAAGCTGGTTTATGCTGTTGTGTTTCAATGCCTTTGATTACCTAAATGATGAATTAGATGTTAGGACATGTCAAATGTGGTTCTTTATTGCACCCAGTTAGCCTTAACCTTTTTCCTTTGGCAGGGTTTTAGTGATTCACAACAGGCCAGTCTGGTGTAATGTTAGACTGTTTTAAAGTGAGAAGTTGACTTTCAGGATCTGGAGGTAACATAGCTCATATATGGAAATGTTGTTAAGTAATACATGATACAACTGATGTTTAGAAAAATTATTCCTGAGCAACTGTAGTCTTCCCCCTCTGATAGGATTAATACAATTCTCTTTTTAGAAAGTAGTAGCTACAAAGCTTTCAATGTTTGCATTTAGCTGTCAGAAGTCTTAATGGGAATTGAAACAACTGCCTGCCTATAATTGCTGCCCTTTTGAAGCAAAGGCCTTATGACTCACCTATACAGAAAGTCACAGAGTTTGTCTGCACCTTTATGATGGAACAACTTCATCAGATCACAGAAGGATACAGCCCTTCCTCTGAACTTCAAGTAGGGTAGTTGAGCACATTTATCCTATAGGGCCAAAACTTCCAGGTATGTGTTCTAGATGCTTTTCTTCCTAGTGGAGTGACTGAACACTTGAGTATTGACATGGGCCAAAAAACATCCCTTGTCACCAGTTCTGTTACTATAAACAGCAGCTAATTATTAGCAACAGAGCCACAAAACTTCCAGGGAGAAAATAACTGCCTGTTGGCCAAGCAAGTGGTGTTCTGCCTTGCATCTGGCAAGGAGAATACAAGAGAGCTCTCCCAGCATGCCTGAGGTTCCTTCTGCCTTCTGCACAGCAGGTGTCTGGAGCTGGGCAGATGAGTTTGCTTTTTGACCTTGTAGCCGCAGGGACCCACCAACACCTCCTTTCCTCTGTGAGCTGCAATTTCACTTTGGCTTTGGGTATTGCTGCCCAAAGGGTCACTTCCAGCTGCTCCTGTGCCTCTCTGTTATGATGGTATGGATCCCTGAAGCCAACAGGGTTTTATAAAGGATTTCTTTAGCTGCTTGGATATGTTTTTGTCAGCTTCGTTTTCAGCCTGGATCAGTTACAGTGTCTGGTTCACTGCTGTGCTGCTCGTGTGGCTGCACAGGAAGCAGTGGGAGTAAGGAACAAGGGGCAAAGAAAAGGAAGAACAGAATGGTGCTCTTAGGGGAAGTACTTGTTTATACCAGCTTAAAGAATGAGAAACCTAAAGTGTAAGCAGTGGAATAAGCTGGTAATGTATTTTATGTGATATTTCTTTACAAAATCAGTTGCTTGATCTTACAGAGTAGTTTTTAATGTATTTTGAGAATGGACAAGGCTTTGTAAGGTGGTGCAGCCACCTTGCAGAGGGATTGAAGGTCGGCCTTGCCTTTAAGAACTGCTCTTTTACAGCAGTGTTCTCTTTGTCTGTTGGAGCACAGAGCATTTGAACTCAAAACACCAGCAATTATGCTTGGACAAAAGCCATTTTACTCTTGAAAAAGCACAAGCCCAAACGATGTGTCCTTTCACAAGCCAGTCAGATGCTGAAGCAGAACCCATTGTCCACTTTGCATTGAATTGTGGAAGGAATAACAAGTGATGTTTGTCTGCAACATGGTGGTAGAAGTGCTCAGCCAAACTTTATTCAACCTGAAGAAAAGACAGATAAACTCTGAATGCCTTTCTTTCTATGCTAATATTAAAGCTAATCTTAAATCAATCTAGATAACTCTTCAAGATATAGCCAGATTACTTGAAAACCTGAGCATAAACCAGCTTGGCAGAAAAGTATTTGACAAATAAATGGAATGACTGGGCACTTACAGGCTTGTTAATCTGACATGATTCACAGGTGAAATAGTGTGGTTGCTAGCATGGATGTCTGTGGGATGCACTCATTGAAGCATTGGAGGAGGATAAGTTGTAAGGCTCCAGGAGGAACAAAAATCTTCTGCTATTAGACTGGCAGCTTGTGCAGTCTTACACTTTTTTCCAAGTAAACATTTGAATATTTCATGAAGAAGTACACCTACTTGGGGTTTTTTTGTTGTTTGGGGCTTTTTGGTGTATTGAGCAGAATGGATCACTGACAGGTCCTAATGTGACAATGACAACTGTGACCAGAATTATTAAAGCTTATTTAAATTCTGTAATGACTGATAAATTGATTCTTAGCTATTTTCCCTTATGAAGGTAGTGATAAATGAAAAGTCATTATCTGCAGTGATGGCTCAAGATGTCTCTTCATCCTTCCTTTCCTCATCAAAAAGGTAAAATTCTTTTAAACCATAGAATCTTTGAATTAGAGTATTTCCAACATCATTAAAAAGTAATTCCTGTGAGCAAAACTGAATGCAGTTCTTCATGATTTGAGACAGCTTTGGTCAGTCTGTATCCTTGCATGTAAAAGAGAGTCATGATAATGGAAGAGGCAGATCTTGAAGACAGGCGATAACTACATGAATGACTGGAAGTTAATGCAATAAACTTCAAAGAAGAGGATGAGATAAGGGTTAGTTTCTCTGTTCAATCCTCTCCTTTTTTCCTTAGATATTCAGTAGTGTTGGACAGAAGTATTTCCATCATTTTCAGTTTGCTCATCCCAGTTTTTCATAGGCTGTGCTTGTTTTTCTCATTGTCTTGGGTTTTTTTAATTAGTGCATACCACCTCTTCTGAGATTATTTCTTACACCAGTAAATGCCTGAGGGAATGCCTGATTGCGATTACCTGAAATGTGTACAATTACTCCACAACTTGCAGTCATATGCTTTGGCACTGGTTCAGAAATTCTAGTTACTTGTCAAACAGTGCATTCCAATTCCTTGTTAGCAAGAGAGATCTGGAAACATGCATAAAAAATAGTTCAGTCTTAAACGATTTGGGCAGGATCACTGTTAACCTCATTTTATTTTGGTATTGATGGGTGTGCTACCAGTCTGCTGACCTCCAGATGGTGGCATCACAAATGCAGGAACACTGCTTGTCAAACCCCCAAGACCTGAATTTAAAAACATACTGAGATGTGTGATAGAAGTCATTTGCCTGAGGCATCATGTTGGATAATTATGTAGCATGAGCTCTTTGTGCATCCTAAGCATCACAGTGCTTCCTAGGGAAAAGAAAACCATCGAATTTTGTGGACTACAGATATGACCTATATAACACTTCCTCTTCTTTGGCAAACCTTGAGGAAAGGCAGTGATTTTCCTTTGGTTCTTTGATGGTTCACACGCTCTGTCTGTGAAGAGCACTTATTTGAGGCTCAGGATTATTGACTTGTCAAGCCTGTAACATGTTTTGTGTTTGACACAGTCATATTATGCCTCAGTGGAATGTAGGTAGTAAAAGTATAACAAAGATAGGATTGCAAGCAATTTGAGAAGCTTTATAAAATTTTGCTTACAGATTAGGTTTTGGACTATATTACTCATCTGTTTTGTTGTAATATTAACTATTGCTTTATATGTTTTTGTCATTGCTAAAATATGGCCAAAGGTCAGAGTGAAATATGTGGAATTAAGCTGACAAAGAGACAGTGTCATCAGTCCCCTTCCCCCATAAACACTTGGCAAGATCAGAAATATTTCTGTATCTAAAGTTCTCTTCACATCCAACCTGTGTACATGAATGTACCTCTTCCCATGAATGAAATTCTTCATTCTACTGCGTTATTTGTTGTTAGTTATGAAAATACCCTTGAAAACCAGCCATGAAAAACAATTAGTGTTGGATGTAGACATCAGAGAATCCTGCATTGGTATTTTAATCCATCTTCTCTTCAGGTGCCCTTTACTTTGGAGTTCTTTGCTGCATAAAGGCCTCTGTTATATTTATTTCCCTCAGGTAAATGAATTTGTCTCCTTCTTTGAGAAGAAAGAATGCCAGTATTCAATCTTGCCAAATTCAAAATGAACTTGGAAAAAAAGAAGCAGAATATATATCAGTCTAAAATGAACATGAACACAACTGAGCAGGGCTTAGGAAAGAACTGCAGACCTTTCTGAAGCTCTTGTTATTCTCTGGCTCTTGTGTTAGACGTGCACTTGGAGTCAGATGAAAGTGCTGCAGGAAGTCTAGCATTATGCTTACCACAAAATTGACATAATGGAACAGTAATTCTCTGTTCTTTTAGATAAAACCTGTCCATTGTGCCTCCTCCTATTGCACTTGAACACTGTAACTGCTTTTTTCTGGCATGTTTAAAATATGCTGTTCTTATCTGTGTCAATTACAGCTTCAAAGTCTACCTCCATCTACCACCCATTATTCCTGGCTCTTAAATTATCTGATCACTCCCCATCATCTTCCACTTCAGAAATAACTTTTTCAGTCATCCCTTAAGAGCCTTGCTCAAATGGGCTAAATCTCTGATATCTGCTTTTGTCCTCCCTCTTTATCCTTTCCCAGGTCAAATGCTCGTGGCTTGGTGTCATCCTCCTTGCCATGTGCAGGCTGCCCCAGTGCATCACAGAATATTCTGGAGTGATGAACTGCCTTCCTCAGTGCCTCACCCTGGAACTGCATATGGAAGGAGGTGTTTAGGGAAAGAGAATTACATCCTTCACAGGAGGGGAAATCAGGCATGAGAAAACAGTAGAGACTTTAAACCAGATTGTGCAGGAGAGTAATCCATGACCCTTAGTCTGTAATGCAACATACATGTTCTGCTGAGTTTTGGATAATAGTAGCTAACGTGTATGCTTTCAAATTGTACTGAATGTCGTGATGCCTGAGTCTGCCAGCAGTTAAATGTTTTATGACTAGTCTGTAATTAAAATAATTGCCCCTACACCAGAACATGTATTTTGTAGGCTTTACTCACTCAGAACTTGTGTTATGTAAGGTGGATGGTTTTTTTTATTACTCAGAGTATTTTACATTTATGATAAACTACTTACATCTTAATATCTGTTAATTCTGAGTGGGTAGAGAAATGCATTCCAAGTCCTTTTTGTTCTGAGCTATTTAATGCTCACAGATAAAACCTTGAACTTAAAACTTGGTTTACACTACTAGTTCAGTAAGTAATTTTAACTTTCTTTTGGAATTTAAATAAAAATAAAATTTTAATATTATTTTGTTCTTGAGGTAAAATAAAATTTTAGTATTATTTTGTTCTTGAGGTGATCAAATGTGAGAATTCCAGTTATCTTGGGGAATCTGGAAGAAGAAAAGATGTGTACCAAAAAAGATGCTTTTGAATGGAAGAATAAAATATGTGCAATAAACAACTCTCAGGAGGGCGTCAGCAGGAGGGAGTGCTCAAGATGGTGTTCTCAGGATGCACATTTAGTAGAACAGTGTCTCAGGTCCCACTGAAACAGAGCTGCTCTTGTGATGTGCTTTGAACACCAAACATGGCATCTGTTTCCTAAGGCTCAGTTTTAGGCTCACCACTTAATGATCTGGTGTGTGCTCAAGCCCACAAAGAGTTTTTGTTGCCACAACTGAAGAGACAGGGAATTGCAGTGTGGGGACTTCTACTGAGGCCAGCTTTGCTGCCAGAGCCAGCATTTCATGGAACCATATCCCTGAGGGGTTTTGTCCTGGGGTCACAGCTCAGTCACCCTGTGTGCAGAGATATAAACATGCATCCTTCTAATACAAACTTTATGTAATCTGACTTTTTATGAGATACTTTGTTTTCTTCTCCTAAGTGCTTAAACACATTTTGATTGGCATGGTGCAGTATTTGTACATCTGCTCAGATTTCCTCTATGGCACAAAGGAGGGAAAGGTACAGAAGAAGCTTGTCTTACCTGATTAGAATATATTTTAATAATTTTAATGTGGAAGATTCTGTGCCATTCTGCTTTCACTAATTTCAGCAGCCTCTCAGGATGTAGGAGTAAGATGATCTGGTCTTGTGTGCAGAAAGAAGATGAATTCATATGCTGTGTATATCTTCATTACAGTTTAAATATTTAAATATTAATCCTTAGTTATATTCATAATGGCTTATTTTGCTCATGCTTCCTTGAGAAATATCTTCAGTATAAAATGGTGTGATAGTTACTGCAAAGTAACTTGGAGCTTCCAAAAGTCTAAATGGAGATGTGTGTGTGACCATGGTAATTGATGAATCATCTTCCTGGCATAGAACTGGAATATCCTATGCTGTTTCTGAAATGTAACCTGCTTTAAATTTCCCAGAATTTTAATCTTGTGCTTGGTGTTCTGAGGATCTTGGACAAGTACCCTGACATTCTTCTGTGGCTTTGTGTAGGACCACAAACCAGAGGAACTGGAGTACAGTAAAGCATCATTTAAATACAAGGCACAACTGCTTTTCAATGGAAAGTGCAGAGGTAGGAGGGAACGTGGAATAAAGGACCCTTCGCTAGGCAAGGACAATGGAAAACATGAAGCAGGAAATAGGTTATATGGTTAAGGGGGGGGGACACAATATCCTGAAAAAGCCTATTGAAATTTTTAAATGCTTGCTTTTTGTTGCAGATTAATCAGCCACTCGATGGGGATTAACAGTGGAGCACCTCTTTGTGTCGCCTTTCCACCTCTGTGTAGCACGAATAACAACTTCAGCACTTCTTCAATAATAATTATGAAACTGGTATTAACTGAATGGCAATTATGGATTTTTAACTCTAACTCACAGTAAACCAGCAAGCCATATGTTGAAATTCTTACCAAATAGCTTTTCATTCTTAATGTCTCGTATCTATACAAGAAGTTGCAAGATACCTGTTTGTACAAGAGGAATATAAGCATTACTTGCCTGAGGAACAGAAGCTGAAAGAGAAGACACCCTAACTTGTTCGTGGAGTTATGGTAGTATTATTTATATAGATATAACAAATATATATATTTTTTATGGTAATGAAAATGGCTCCTCAGAATGCTGACTCAGAATCTATGCAAGTTCAAGATCTACCTGTGGCACAGCTTCAGAAACCAGAAAACAAGGAGAATGAAAGTAGGGAGGAGACCATTAGTGAAGGATCCATCGACCGGATTCCGATACGCCTGTGGGTGATGCATGGTGCAGTAATGTTTGGCAGGGAATTTTGTTATGCCATGGAGACAGCTTTGGTAACACCTGTATTGTTACAAATTGGTAAGTAATTCTCATTTCTGTGAGTCAAAGCTTTCTATATATTTTTGCATTGATTGAAGCCAGGCAAAGAGGGAAGATGCATCTGCCAACTAAAGGTATACAAGGTAAAAAGGACTTTGGTTGTTTTCCTTAGTGCCTGTAGCAGATTCAACTCTGTGATCATGTTTAAATGGGAAGGATTTCTACATGCATTCATCTTCTGTCCAATATTGCTTCCCTCTGTAAAAAATGTAACCTGATTTAATTCTAAAATTCTCTACTACAAGGTAAGTGTCCTAGAAACTAGAAACAATACTAGGCTATAAAGGATTGCAGTGAAGCATTTTTTTAATTTATAGATAAATGCTTTAAGTTGCAGTACTTTACAATATCTAAATAGTTAGATAAATTGTTTTTTCCAGTAAACTACTGCATTTATTTCTAACCACTAGAGAGTCTTGTTTTGTGTGATTAATGTGCAGTTTACAGCATGTGAATACATATGAATAAACTATGATCCCAATAGCCCTAGATGATGATGGGGGGAGTGGTGTGGTTTAGAATAGGGGTAATCAGTGTTGAATTTCATGGAGAGTATTGTCATTAGGTTTCAAATAAACTGTTTACATTATTAAGAGTATCTGATACTGCCTTTATCAAATACAGAAACTTGTCAATCATATATCAGAAAATATTACACGACACGGAATGGAAATGCCAGACTGAGTGGGGAGTAAACCAACCATGTGTGTGTACTGTATAATTGTCTATGTATTTGGATATTATATGTTTGCTTTGGCTTACCTGTGCAGGTGTGCCTTACAGCTTGCTCAGCTGTGGCCAAACAGAAGCACTCAACCAACTAAATAATAATGTTCAATGAATACTATTTACAACATTGTTTAAAAATTTCTAGGTTAGCATCTTGAACGAAACACATGGGGGTTTTTGTTTGTTTGACATGAGAAAAAGGCATTTTAGATTCAACTTGTGAGCATGTGATGTACAAGTATTTTCATGCAGTCTTGCTGCAGTTAAAAATGTGTTTTCATATGAAATTGCTAGTTGGTTTATTTTGAGTGAATGGAATGAATAATCAGTGCAGTTAGTGCCATGGGAGATGCTTATGAGTTAAGCCTCTATGTTTTCCTGAAAATTTTAGTTTTCAGAGCTCATCAGATGGTCTTCTTGGATCTATTGTTTGCATAGTTAAAACAGATTCTAAAAAGGTCCAAAAAAAAAGAGCTTTTCTGATCAACCTGACTGGCTAAATAAAACACATGCAGCTTCATCTAGGAATGTTTGTAACATTTGTAAATTGAGCTTTTGCCTTTTGGGTAAGTTGAGATTTAGAGACTTCAGTCCCTTGTACTGGTAGCATAATTGTCTACCATAAACTCAAAAACGTGCATCCTGCTTTGCATGGAGAAGATCCCTGGTTTTGTAAGTGGCCTGTACGTTTTTGATTGCTTTGTTTGTGCTGGCATTTGGATGATTAAAACGTATGGCTGGTTAAGCTGACTTTACCTTACCCCACAGGGTAAGGTCAGACAGCATAAATAAACCATCCTTGTAATTACTGACCCATCTTCCAGTTTACATTTCTTTTGTTAGCTTTTCTAGCTGTTTCCTCCAGATAATTGAGAAATATCTCTTCCCTTCCTTCTCTAACTCCAGTGATCAAAATAACATTGGGATTTGGGGGGAAGGGAAGCAGAGGGCTCCCACTTCTAGAAAAGCTGCACATCAACAAAGCGATGGGGATGCACATCAAAGTCTGTGGGGATGCAGCAATGATGTTCCAAGGCACAGAGATAAGAAATGGAGGTTGCAGTTACAAATGTCAGTGCTTTGGGAGCTAATTGAAATCATTCTGCTTGGCTCCTGTGCCCTCAGCAGGGCTAAAAACAATGTTGGATTCACTAAAGGGTTAAGTTATTCACGGGTGACTTATCTGGCCTCTTTGTTAATTACCTCTTACATGTTTCTGTTTACCTTTATCAACCTCAACATCTGTCTGCCTCAGCATGAACTATATTTATTCCTCACTGGAGCGGGTTGCAATATAGCAGTTGAACTGATGTAATATTCCCTTTGCTTCTTGTTTTGGTAAAAGCAAAGATCAGTTTCTGTGAGATTAAATTGGCTCCAGAAACTATATTTGAGAATTGGCACTTGGGGAAGTGGGGTGACTCAACCAATTTTGCTTATAATACACTGAAGAGCAAGAAGCCTTTTGGGTATCCAGAAAAAGATGACTCTTTACAGTGTGTGTTGAATATTAACAGTTAAACTTTACAGTGTGTGCTTGTGATTTTCTGTACCTGGGACAATTTGATCACTGAAATAATCTGAGATTCTTATCAGATATCACCATGAAAACCTTAGGCACATTAGTATGGTGTTACACACTTTCTGCTTGCAAGTATTTGACTTTGCAGTTTGAGTATCCTGGATCAGAGGTGTAGTTATGATTTGTCAGATGACCAACCTGCCCTACTTGTTCTGTAACCCATGAGATTTTATCAGCTGAAGGAGATGGTCACTTGATGGTCCCTTTCCAGTTCAGCAGTGGTTGAAGGCATTGTGTTTAAGTTTCCTGAATTTCTGAAATTTTAACAAGAGAACTTGAAAGCATCAGTGAAAGCTGCTTGATTCAATGCATACTGTGAATTGGAAAGCTGCTTAAGCACCCAAGTTGCTGCACCCCTACTGAAAGAAGCTCTAATTTCTAACTTTAATCATTGTCTTTATTGCTACAATTGATGTTACATTGCTGTGTCAGAAATGCAGCTACAACTCTATAACAGTCTTGTAATCATAACTGGGCTTTAGTAGCCTAGCAACAAGTACAAGCCAAATATATATTACATGTTTTTTTTTTAATTACAGCTTGCTCTTTGGTTTCTTAGTATCTGCAGCTTAAGAATCAAAATGAAGTGGTGAACTTGTTGAAAATTCAAACAATGTAAAAAAATGCCAAATATGAGAATTCCAGTCAGAGTCCAGATGAAATTATATTATTTGACACTTACAGAAGTTATAATCTCTAAAAATCTCCATTAACCTTTTCGGGACCAGTTCAATAAGCAGTTTCTCCCAGCCAGTGTTAAATTTTATTATAAAATAAGCTTTCAGCACCTTCAGAACTTAAGTTTTACTTGTTCATGAGTCCAAGGTTTTTGAGAAATGGAGTGATTCGTGTTATTCTTGACTATTAACATTGCTGATTGCTTCCCCTGCACAGAAACTACAAATTCCATAGGAGCAGGATGAGGATGAGGCCTTTGTCTTCTGAAACATCTGGTACTTAATGCTGCTTATCTGTGAGAGGGAATTAAAATCCCTGCTATTGTTTATAAATGACAGTGTATTTTCTTCCATCATTAAACTTGGCTTCTAAGGATTAAGTCTCTAAAATCATCCCAGTTCATAAGTTCATGGAAGATTTGGATACATGATAAAATTATTTTGCACAGGATTTTGCTTGAATAAAAGTAAAAGGAGGAGAAACCAAAGACTGGTGTGATGTAAACTTGGAGAAACTGCTTTTTGAAGAAACTTGTTCAGTGAAATCACATTACTTGTGTTAATAACACTTTAAACCATTAATAAATACATAACTTGGTAATTTCAGATTATTTCTACTTTAATTCAAACAAAATTTTGGTTTTAATACAAGATGTAAATCCATTGTAGTTCTTCTGAAAGGTGAGATCCATGTACCTGTTTCATTAGGACTATGGAAGAAGAAAAAATTGTATTTTGTGGCTTGGGGTGGCTGCTGCTTTCAGCATGAAAAACTCATTGTCTGACTAATGAGTAGTGGTAGCTGTAAACATGAATTTCACATTTTATATTTAATATGGTAAAAGCTTTGTCAAGCCTTTACTGTTGCTTCAAAGGCTCTTTCAATGCTATTCAGTTTTTTATGAATAGTTAATAGACACAGAAGTGACTGTCAGCACCAGAGCTGTTCCTCATTCCCCTGCATAAATTAAATATATTACACTGGTGCTCTTCAAAAGTATCTATGTACATTTACATAGTTTCATAAGGATACATAAGGAAAATGAGTTCACATGTGCTGCTTACATTTATAACGTCTCTTACATTTAGAGATGTTTGTCTGGTATGCTGCAGGAAAAGCTGGGGGTTTTATGCATTTCATATCTGAGTGCCTCTCTGTGATGGCATCACTTTGTTTTACTGTAAGAATTAATGGATTCTTGTAGTAAACATTGGCTAGTTTACTATTAAATACTAGTCAGTTAACCCTGAGCATCAGTGTTGTTTTTAGGCAATACGACTGAAGAATAGAATTTCTGGAAATTGAGTATTTCACTGCTAATTACTAGATTTTATTAAAAAGAAAGGCTGAGCTACACAAAGAAGAACACCATAGATTATTTTTGTTTGGAGAAAACAAAACTATTTCTCTCATTAGATCCTTTCAAATCAGCAAAATGCTGTAGTTGCTCTAGTCTCATATACATAGGAAAGCTGTTCAGGGGTTTGGGCTGTTATTTTACAGCTAAAGCAGTTACATATAATATCTCATTTAAAAAGGAATTGTCTAACATTCAAAATTCATCCAGCCTAAAGCTTAGCAGACTGTGCATAAAGGGTCTTGAAATCTAGTTCATGTGAAATTGCCAGTATGGAAAAAGTGTGTTAAGCAATAATTCAAACTGCTGATTTTGAGAAATCTCTGTGGTGGCTGAGAACTCATTATGCAGAAGAGACTCAATATTCCAGAGTTAACTGTTTTTGTTTGCAGTAGTGACTCTCTCCATTGAAATGTAGTGTTGATACCTGCCTGAGAAGAATGCTTGTAGGTAAAGGGAGATGTATTTAGAAACCAAGCATGAAATGTTACAGATAATTGGCTTCTTGGTCTGTTTCTTCAAAGGAATTAAGGTATCAATTGCTGACTCAATTCTGTGTGGAAGCAGATAGCCTTCAGCAGATAGCCTTCAGCTCAGATAGCTAAGCCTGAGATCAAAGGAAATATAAAAACCTGAAAGATCTCTTGGGGAAGAAGGGAGCAAAGGGTTGGATGGGCTGTTAGAGGCTGCCTATAATTTAAATGAAAAAGAGCTGAGTGGCTGGAAAGCCTCGTGCAGATGGAGGAAGCTCTTCAACACAAAGCAGCACTGAGTCTATTTCAGCTCAGCTCGAGTAGTTGAGTTTATTCCTCATCTCTGCCAAAGGTTACATTAAGGTTGTGTATTTTTAACTGCCTTTCTGAAAAGCTTCATCTTCCATTTCAGCCATGTCCTACCTTACCTTGTCTTGCCAGGAAGAAACTGAGTTGCTATAACCTGGCCTTTTACTCCCAGAGTGAAATTCCTGTTCAATTCAGCTGCATTTGTGCTCCCAGGCATGGCTGCATTTGATGCTGAGAGTGAATTGCAGGATCTGAATTTCTCTTTGGAAGAATTAATGGCTTGAGAACTGACCTGTCCCAAGAGAGGGCTGTAACACAGCTAACCTGAGGGCAAAAATTGAATATACAGTGGATCCAGAAAACCTGGAATAATAAACAATTAAATCCTTTTTTCAGCCTTGTTAGCTTTAGTTAGTCTGTAAGATCATGTAAAGTTTGTATTCATATCTCATGTGGTGGAATGTATAAGACTGCAAATACTGTGCCTGAGGCACATGTTAATTGCTCTATAAAACCTCCCCACCCATCTTTTTTTACTTATTGACTAATTTTATGCCACTAAGGGGTTGTGTAAGACTAATTTTACTGTACTTTTTTTAAACTAACAAGCAAGCAAGCTTTCATATCATGTATCACTCTAACATGAAATATCTTTTGACCTCGAAGCAATAGCAGCACAGATTTTGAACACAGATAGCCTTAGTGGAAGGTTGGGTTAAAGATATATTTAAAGCCCTTTTAAAAGAAAGATGCTGTGGAACTGTTGAGATTTTTAATCCTGGGGGCAGTTAGGAGCATGTGCTTTATTTCCATATGAAGGCAGATGCCATGCAGTTTGGCTGTTGTGCAATAGCTGTTCCTTAACAGCATTTTTTATATCCATGTTCTGTTTTTCTTTAAGTAACACTGAATCTGGCATTCAGAGGCACCACTGATAACACATGGCAGATTTTCAGCTGGGTAATGTGAGCATTCCTGCTGGCTCTAGGGTCCTACAGACTGTGAGTTTGGATGAAAAGCCTTTCTAGGAGAGAGGAGTTAAGTGCAAATGGATTCAGCGGCTTCTCCCATAGCATGAAATACGTTTCCTATTACTACTTACCAGTAGATAACTGTTTGTTCCCTGGTTTTTTGGCTGAATAAGGCTTGCTGGAGAAGCTACTTCTAAAATAAGTTTCATATTTATTATGGTGCTGCTTTTTCCCATTCCAAATCTTTAACAGAATTCCTTGAGCTTTTAATTCTGTACTGTGGGAATGTTAATGTGGTTTGGGTTTTCCATCCCTAGCATAAGGAGTGTTCACAGTAAAAACTGTTGTGTGAACACTCTTTGAATCCTCAGAAGTTTTCATTTTAAGAGTTTGTGTGGTCTGAGATTAGAGCAAGTGACCAGTATATGACACAAGAAATATGAGCAGGTCTGAAAACTGTGGGCTGACAGAAGCGGCACAGTGCAGGGTAAAGCAAACTGTAGAAAAACGCAGGCTGTCAGTGAAGGATGGAGGTTTAAAAGCAATTTTTGATTGTTCTCCTCTGTTCTTCAAATAATTTTTTTTGTGCAGCAATAGACATTTTAGTCTGTGATTTGTCAAAAAAGCTTGAAGCCTCCAAAAATAATCACTCTCTAAGAAGGAAATGTACATCTCTATCCTTATGTGGCTACTTCTTCCTACCTGTAGATATTTCCCGTCCAGCATGCTGCCTGCCTTTTATCTGGAGGGTTAGGAGAGGCTAAACTGTTCAGCATGACTTAGGTGTACTTTGAGATCTCTGTTCCCCTTCTTTCCCAAATTCCTTTTCTCCTGCCCAGAGACCTAGTAAAGCATAGAAATAAGGACTGCTAGACTGCTAGAAGTTAATGGTGGTGAAGTGGGTATGGGACCATATTAAATTAAAGATTTTTTTTTTTTTAAATTTTCATATCAGCCAATAGCATTAAATTCTTTTTTCAATCTATTATAAACAGGGTTTTTATATTTCTCTTATCATTGGGTCACCAAATTGACTTGAAATTCTTTCCTCTCACACATAGCAGATCCACCTTGTTTTGAGACTCAAGGCAAGCCTTTCTGCTGCTTTCAAGGACAGTTCTAGAGTATAAATGGGCACAGATGAGAATAAAGGAACTGCAGGATCCCTGAATTTTTATTAAGATTTCCTGTGAGTAGTGGGGAAAAGATGAGAGAAGTAGGGAGAGACTTTGGCCTCCTGGAAATGCAATAAAATTGAGTGGTTTTAAAGACACATTTGTGCAATGTCTTTCTTAGCCTAAACCCTTCCTCTTAATCTGCTTTCCACTACATGCCCAACATCTCTTTATACTTCTGTCTAAACACCCTCATCTGGACCAAGATGTCAGGAGAAGCCTTGACTGTACATGCATGAGTTTTTCTGCTCAGAATTTGAGTTTGACCCTCAGCTCTGACCAAGAGGTAACTTTGCCATAGCAATAATAGGTGAAACTCGATAGTGCTTCCATGCTCCTTTATTACAAAGTAATTGCCAGCAGGGCAATTTTCCAGAAGGCAATTGCCTGTTCTTTACTGTAAAAAGAAACCTTTCAGCTCTTGGATGGGATTCTGGTGGCAGAGACTTGCAGATGCAGAACTGAGATTTGGATGCTCAGCATTGGAACTAGCAACCCCACAGCTTACTTCAGTGGGTTTCTGTTGAATGTGGGCTGAGAGACAGGTTATGAAAAAGGAATAGCTGGGAACTCGTTAGTGAACAGGAGTCTTACTTTTCAAGGAAATAGAATTAAAGCCACTTTGGAAATGAAAAGAGTGCCAGCAGGCCAGCTCATGTAATGTTTTAATATAGGGTTGTCAGAGCTGCAGCCCCTTGACTCTGTTCCCCTCAGTCTCCTGTGTGCTTGTTGCAAGAGTCTTTCTGTTGTGATGCCCCTCTTGGACCCCATTTAATCATCCTCTTTTCACCAAACAACAGTTGAAGAGGTTTCAGATACACTTCCTGCAGGCTGTTTTGCAATAAATTATTGGAAATGTTTTGTGCTACTGATTCAGTTTGATAATATTTAATACAAGTCCATTTAACTAAATAGGGAAAATCCATGTTATGGATTATGTCTGCATTGGTTTGGATAAATCTCCTGTAGCTCATGTAACTCCATAAACATCTTCTTCTCCCTGAAGTCTTGAGTAGCTGGGTACAGAGCAGCACAGATGCAGATTTTTCCAAAAACAGATGACCCCAACTCTGTTAACATTTGGTGATATTCAGTTGGAGCCTCCAGGTGAATTTTTTCCACGGTAGTAGATACAGAGCACGTAAACTGAAGAATTTGAGCTTCTATTATTTTTAGGGAATGGTGACTGCTGGACTACAGTTTTCTACAGCAAAGTTAGGTGCCATCTTTCCAGGCTTTTGGGAGTGCTAGGTGTGAGGAGCACACTTGGCTCAAAAATGTCTTCACACACTTCCAGAGCAAGAATGCTTTTCCCCATGGAGGTGCTGATACAGGGCAGGGTATCAGAACAGAAAGGCTCAGTCCCTACAGTGGCCTGGCTCTGTCCTTGGTATAAGCTTTGTCTCTGGCAAGTGTCCCATCATGAGACAGTGCAATTGCTTTTATTATGCCCATAAATTTTGTATAACTTCTGCTCAGATCATCTTCACCTTGAATTTCTATCCTCCCCTGAATCCCAGTGTCTGTTCTTTCTGGCTCAAGTGATAAACAGAGCTGGATTATTTTCTGTGTGTTCTCTGTATTGGCTATATAAAAACATGACTTTCCTGCTTTTATCACTTGTGCTGCTCTGTAAATAATAGTCTTTCAATAATTCTATCAGAATTGAGCTTATCCACCCCCCAGGATAATCTGCAAATTCCAAAAATATCCTGCTTTAAATGAGCTTTTGATCTGGAAGTGTTTTAATACCCCTTACAAATGTTATATCTGGACACTTCTGGAAAGTGAAGTATTTCTTTGGAGAATAGAGATCAAGTTCATGTAGGTGACAGGAAAATAAATACTAAATTACATATTCTAAAATTAGTATTAAACTTGGGCACTCTGGGAAGAATCTTCATGAATTTAAATCAAAGTGTCTTGAGTATTCAGATAAATGATTGTTTACTGGGGTTAATTAGTTGTAGTGGAGACAGTTGTGGTATTCATTATGTTTTCTTTACCTGATTTGGAAACACAGAGTCAGTGTCCTACCAAGCCAGACATTTTCTGGCAAGGAAGAGTCATTACAGGCATACCTGCTGTCTTATATGGACTGCATCAGGTGACTTCAAAATGATTGTTTATCATACTCAGCTGCAATTTAAACAATTTGTGCAGCGATTGGATGTCACTGAAATATCTGATCTGCTGTTTTCTTCCAAGCTGCAGCAGAAAAGAAGAGCAGATGCAGTGTGCTTTGCTCTTTTTTTCCTCCCCTTAAGTCATTATTCTGCAAAACTTTAAAGGAATAAATTTCTGCTTGCTAGACTTTGGTGACAGTTTATCACCTCTGCAGTGGTTCTGCACTACATGTGCTGTTTTAGAAAAAAGGGTTTGAGTATTCCTGATATTAATGTCTTTGTAAAATAGAATCATAGAATGGCTTGGGCTACAAGGAATCTTCAAGACCATCCAGTTCCACCCCCCCTGCCATGGGCAGGGAGCCTTCCACTAGACCAGGGTGCTCAGAGCTCTGTCCAACCTGGCCTTGGACATTTCCAGGGATGGGGCAGCCACAGCTTCTCTGGGCAACCTGTGTCAGGGCCTCACAAGGTAGAATTTTTTCCTAATATCCAGTCTAAACCTACCCTCTAACACAAGGCAAATAATGCTTACTTAATACTGACCTTAAATAAGAGCAGAAGGAAACAGCCATCTGTATGAAATTAAAAGGGAACTTAAATTCTTTCCTTTCCTTTCCATTACAACCAACAGAAGTATGCCAGAAAGAGAGTTTTCAAGCCCAAACTGGCTGACATCTCAGAGGTCATGGCTAGGCCTGTGGTGAGCAGCAGTGTTGACACCCCTTCCTCAATGACTTCCTGGGTCCCGCAAGTACAGTCTCACTGTGTAACTTTAGAGAAGCTCAAGAAGTGCATGGGGGAGCCTTCACAATATTTGAGGTTGGCATGAGAAAATAAGATTATGTAATCAGTTAAAAGGCTGAGGGTGGTTCTTTCTCTGTAATTTAATTAAGCAATAGTCTACCAAATGCTCCCCCTTCTCTGAGGTAGTCAAAGTCACGCATCATGAATTTTGTGCCAGGGACTCCATCGGTCTGGAGAGAGTCAGTGTGTGCCAGAGGTTATGGAGATAATTGGAGAGCAAGGTTATTTATCTGCATTGTGTATTCCTACCCTATTCATGTGGCAAATGTGTTTAAAATAAGTTTTCAAATGTTTTTAAGCTGTAACATTCAGGAGAAGAACTTGGTACAACTTAGTCAGGTATGAAAGGATTGCCAAATCTTGCAAATGATTTAGGTTTGAATCTTAAAAATTACTCAGGGTCTTTGTTGGATGACTATAATGATGAATAATGCAGAGTTGCTACACCTGTAACTTATATATAACTTGTATATATGTATAAATGACATATATAATAATATATACATGTATATATAATATATATAACTTGTTCCATTCTAAGTTTAATTGGAAAGAAAAAATCACATGCAGAGTGGTATAAAAGACAACTGGTTATGAAAACACTTGTCTGGTTGTTGGAATAGAGTTTTGTTCTGCTTCCTCCCCAGTGGAGGAATTTGCACATTTGGAAAGGAAATGTTTGCTGTCGTTTGTGCTGGCGTGCTCTGCTTGTTTAACTTCAGGTTTTATTGGTAAATGTATCTTTCCACGTATAGCTTCACTGATTGGGCAACATAATACATGTGAGTAAAGATCACATTTAAGGGTCTGCAGTAAGAAGTCATATTCATCTTGTATTATTACATTTTATTCCAGACTATCAATTCCTGTTATTTGGTGCAAAGGGACTCCATGGATCTCATTATCCTTCATGTACAAATGCAGTTGTATAATTTTTAATCAGCTGAGTGAGGGTGGGGAGCAACTTCTCTGGGACACAGTGAGTGAGTTATTTGGAGTGATGCCTGAGACTCTGCTCTAGTTACTAAAATTTCCTATGAGAGCAACCCTGTAGTATGACCCTGCAAGCTCAAAATACTAAGATCAAGGGTTTTATTAACTAGAATTTAGAAAACTTCAGTGTGAAAGCTGCTCTGCTTTTAACTCTCCCCTGTACATGTATAGAACGTGTTTCACGTAAGTTAATGTTCAAGCCAAAACATGCAAGTTAGGAAAGTTTGAGGCAGGTTCCATAAACACCAACACTGTCTTTAATCAGCCCCAGAATTTCATCTGAGAGGATGATTTTCTATAATGCTTTACCACAAGGCAGGTGGTTGATGGCATGAATAGCTACAGAGAAAACCCACATTTTTTGGCAGGGAAAATCCTCAGTTGATTAAAACTCTCTATCTGATAGTCCTCATTCTTATATCTAGAGATTGTTACAGCCTCTGGTGAACTGCAGTGTTTTTCCTGGAGCAGTGTACGTGGAAAATTGTGCCTGCAAACTCCAACATGCTGTTCATTTGTTGCAGCAAACAGGGAAAGCACTAATAGGATTTCTGTTCCGCTTGATGTAGCCACATGAGGAATTAACCTCAATAAAGGCAACTGCGTAGAGGAATGCAGTTTCTCTTTAGGGGCTTAGGATAGGTTATTTGCAAAATTCGCCTGTTTGGGTTTTTTTTTAAAGCAAACAATGAATAATGAGTTAGAAGAATCAGCGTGTTTCTTTAGATATTCATTCATATAATTCAGCAACACTTTTAAAACAGCAAATAATTGAAAAGCAAATGCTGTGTTACCACTCTTTGCTGACTTTCTGGTAGAGGTTCCCAGTAGCCCAGTTATGACCAAAATTATCCCAGACAGAGTGTTTATTCCTGTCATAAATAAACCTGTGGTCCAAAAGCTTTTAGAAAGTCCAGAAGGTTGATTTTTCAGCATGTTAACAATTAACAATATACTTTTTGTAAGCCTGTCATGAGAATGGTGCTTTTTTGGTAGGTTTTGAGTCTTGAAAAGGGAAGTAAAGCACTTTGAAACTGCATGATGTCAATGGCCTAAGGAGTGTAGGTAGGATCAATTCAGCTTTTTTATTTTCTGGCAGTTTGGGGGGAAAATGGCTTTTGGAATATGAAGTGTATATTGGGTAGCTATGACGTTTATTAGGTATTACATTTTTTTCTGTTGGGTCACCCAGGGTAATTGTAGAAGGAGCTGCCTGCACCACCTTCTGACCCTTAAAAGGACTATGAAAATGTGAGCCCAGCTGAAATGTAAAGATCAACTGTCTGGTCACTAATCCCCAGGAAGAAAAAGGTTCTCAGATGGTGTCTGCAGGGGTACACAGGCCAAAAAACACCTCGTTAAGTCAATGTTTTCATGTGACTTCCAAGCATGTAGTCAAGTCTAAAAACTGGAGAAGGAAAGAATGATTTTTATCAATGTGCAGAGACAAGCTCCTTTCATTTTACTCTCAAGGCTGGAAGTGAACTGTTTTCTTTGCTGCTTGCAATTCAAGGGCGCAAATATTGTGCTGACCGGACTCTGTCTGGCTGCCTGCTCAACAAAAAAAAATACTTTTTTGGCTACCCTCAAGTCTGCTTGCTTTCCTTTTTCAAGTTCTGTTCCTGGGTACACTGAGCAGATGCCATGCTGGACTATGTATATGCCAGTCATTTGTTTGGCAGAGTGGACCAGATCCTTTATGATTCCCTAGGGCTTGGGAGTTGGTGGAGTGGAACCGACACATCAGGGGAAACTTCTGCTGCAGTGAATAGGAATTAGTATCTTGGTGATGCCTTCTAGCCCAGTGTTTGCTACAATGGTGGTTTAAAAGTCTTGGCCATGGGCAAGTCCCAGAACATTTGGGATCTCCTAGCCCTTGCTTAGTTATGTCAATCAGGCTTTTACCTATGCTTGAGGTCTGGGTAGAGCAGTGTGGAATGGTGCTCAAAGCTTCCTTTGGGCACAAACTCCTTGCCCTGTGCAGCAGAACAGCACCAGAGCAAGGAGGGCACATGCTGCACTTACTGCTGCGTCACGGTGCTGCTGGGAAGCCCCATGTTGAATAGATCTCCCTTAAGTCAGTAGGTTTTTAATTAAAAACTTGTTCTTAAGGTGAAAAGTTGTTTGTTGACCAGACTTTTTTAGGAGGTGGGAGGGTTGCTTTAATCTGGGTTAAATACCCCGAGTTAACAGTTGAGATTTGACTCTACTTGGAGTTACAACTAGGGGTTAACACGAGTTTTTGGTTGGGATTTGACTCAGCCGTGTAAGTAGATGGTCATATTCTAGGGTATTAATGTGTTAATCACTGCAACAAAAGCTCCACTGTTGATTAACGGAACAGGTTGCTGAAAGATTTTCTGTTGTGTGTGTAGGAACTTCTTGGGTTCGGGAATTTTCAGGGAATTTGAGCCAAAGTCCCCTGTTTATAAATTTGTCAATATTCTAGAAACAGTGACGAAAAACTCTATTGAGCTTTGGATAAACTGGGATGCTGCATCTCTTCAGGCAACACATGTCACAGTAATTGATGTGTAATCTTGCAGCCAGAGGAGCGGGAAGTGCTGCAGCGTTACGTAATGCGCCGAGCCCAAGTGGGGCATCACGTACGGCTGATGCCTTTTAATTACATCCCATAAGGGCGAGGGAAGATCAGCGTGGTGAAACAGCTTATTGACTGCTGCATTCATACATGGGCCTGCATACGTTTAGACACTTAGTAGTGAAGGGAAATGGATGCTGATATTGTGTGTGTGACCTTTGAGTCCTGCGTCGGCAGCTTGCTTAACCAGCCAGCAGCAGGAGACAGGCTGGGAATAAATACCCTGACATTGTGAAGTCAGCCTTGGGTGATTCCATAATGAAGAACACAACCCGTATTTTTCTGGAACACTGAAGAAAGTTTTCAGTTTTTCCCTTGATGTAAACACCTCTGATATACCCTTAAAACTGCACAACAGTGGTAGTTAAAAAGTAATTTTTTTTATTAGTGCTGCTTCAGCACACTGGAAGTTGCATCAGATTTAATCTATATTCCATTTCAGCTTGTTAAACACTGTGATGCAAATTTCTTATTAGTGTCAAAGTGATATATTTCTAAATATTGGTTAATAAGTGAGAGAGCAAGAAAAGTTAGAAACAAGTTTCCCAAGAGCCAAAAAGGACAGCACAGATAATCTGGCAAACTTGAGTGAATCAGCTTCAGCAGTAGGTGGGAGCCCTTGGCAATGTTGTTTCCTTGCTCTCTCTGCAGCTTATTTTCCTGCTGCAACATGGGGAAAGCTTGTTTGGCATTCTCAGTATTTGAGCATAAAAGGTTCAGCTTCTGTCTTAAGTAAAGCTGGCACTTTACACTGTACCCTGGCAAAAATAAATACTGTGGATTTGATAAGGATATAATTCAGTGGAACCTATAGGAATTGCTAATTAGCTACAGTAAAAAAAAAATCTACAACAGCAGTTGATTCTGTGGCCTTTCCTTGAGCGGGGCAGGTCATATGCATTGCTTTTGATTCCTCCTCCTCTGCAGCAGCAGGAGTAGCAAATAAATCAAGTAATAGACATATGTGTCAATATTGTATAAGGAAGTAGGAAACTGGATTGTTATAAAGGCAGTAAGCTAGAAACGGTCTTCTCCTTGAATTACCATAGGTCGCGTCTCTGGAAGTAGGTTAGTAGGAGGAATAGAAACTTTAAAATAAATAATGGAAGCTTTAAAAGCTATGCTTGACAGCATTTGTGATCATGCTAAAAGGAAAATCACATTTGCCTGCCTGCAGATCAGCCCATGTGTTCTCTCTCTGATTCCTCAGACCTCAGCTGTTCCCAGGCTTTTGCTTCCCCTCTCCCCCTTCCACACATACCTTTGGCTCACTTCTCTTAACATACGCTTCTCTTTCCTGACACAGCATCATAAAACTGGGTTATAAACCAGAAGTTGTCAGGAAAGCCACACAAACCTTTCTACAACTTTGGCAGAACAGCCGTGCAGCAGCAGAGCTTAATGAAACACCGATGACTCCCACAGCTGCCAAATATGAGAAGGGGAGGACAGTTGTAGGAGGTTGAGAAGCAATAATTGAGCAGAGACAGAAAACCAGAGAGCTGGATGATGAAATCCTTTAAGAGACCTGTCACTTATTTCCTTAATTCCATTTTCCAGAAGTGTTATTTAACCCACCGTGGTTGCTGCTGGCATGCAGCAACTCCCTATTGCATAGGGAGTTTCAAAAGGCAGAATAGTTTTGCCAGAAGGAGATATTACTCTTCTGCAGATTCAAAACACTTCCATAACTCTCTGTGTGAAACACCACACTAATATTTCTGTACTGAAGTTGTTGAAGAGCAAGGGCTTTATTACCAGTTTAGCTGGTCTTTCAAAATGGATGGCTCTAGTCATGGCATGAAACAGTTTCCAAATTTTGGGGAGTTAATTCTGCTGTAACAGTGTTGACTTATTTGCATCCAACTCCTAAGGAAATCTAAAATTTGAAATAGAAGTTTTAAGTTTTCCTACATCTCTAACCTAATATCATTTTAATTTTCCTATTAATTATTTGTTCCTATGTCTCTAACGTAGATGCAGATTTTCTCTTGGGTCCTGTCCTTATGATAGGGTGTGACTAAAGCAGAAATGTGGGTGCATTTTAAAGGCCTGAATGTGCTGTAGAAGCTTTGAATATCACAGCAATGCAGTAAGCAAGTACCTATTTTAGAAGGCAGACAGTGCCCCCGTCCTCTCCCCTGCAAAGTGTCTCTTTGGTCCTCTGTGTTTTTCCTAACTATTCCAGGGTGGAGAATAGTCTGATTTCTGCTGGTAGTTCTGGAAAGAATTTTCTGCTTTTTGCCCTTGGATATCAAGTTTTTGCAGTGCAAGTTTTTTTATGTCTCTGCAATATTCCTATTAATTATTGTTCTCTTGATTACCCCTCTCCTCAGTGCCCATAACCCCATCCAATGGAGAAATTGTACTTTATCCCTCCAGTCTTGTGTCCCACAAAAAATTCCTTGTTTGCACAGAGGATGCAGCCCTGTATATCCTCTAGAGCAGTAACAGAGCAGCTGAGTGAGCTGAGAGCTCAGCATCCCAGCCCTTGTGCAGCCATCCCTGCTAACAAGGCCTTACAGCAGGGGGATGAGGGAGAGGAGAGACTTCCTGCAAGTGGGTGACATTTGTGTTCCCGCAGTGTTTGGCTTGCAGAGCGCACGTACTCTTGCCTGTGAGATGGGGATAATGTGCTGACAGCTTGTGAATGTTGCAGGCTAAGCACAAGAGCTCTGATTCGACAGGCACAAGAGGAATTTCAGGATGTGAATTTTACCAGTGGGAAAATTGAAGCCACAGTTTTGAGATGCTGTTTATACAGTAGGTTGTTCCTGAGACACTGAGCGAATCAAAGTGCCTGACAGCTTGCTGGGCAATCATTTCAATGTAGGAAGCTAAGCAATAATGAAAAACCTCACAGTTTTGTTCTGAGTTCTTCCACCTGCTCTCTTGCAACTGAACTAAGCCCTGTGATCACAAGTATTGGTCAAATTTTCATCGGTGTTGTGCTACTTGCTGCTTCTTCCAAGCAGGTTCTGAACTAGTGCTTGGCTTGAGCAGGTACCTTATACAGGTTGGGCAGGAGTCATTGAATGAAAAGCAAATTTTTCATCTAAAAATCAAGTCCTGTATAAGCTTCATTTCTTCTCACCCCAGCAGCTGTAAGATACTGTTGCATTAGGGCTGCAAATTAGAGGCTGTCTCGTCTCATGTGCTGCCAGACTCTGATTTCAAGAAGTACTTAAAATTATCTCCTTCTTAAAAGCTTGTACTCTCGCTGCTCAGATCGTGGTAATGGACACTAGGAGAAATTACTTTGCTTTTTTTTACCCCTTCCCTGTTGGCCAGAGTTCCTGTTTCAATCCAGAAGTTAGAATGTGGTTTCTCCTGGGTGCAACAAACTCTATGTACAAGTGCTGACCGTGCCTCAGTAGTGCTCAGAACACCAGTCAGGCCTATTCCAGTGCATTGGTTCAACATATGTTGGCTCAGGTTATGGTTTCTCTTGGCAGCTCAGGGTCCCACTCTAAGCCATTAAAAGTTCTAAAATCTGAAGGGAGATAGCAAGAAGCAAAGAATATATGGTCAAAGTTTCATGGTGTCAAAACAGGCATTGCAGCTGGTTTGCAGTTTCTCTGGGAGACACAAGTCTGTATTTTCATTTTAAAATGAAGTGGCAAGTCTGTATTTTCATTTTAAATATAAGGGAATGCATATGTGGCTGAATTTATGAAACTGTTCTGAAACCCCTACTCCTCATATAGATCGTTCAAAGCTAAACTGATTCAGTTTGCAGTGGTTCCTATAAGTTTTATGTATAAGATGAAAAACAAATACCAGAATTCAAACTTTTCCACAGCTTTTTGACAAGGATTCGTTCTGCTTGGTGCACTCCTTAAAAATAGTCTAAACAAAGCAGATTGTATAAGCAATGCAGTTTTAAACAGATCAATGTGAAATATTTTTAGCAGCATGCAGTATTTTATACAAGGATGAAATTGTGGAATAGAAAGCATTTGCAGAGCATGACAGCTTCTTGTGTTCATTCAGAAATTTGTATGGTGTTTATTTAAAGTGTATAAACAAATCTCTAGGTGATGATTTCTAACAAATGAAAATAGGACCATAGCATCCTATTCCCATATCAGATCTTATTGTTAAGCTTATAAAGAACTATTTTTCCCCCAATAGAACTTATCAAAAAGAGATTTTGAATAGAAACTGCTGCATGTGACTTAATCTTTCTTCCATGTAACTTGTGACCTCACGCAGCCCTTAGACTGATGGTGACACAGTGAGCATTTCCTGTGAACCGTGAGCAGTGCTGGTCCCACTATTGTTGGGCACTTTTTTTGTCTGGGAAAAAACAAACCCTTATTTACTAGAAGCCAGTGTCCTGTTTGTTTGTAGCTGGCTGGGAAATGCCATATTACAAGGGTCTCAGTGGCAGTCGCCGTTCCTAACAGAAGCTGTTGTTGTGTTTTGCTCTTTTTCTCACTGATTTGTATGAGACTTCTGAGTCTGCCTTGTGACCTGCTCCACATTCAGTTCATGCCACAAATACTAACCTTGTTTATCCAATATGTTTTTTCCCTCCTCGGTGTTTCCTCAGATTAGCTGTCAGTAAAAGGCTAAATAATAATCCTCCAGTTATTATTCCTCCCCCGTGAGGCCACCAGGCTGCTTTTCCAAGTTGCTGGATGGTGGTTTGCTGTAAGAGCTGCTACCTGGCAAGGCAAGTGTGGAGGTGGAAAATTACAGACAAAATAAAGGAACAGCATTAAACTGGTAATGGGATGCAGCTGCTTTGGCCTTTGAGTCTGCATGTGTATCTCAGCAGCCTTTGGTAAAGGCATATGCTGCGTGGAACCACTCTTGGCCATACAAAATCAGTCCCAGCTGAGCTGTGGCCTGTTCTAGGGGGATGCAGCAGCTCTCAGCAGTTGGGACATTTCACTTCTGGCTGCAAGAGGTTGTGGACAGGGTGTCAAATGGATGACAATCTCATGGCTGTGCTGCCTTGAAATCCAGTCCAAGCCAGCATCCGTGCATCTGTTGTGCACGTCAGAGACTGGATGCTGCAGGGCTGCTGGCCCAGCACGTAACCATAGCCAAGTTTATTTAAAATACCCCCCCCAGCTGAGTCCTTGCCACTGATGGGGGCGTCAGAAGGAACTTCTTGGTGTCAAAACATTCCCTCTGTCTCTACATTTCTGCTTATTGTTGTCTTTCCTGCCTCAGCTGCCTTCTGAACTGTCTTCCCATTTAAAAATATTGCATAAAATGGTGACATTCTGTAGGTTTAGCAGCATACATATACGGAGTAAGGAACCATTAGGATACGCAGTTACTTTCCTTATCTTTGTAACACCCTTGCAGACAGAACTTTTATAAAGTTTCATATTTGGAGCTCATTCTTGTGAGCCAGAAAACTTCTGGAAGACTTAGGGGGGTTTCTGTTGTTTAAACACAGACACACACACATATACACACACAATTTCGTAAAGTATTTCTATTTTGAGTCTTTTTTTTTTTTTTTTTTTTGCTTTTCCTGCTAAATCGCACACGCCAACCTAAATACACATATCATGTAAGCAGATATTCAAGATACTAAAACCAGAACAGCCTCTTTTAAGGGAAGAATAGTATTTCAGGGTTGGAGTTCTCCTTGTCTGGCTGGAATGTTCTCATTTATATAAAAATGTCTAGCACTAAAGCAAGGTACTGTTGAAACGATGAAGGTTCTGCAGACTCTGCCAGCATGAAGGGTGAATTTTAGGAAGAGCATCTGTGAGGTACCTTTTGAAGTCTCACTTCATGGGACAGTGGAGGTTGTGCTCAGTGCCTCAGAAAGCTCTTTCCTGGAAAACTCCTGGTAGAACATGGCTGTGAGCTTTAAAAAAGTCTGATCTCCCGGCAACAGTGCTGAGCACAGACATCAGAGATGACACCTAAATCTGTACAGAGAAAGAAGACTCTTCTGGGCACTAGAGTGCTTCAGAGTTTTGGTTCACTGGGCAGACTGAGTTTATAAATTACACATCTCAACTTTCAGATCTAGAAAGCAAACACAAAAGGAAACTCTGGATAATTCACTTTCCTTCCCATTGCTACAATGATTGCTCTGTCTGCCTGTGTTGCTCCAGTGAGGAGTCTGTCAGGTTGAGGAGGAAATTCTCCCAACAGCAGATTAATTTTCTCCTGTACTGCTTTTAGTTTTCATGTGCACCCACTTCCCACCAGGAGTCTTCTCTAACCCCACTCAGTTGTTTTCCACTTGAGTAACCAACTACATTCTGTTGTGACAAACTCACAGTTTACATACTTAAGTAAAGCCATACACATCACTTAATAAATGGTAACAGTTTGGAATTCTGCATAACTGTATGTAATACACACATGATGACTTGATAAACTGCTGGCTTACTCTTGGAATGCAATTTATCAGGGCCCTGGCATTTAGCTTATGGAAGCAGTCCCTTGGCATGGCTTCTCCAGCAAGAGAGAAAGCAGGTTGTGCTCATGTCAGTGATTCCTGCCATTACCCAATCTATGGGAATGGCTTGTGTTTCACTTGAAAGTTATCCCTTTCCTGTTTACTTGGGGGAGCACTCAAAGCTTTTTAGAAATTCTTCCATTTTTCTTGGCATAGGGCTGTTAATTCTTGTATAGATTTTTATCATGGCCTCTTTTTCTAAAGATAGATATTTTGGCTGCTAATGAGTAGTTCAATAAAAAAAAATCAAAGTGGTTTTTCGAAAAAAGAATATTGAAACATAATGTTCTTGGGATTTCAAGTGTTCTTTTTACCCTTCCATAAAAGCTACATCCATGGCTCTGTTCTGAAATCACTGAGATTCATGTCTTCTGCAAAGTAAGCCATTTTCACTGTAAATATTTAGATTTAGGCTTTTATTTATAGTACTTAGATGTTAGGAAGATCACCCTTTGCTATAAGTAAAAATAAATTCTTCTCAAGAAAGCATTTCAGTCTCTCTCCTCTGACTCACACATGGAAAGATAAAACTCATTAATTTTAGTCATGCATCAAAGGTTGGGTAAAAAACCTTTTTTCCTTCCTTTTATTGACCTGTAAAATCAAACCAGACCTTAATCTGATTTTGAGTTATTACATGCAAAGTTGATCTTGAAAGTACTTGAAGTCAGGTACTGAATGTTTTTTAAATAATTTTAGGACATTTTTATGACAGTTAGCTGTGGCTATAAAGCATTAAAAACACTATCCGTCCAGTTTGGAAATGTGCAGGTTTTACAGTTGAAGGAGAAATATTTGTAAACAGATTTTAGTTCTCTGCAGAAATAATTTCAAATCATCCTTTCAAATGGTTTGTGAGTTTCCAGAACTTTTTTTTTTTTTGTTAAGACACCACAGAGAAGTGTCATTGCAGACTGGAGACAAAGTGGTGGCCTCAAAGACAGAGGGACAGTGAACTGTGCCAACCCTTGGTGTCCCTGATTTACACTTCTATTGCTTGTCCCTGATCTATCAGTGTTTCCTTGTTGTTTCTGCTCACAGTCTCCATGAAAACAAATTGTTTGTCTCAATGGATCTTGGATTATTAAAAGAGAATCTCTTTGTGTCCCTTTTACTTAAATATGTCTATTTGATTGTTTATTCACATATGTGATGAGGCTTGTTAGGCTGATGACAGAGCTCTTGCCAGCCTTCACCTCTGTGTTTATTTAATGGCTCACTATGATTTACTGCAAAACCGTCCCAGTGTCTCACAAGTGTTTACTGATGGATGAGCTCGATTGAGACGTCCCAGCTCATAACTCACAAGTCACAACATAATTCAGAAAAGAAATGTCTGCTTTCAACACACAGCCTTTGTGCAGTGAAACACCATAAAGTTATTCCAGATGTTGGTGATCACTGCAGTAAAGATCCATGACATTGGTTGAGCGGCAGCCTCTCACTGTGTTTGAAGCAGACTCTGCAGGGACTTGGCCTCACACAGTAGCAACGTTGGGTGCTTAACCACTGCTCCCAGGATAGCTCTGTGCAGGCTAAATGGGATGAGTATTTACACATTGCCATTTCTTCTGTGTGCTGCAGAAAAATCACTCACCCTAAATGAATCACGCCCAGCCTTTAGTTTTACTTGCCTTGAACTAAATGTTTCCTCTTCCCCATCATTAAGCCAGCTCAGGCACTGATAAGTGTCAACATCTTGGAGCAGGTGAGGTGTCAGTTAAACAAGAGGTGCCTGAACCTGCTTGTGTGCTTGGGAAGCTGTTGAACCTGGTGAAGTTAAAGAGAGTGTTAAAAGACAGGGGGATGGAAGTTTTCCTTGCACTTCTGCTTGAATTGCTGGCTTTCTGACTTGCATCTTTGATGAGGATAGTGTTCATGAAGAGAAGCTGGATGGTGCAAATAAATGCTGCAGTCTGGAGGCACTGTGGCTTCTTGAACAAGAGCTTTGGGTGTAATATGCAAACACACACAGAGTTATGTCTCAGCTAATAATTCCATGTCAGCCAAGACATCACCAAAGAGCAGGAAAAGCTAAGCAGGAGATAGTGATTTAAATGATGATGTGAACATGGTGCCACCTGTACAAACAGCCCTTTCCTAAGGATCTAAATCCTGTGCAAAAGGAATCAACAGTTCCATGGTAAGTACTGATGTGGAGTAATACACATTAAAACACACTGCAGGCCTGCAGCTGCCTGTAACAAGGAAAGGTGGCTGAACCATGATGCCATTCCCTGTGGCACACAAGGTTCATGGCAAACACAGGTTGGGAAGTTTCAGCAGGGGCAGGTCCCTTCTAATAACTCTGGACTCATCAGGGCAGCTGTCACTGTTAGCTTGTTCATTAGCCAAATTTGAGTCAAATCACACAGACCTTGGCCTCAGACCTGGATTTTGAATCCTCATGATGAAATTGATTATTTATGCCAAAAAATGGTTTGTTTTCCACAATATAATCTCTGTATCACCACAGAGTATGCAACACTCTTGGGAAAATCTGATCTGTCTCATGGAAGAAGTCAGTGTTGTTAGTCAAGATTTGGTGCTACTTTAAACAGCAGCAGATTAGACTTCCAAATTTGCATCAGAGGCTATTTTGGGCAGGGATTGGTATAATCCTGCTTGGTAATGGATGCCTCAGTGTGCTGAACGAGGAGCACAAGGTACAGGTTGATCTCGCCAGCAAAGGTCAGTGCTGCTCGCACTCACCAAATATGGATTTGGATAATAAATGGTTTTCCTTCCTGGGATAAAGACACTGAGTTTTTCTGTCTTGGCATCAGTTGGACTGCAAGAAATAGATTGTTTTGTTTTTAACGTTATTCTAAGAACCGTGTCCGAGTGTTACCTGCCCTGTGCTGATAAACGAGTGGGAGGCAGGTCCCAGAGGAGCCGGCGTGGCTGCTGCTGTGGCCAGTCTGCCATCTGCAGGCCACTGCTCCGTGCTGGGGATGTGGAGAGCAGGGCTTGGAAAGTCTTTCTTCTCCAGAAATTATTATTTCTAGCAAGTTGTTGTTTTCTAGTAGGTGCTATGTAGTAGATTTTAAGTTTTTCCCATCTGATCCTATAAACAGTCATCTCTGTTCTTCAAGAAAGCAAAGTGGGGATGAGCAAACCTTAGATTTATCTAAGCTGATGAATAATTGCTAATTGTTGTTTTTATTGTCTGTTGTTCATTTTTGTAAGTAAACATTTTTGTGCTTAGAAATGGGACATTTCATAAGACATTCAAATTCTGTCCTTCACTCTCAGTCCATTAAATCTTTAATAACCCTTTTGTGGGGGTGGTCTTAGGTGGAAGCAGCACCGCTGTAATGTTCAATTTTGAATCTTAAAAGCTTTGTTGAGCAGGGGATCTGTGTATGACAGCCAGGCAGCTTCCAAGGACCCCAAAATCTTTGGTTTTATGTTCCACAAATCAATAGAGGGCTCAGTAGCAGAAATACTCCAATTGTTACCTTCTTATTGCCCGGGTATTTGAAAGGTAAACAATCTGTGCTTTCCTTAGCTGTTTTTTAACCATTGCTAAAGAATCTTAAATGAGTTTTTAAGCTGGGAGAGAATTCACTGTAGATAAATTACCTTCAATTTACCATTTTCAATGCTGTAACAAAACTTTATGTATAGAGTGAGATGTTTGGTGTGTACCACATAAACTTTCTGTGATTTTTGTCTTCGTTTTAGGTCTTCCTGAACAATACTACAGCCTCACTTGGTTCCTCAGCCCTATCCTGGGCTTGATCTTCACTCCACTCATAGGTTCGGCCAGTGACCGCTGCACGCTGAGCTGGGGCCGCCGGCGGCCTTTTATCCTTGCTCTCTGCATTGGTGTCCTCTTTGGAGTTGCACTTTTCCTTAATGGCTCTGTGATAGGTAAATAACAAGGAAATCCCCTACATGCATCCCCTGCTAATGTACCTGCTTTGGGATCTTAATACAGGAAGTAAAGATAATGTTCTGCACTGGGTTTACCTCATATTTAATGTTAAAATCATTAGAAATCTCCACAGCCCTGCACTTGAGCTCTGTCCATCTTGCCTGCTATTATTTGAACTCAGAGTTACAGCACTGTGCTGAGCATTGTGCAATGCTAGCTGTAACTGGTATTAATAACAATGTTATTAATACAATGGTTGCCAGCATAATGTTTGCACTCGCTGAGACGAATTTGGTCGATCCTTGACATGGGAAAATTGTAGCAACCTGTTCACAGGGAAATGTTTCCTGTTGTGATCCATTTTCCCTTTAATGCATATCTGGCAACACATCCTGTTTCCAGCATTATTTCAAAAATTATCTTTTCACTTTTTCTTGTGCTTTTCTTAGACCCGGTATTGAAAAAGTCCAGAACACAGTTAATATTTGTTTATCAAAAACTATGTGGGAAAATAATTTTTCCTGAGCCCCCATCAAAGCTGGTAAAAATAGTTTCCCTTGAACATAGTTTACTACAAATTTAATCTACAATCTCTTTGTAAATTTATTGTAGGAGAGGTGACAGCAAGTACGTTTAGGAAAATGTTTACAAAATGATTGGACTGATGCAAACAAAAGAAACTCAGCACCTAATAACATCCTCTTGACTCTCTTTTTTGGGGTTAGATGCAGTTCTATTGTGAAGCAGGTCTACTAATTGAGGGAAATGAGTGGAATGTTACCTTGGCTCAGACTGTTAAAGCCATACTGGAATGCCATATGATTGGCTTCAATTCTCTGCAAACTGCAGTGGACAAACTGTTCAAGTAGATGACATTTAGTTTGTGCTTTTTTAATTTATCCAAAACAATAAATATTATTTATTTGAATTGTTATCATATGGCATTGTCCTAGGGTGACTGTATGGTTTGATATCAATTGTATTTAGTTGTCATCAATTGTATTTAGTTGTTGTGTCTCCAAGACTTATTCCTTTTCCTCCAGATGTCTGCAAGATGTTAGACTGCAACCCTCTTACAAGATTTTCAGTGATTAGAAGCTCTCAGTTCCATACAGTAGTTTAGATCAGAAGCAATTGATACTGGCAAGCAAACCTCAGGCTCAGTTTATAGGCTGACTTTGAAGCCTTCTAATAAATCAGCACAAAATATTGTCAATTTTTCTTCTTCACTTTCCTATCCTCAGTCTCCAGTTACTTGCAATCCTAATTGCAGTTTGGGACAACAGGAGATGCTGCAAAAACTGTATCAGACCCTCTTTCATAATGTGGCCTCTGGCAGTAGGAGTCATAGAGAGGGGAACCAGTCGTGATACAGCCATGTCCCAGGAGAACACCTTACCCAACTCCTGTTCTCTCCTGGTTTCCAGCAGTTGTAAAGCAGTGTTGGTGTTTTCTGTTGTAGGGTTCAGCTGAATGTAGAACACTTATAAACTTCTTTAGCCTTCAAAAGGCTTGGTATAATTGAGGATTCAATATGCAGGAATCAGCGCTTGAGATTTAGATGATTTTTGGTGGCTTAGCCAGTTCATCTCCTTCCACAGACATTTTAATCAGTTACACTAATGGTTTTATCAGCCAGCATGTGTAACTTCTAAATCTCTGTGATCCGAGTAATTCGTGCTTTTGTCACTGGTTCATCTCATGACAAATTATCCAGCTCTGCACTAATGCTGCCATTCTACTCTGTAGACAAAAAGCATTTCATCTCATGCTGTCAACAGGAGCTGACTGATGCTTTTTGCAATGCAAAATAATCCATGTTGCTTCATCCTTAAAAGTTTTGCTTATAAAAAGCTATCTAGAAAATAAGAATGTTTAAGAAAAGGAAAGAGAGCAATGAAGGGGTTAAATTTCATTTTATCCTGGTGTCCTGCAACTACTGCACATTAAGCATTGTGTGAGGAATGCTGTCAGCAGTGCAGTTACCTGTGGATGTATCTGACAGATGAAATATGTCATTTTGGATGCTCCCCTCTCCCACCATGGCTGTCTTTTATAAAAACAGCCTTCAGCATCTGATGGAAAATACATGGGAGGAATACAAATAATATTCAGTGCTCCCAGAGGCTTAAGAGATGCTTTATAAAATAACATTTTGATAAATGTCAGTCTTAAGAACATAAAAACCATCCGTGTCCCAGGCCTTCCATGATGCTGTGCCAAAGAGCTGAAATTGCCATTTTGCTCCATAAAGAAGTGTTTGCAGTGAACATGTTGGCCACCTCTCTCTCAAGGTGTTAAGCTTGTTCTTAGGAGTTTACCCTTTTTAAATGAGATGCTCAGGTACCTCTCCCATTTCTCCCCAGGTCTGGCTATTGGTGATGTCCCGGACAAGCAGCCCATTGGAATAGTTCTCACGGTGCTTGGGGTTGTGGTGTTGGACTTCTGCGCCGATGCAACCGAAGGGCCAATTCGGGCCTATTTGTTGGATGTGGTGGACAGTGAAGAACAAGACATGGCCCTGAACATCCATGCATTTTCAGCTGGTAGGGAGTTAGCTGAGATGTTTTTGGCAGCTGTTCAGTCTTCCTGAAGACCAGGTTGTGGCTGAATTGATTTTTCCTGAACTCACTTCTCATTTTTATTTTGTTCCACAGGTCTTGGAGGAGCAATTGGTTATATGTTAGGAGGGCTGGACTGGACACAGACCTTCTTGGGTAGCATTTTTAAATCTCAAGAGCAAGTCCTTTTTTTCTTTGCAGCCATTATTTTCTCTGTCTCCGTTGCTCTCCACCTTTTTAGCATTGAAGAAGAGCAATATAACCCTCAGCAGGACAGGATCGATGATGAAGGAGACACACTTTCCAGTGCCAAATTCAGTGGCAGTCTCCCCCCTCTGAATCGGCTGAATGTAATTAGTGAGGAAGAGCCGTATGGAGCTTCCATGTTCCATGATGAGGTTCAGTCGGAGCATGACCTCAATATGGAGTTCCTTGAGGTGAACATTGTGAGAAGCAAGAGTGATTCAGTTCTGCACATGCCTGATGCCACATTGGAAATTGAATCGGAGCTGCTTTTCCTGCATGACATCGAACCCTCCATTTTTCAGGATGCTTCATATCCAAACACTCCCCACAACACGAGCCAGGAGATCATGAAGTCCAAGCTCAACCACCTATCTGCTTTCCTCAGGGAGAATGAAAAGGAGGAGGAAATGTTGCTTGATAATCGTTTAAATGAAGATAAAGTCCCAAACATCAACGGCTCCCTACCAAAAGAGTTCCTCAACGGCCACGCCAGAATAGGCATGAAGCAATCCAGCACTTCCAACTCCATGCGGCGGCGCAGGCACATGTTCTACCGGCAGCCATCCTACACCTTCTCGTACTACGGCAAGATCGGCTCCCACCGGTACCGCTTCCGCCGGGCCAACGCCATCGTCCTGATCAAGTCCTCGCGCAGCATGAACGACATCTATGACATGCAGAAACGGCAGCGGCAGCGCTGCCGGCACCGCAACCAGAGCGGCACCACCAACTCCAGCGGGGACACGGAGAGCGAAGAGGGCGAGACCGAAACCACCGTCAGACTCTTGTGGCTGTCGATGCTAAAGATGCCCAAGGAGCTGCTGAGGCTGTGCGTCTGCCACCTCCTGACTTGGTTTTCCATCATTGCTGAAGCTGTGTTCTATACGGATTTCATGGGACAAGTCATCTTCCAGGGCGATCCCAAGGTAGGAGAGCAGTTCCCATGGGCAGACCTGCTCAGAGTCCCTCCTTTCTGAGATGTGCTCAGTGCAACAAAGTGGTGTTGCTGTTTGTGTCTGTTGCAGGCCCCTTCGAACTCAACTGAGCTGCATGCCTACAATGCTGGGGTTCAGATGGGATGCTGGGGGCTGGTGATTTATGCTGCTACTGCTGCTGTTTGTTCAGGTAAGAGACTGTGCAGTCACACAGTGGAATGCACCTCATGCGTGTATTTCTAAGGTAAAACTGAATCATGGAATATTCTGAGATGAAAGGGATCCACAAAGATCATCCAACTCCTTGCCCTCCTGAAATAGTGTTGCTTCAGTTGGCATCCACCTCCTTGTTTGAAGTAAAGGATATTTTGGAAAAGCATTTCTTGTGGTCATAAGGGGAAGGACTTCTTTAAGAATCAATATTAAAAAGGTCCTTCACATGTAGAGGTGGAAATATGAACAGATGGTAAGTGGCATAAAGCACAAAATGAAATCAAAGGATATTGAGTGGCATTTAACAAGCCTTCAGGAAACTAAAATCATGCTTGGTAGAAGATTTAAGCATATGCAAGAGGGTTCCTGCAAAGACTGTTTTTAAATCAAAATTATAAATATGTATTTCTGAAAGTCATTCTGCAGATAATTTGCGCTTGCAGTAGACTCTGAAATGGAGAGTTTTTGCCAAAGGTAAATTCTGCCTGTTGCAGCACATAACAGGCATGTCTGCTCAGCTCAGTACTGTGGGGACGGGGTCTTTCTGAAGCAGGAACACATCCTGTTCCCAGTGAGATCTGGGCTGTGCTGGTCAGACAGCCCAAATATGAGCATCCACCTCCTAAACAGGGTATAGAGCTGCCATGGCCACATCAATCCCCTAAAATTTTAGTGAGTAAACTGATATTTAAGGGGAAATGGTTTCAAACTGAAAAAAGTGGGTTTAGATTGGTTACTGGGGAAAAAATTCTTCCCTGTGAGGGTGGTGAGGCTCTGGCACAGGTTGCCAAGATAAGCTGTGGTTGCCCCATCCCTGAAAGTGTTCAGGGCCAGGTTGGATGGGGCTTGGGGCAACCTGGGATAGTAGAAGGTGTCCATACCCATGGCAGGGGTGGTTGCAACTGGATAGTCTTTAAGGCCCCTTCCAACTCAAACCATTCTATGATTCCTTTTTTATCCTTTTTCTCTGCAGCCTTGTTGCAGAAATACTTGGACAACTACGACCTTAGCATAAAAGTGATCTACATCCTGGGCACGCTGGGTTTTTCCCTTGGCACTGCAGTGATGGCCATGTTCCCAAACGTGTACGTCACCATGATAATGATCAGCACGATGGGAATAGTCTCCATGAGCATCTCCTACTGCCCCTACGCGCTTTTGGGACAATACCATGAGATAAAACAGGTGTGTGAAATATTTGGAGTATATATGTGAATCAAGGCAGAACATCCATGTTTCTCTTAAGATCACGGTGGCAAAATAGATTGGTTAAATCCCATTATTGAAGATACCTGCTTGGTTGGGATGTGTGCCAAAGCTTGAATGGATAGTAAATAGCAGGAGCTGGTGCTGAAATCAGATAGTCTTGGCATTGAATTGGCTCAGAGGGGGTCATGATTGCTTTTTCCTATGCTTTTCCTATAAAACAATCTGGGTGTGTATGGCAGATGAAGAGAAATTAAATTATTATTGGAGTGAATATGTACTATATATCTAGTTGTTATTCCTGTCTTGATGTGATATGGTAGTGTTACTCAGGTTTTTCACAGTCTTCAATTCTGAAGTGAGTCTGGAAATGCAGCTGTAATTTTGGGGATGCAAAAAGCAAAACAATTCTGCTGGAAACAAGGATGATTTTACTTCCCAACAGTGTCATTCCACTGTTCCATTTGGATTACAAATTACAGGAGGAACTTTTGTTACAAGTTTCTGAATTGCGATTGGGACAGATTCCTTTTTATGATCATAGAACTAATGTTTTATGTGACACCAAATATTTCATGTAAAGTTATTCTTACAAAACCTAATCTTGGAGATGATGTGGACTAGAAATGACCCTGTCAATACCTGCCTCGTACTGCAGGGTCCTGAGGAGGCTGTTGATGAGCAGATAAGGAGGCTCTTGCTCTGGAGTTGTGTCATGGTGCTGCACAAAGATGATGTGAAGTTGACCATGGGGCTGAGAAATTTGAGGAAAGTTCTGGTGTTTAAGTATTGCTTTCATCCATAGTTTTATCTCCTACCACATTTCTTGTCTTTTTGCAGTACATCCACCACAGCCCTGGGAACTCGAAGCGAGGGTTTGGCATCGACTGCGCCATCCTGTCGTGTCAGGTTTACATCTCCCAGATCCTGGTGGCCTCCGCACTCGGCGGCGTGGTGGACATGGTTGGCACGGTCAGGGTCATCCCCATGGTGGCTTCAGTGGGATCCTTCCTGGGTTTTTTGACAGCGACTTTCTTGGTGATTTACCCTGAAGTCAATGAAGAGCCAAAGGAAGAGCCGAAGGGACTGGGTCCTCCAGAGACAGCCGAGGGCAGCGGCGTGGGCGCGGAGAAGCCAACGGTGCTGAAGCTGACGCGCAAAGGAGCCGCGGCGGCGGAGCCAGAGGGCGAGTCAGCCGTGTGAGGCCGCCGACGCTTGTTCACTCACATTCCAAGGAGTGAAGGTGCAGGATCAAGAACTTTTGTTGTGGTTTTTTTTTCCAGGAAAGCAAATTAGGACCTTCACTACTTCTAGCTAAAATTTGCAGAAGAAAAGGCAGTTTCGTGCAAAAATGTAAATGAAATTCTGTAGTCCTTCCTCTAGGTTTGAGCAGGTCGCTCTGATGCTAATTGCTTTCTCTTCAACTTAGAAACGTCATTTCTGAACACTTTTTTATTAAGAATACATTTAGATTTCAAATAAGTTTTATTAATCTGCATGAGACTCACAGTGTATACAATTAGCAGTTAGAAAAATTAAGTTTTCAGCTGTTTTTAAACTAACAGAAAATGGAAGCTATCTCGACCTATAGTCTCTTGCCATTTTTTTGTCTAAACATTTCAGATTTCACTATGCTTAGACATCAATCGATTTTTTTCATGAGCACGATATTACTGGTCTGACAGCTACGTTAATTTTAGACTTCATGTTTTTGTTAGTGCAATTACTGCAGACTCCTTTTACTTGCAATTATTTTCAAGGAAAGAAAAGCAATTACTGCAGTTTCTAAGAAACTGCCGTGAATTCTTTTAGTCATACTATTCACAACCACTCCCAAATCTGCTGCTTGTAGGGAGAGGGTGACACTGGGTGCTGGATGTCAGCTGTAGTGGAAGGAGCAGCAGCTGGGAGAGGTGACCAGCACTCACAGGTTTCTTTATCACAAGTGCTGCATTTTTTGAATGTCGTTGGAATACGCTGTGACAATTTTTAGCTGAGAGTTTCACATGCTGGTGAATTCGGGGGTTTTCTCAGCATTTAAACCTGATCATCTCTGGATGAAGCTGCCGTGGAGAAAGGGCATCTCTGGGGTCAGCTCTGTGGGAGGGGGTGTGTGGATTCTCTTCCGTAGGGAAAGGAAGTCATTGATTAATTGCACTTTTTACAATCCTTTAACCTCCTGGCTGGGAATGCAGCAGCCGAGGTAAAGGCACGGGGTCAGTACAACAAGGAGAACCCAAGGCCTACCTCCGTCACTTTATGGCATAGTCTGGGTGTATAAAAATCTGTGTCAGAAACAGTTTTTAGGCCTTAAAATTCAAATGTTGCTGTTGCAGTCCCTGTGTTGGAGGAATTGTAGGCCAGAGCTTTTCTGAGCTGCCATACCAATGTTGTCAGCACATCCTCCATGTCCCCTTCTGTGATTCAGGACACAGCTGCAGTGCAAAGATACTTTCCTGGAAAGAGGTTGAAAGAGTTATGCTAACTTGATTTAAAATAGGTTTGGATCATTATCCAGCAGCCATTTAAAGCAACTTTCGAAACTTGTGTTTCACAAACTTCCGATTGTCATTTGTAAGACATGTTTGTGATGCTGTTGACTGATTTTGGCTTGGGCCCCCTGGGCTGCCATCAATCCGTGTGCTGGACAGGCAAACACAGCACGGTGTGAGATTCCTGCTGCCTCAAACTCCTCCTCCAAGACTTGCAAATGCCTGTGTCAATCATGCTGCAAACCAGGCATTCAGACAAAGAAGCTATATTTCAATATGAAAAGCAGTTTTTAATGAATTACTTGAATTGTCAATGTTTCTGAGAAGTGGATGTTTGGATGTATTTGTAGGTGGCATCCGTGCGTTTCTCTGAAGGCTTCCAGTCAATGCCTATGACCTCTGCTATCAAGGGTGATAATGTTTTTAAAAAAGGCTGGTGACATCACAGAGCACTGAAGTACATGTAATCACACAGGACTTAGGGGTTGTATTTCTTTTTCCAAGTGTCTTGAGGAAGTCTTTTTTTTTTTCTATGGTGAATATTCTTTCATGTAAAACATGTACTGTGAACTGTGTTCAGCCAGGGAAGCAATACTACTGAAGAGTGTGAGACCTTACTGAAGAAAGCAGTTGTGAGAAATTCTGCCGTGAATTTTATCATCTCAGTTACATTTAATATATTCTGGTGATGTTCATGTGTGAGAGACAAGTGTTGTGTTTCACCCTAGAACTGGCATTTGTGTAAGTTACACATTTGAAAGTTACACATTTGAAAGTGGCTTTAATATTTTAGTTTTGAAGCTCCTTTTAAGATTCTGCTTTTGGTTAAATAACCTCTGTCAAGTAATCCTTATTTTAATCTCTACTACTGGAAAGGTTCTTCAACAGTTTAAAAACCTACATCTTCTGATTGGTGTCAGCCTTACCTTTTTTCCAAGGGTTCCACGGACCAGCATGGGTCAAATCTCCATTACTCCACATTGCACTTTCTAAGCCAAGATCTCTTTCACTGCACTGTCACACTGACCAAGTAGCTGCTCCCTCTGACTTCAGATCCCACAGAGGGAACATGAAACCATTTTGGGAGTGAACTCACCCATGTTTATGGAGCCTTCTCAGCCAGAGAAGGGCAAGGAGGGAGGAAGGACCTTTCATTTTGAACCCAGAGGCTTCAAGCAAAGGCAGGGCAGGGCCAGTTTTGTCACAGACAGTGTTTGGCATGGCTTCATTTCTAAGAACTGGATGTTAAAATCTGTGTTTGGAGTTGTTCATGGGACTCATAATGCAGGAATACGCACACTGCCACAGCAGGAAGCTGATTTCACTCCCTGGTAAAGGCAAAGGAAATAATTATTCATTGTAAATGTGCTGAAGTTTTTGTAGTGTTGCCGGAAGAATTAACGTGGGGAGCCCCAGCCAAAGCGTCTCCTCCTGTCCTTGGGCCAGCCTGGGAATCCCCCACACTGGCTTCACCTGCTGAGGTCTCCCAAGGGCTTTTCCTTGGATGTGAAAGTTATCTTTCTAGCCCCAGCACTGCTCAGTGTAGAGTGGGCAATGATTTATTTCTTCATTTGTCCCTTACCTTATCTTTTCATACAGAAATGATTTTTTTTTGCCACAATTAAAGTAGTATAATTTTGTGTGTTTGTTGCAGAGCTTGTGGAAAGAGAAGTTTTAAGTGGCTTTTTTTGTTACTCCTGGTGACAACTAATATATTTTTTTTTTGTTTGTATTCCTGACTAGTTGAAGTCATTCCATTTGACCATCAGTTTAGTAGGACTAAGGTTTAGTGGTTCAGTTCTGTGTTGTTCAGTACTATAAACAATTTTAACACTGGTTCTGCTACAGTGATGTGTGACACAAGGCACTGCTGGTGCTCAGATCCTTGAGATGTTTCATGTGAGAGCAGAGAAGCTTTAACTTTCACCCCTCAGAAAGGCGCAGTGTGGGTTTGGCCCTGTTGGGTTATTCCACGAGTCCAGTGAGATCTGTGCTGTTTGTGGACTGCAATTTCAGACTCCAGAAGCAATAATTTCTTAGTTTCTCTTGGTTTCTCTTCCTGCTAGTCTGATGACTTTCATAGAGATTTATTGCCTAAATAGCCTTTTAATAACACAAATATGGTGTTTTGCTGGCGCTGGCTGTGAGTAGTTATGGAAATACAGAGGTTGTTCATCATCAGGAGGGAGGAGGCCAGTAAATCCAGCGGAGGTTTGTGCTCTTGAAACACCCAATGTCCTTTTCCCCTTTCATTTGGAGCCTTTTTCTAGGCTCTGAAATATTACCAGCACATCAATGCTAATGGTGGCACTCAGACCCCAGGATGGAACAGGCTGCATGAGGTTTTCCTCATAGGCAATGACTGAGTCTTTCTTATCCCTTTCCCACCTGATCTGAACCCCCCAGCACTTGGAATGACAGCAGCAACCATGGTGCTTTTTGCCAGGTACCTCATTAAAACCTTGCTTCCATTGTTAAGAACATGTCCTCTACCCTTGGTCTGGGGTGAGCTTGGCTTCCTCCAGTGTCCACCACGAAAAGCAGGATTTTCCTGGCTGCCAGATCTCACAGCCATGCAGGTTGAGGTCACATCTTTGAGTAAAGGTAGAGAAAGTCACACTTTGTTGCTGGGAGAGCTGGGACATCTGGGCAGGAGGGAAGCGCAGGAGGCAGTTGCTGAGATTTAGGGGTTTTTAGGGATGTGTGTGTCTGTACCTCTGTGGTTTTGTACATTTCCAGACACACTGCTCGGGCCAAAATACCTTTGGTGGTTCTGTGTTGCTGTCACTGTACTCCACTATGTTTTCAACTGAGTTCTTCCAGTTCTTCCCTTATCCTAGTCCAATGCAAGACAAGCTCAGCTATAAATATGTATCCTATTTAAATGAACAAATGAACTCCTGCATGATACTCCAAGCACATGTAGCAGCTTCGGCATCTGAAGTGTCTGTTGTGAAAGAGAAGTTGGTTTTCTTTGCAGCTGTTTTGTCCTCGTTTCCTTTGAATAGGCCAAATAAATGTAATGGACACCAAATATTGCACAGAAATGTTATTGATGACTGTGTGGAATACCAAATTCTATTTTTCTTTGCAGAAACTTTATGGTTCCAGAGAGTCCTTTAGCTGTTTTCCTTCCTTAAAAGACAAAGCTGAACGTTTGTAAAGCACGTCACAATATGGTCATTTGGAAAAAAGTGGAGCTACCCAAAGTTTTCTCTTTGTCATGTTGCATCCAAAGGAGCTGCAGCAGCTCAAACACCAACTGGGGTTTGAATTTGAGGCTCAGCAGTTCAGAAACTGCCTTAGAAAACAAAAGCCTCAATTCCTTTTACTGGCATGGCACTCACACACAGTGATCTGCTCATTAAGGAGTTCCAGGTTTTCCTGTTGTTTAAATTAAAATCACCTCCTGGAAAACCAATTTGGTTTGTTTCCTCAACCCAAGCAGCTTCACCTGAATTTCCACCTCAGCTTTCCTCGCCCCTGGGAGTACAAGGGGTGCCCAGGAGGGACAAATACATCCCCTTTTGCATCCCCCAGATGCAAAAGAGAGCATCTGCTGTAATTAAAGGGCTTTTGATGCCCTTGCAACCTGATCAAATTTTAAGGAAAATGCAGAGCATGGTTCAATTTGACCTGTTCTGGCATATTTATTTTTAAATTTGGAAGTTTGGGGTGAAGCTCTGGGAGCATTTAGTCAAACTCAGTGTCACCTTATTTACTGTGAACCTACTCAGTCCTTAGCGACAGCCAAATTGTAATAAATTACCCCAAAATCCAGACTTTTCTCTCAACAAATTGGCAGTTCCCAATGTGAATTTGTTTTGCCTGATGTAACATGAACACTAAGCCCTTTAAGTAGCCAAATGACCAGCTTATTTTAAATGCCTCGTATTACTAGAAAGCTGCATATAGGCATCTCATAGCAGGGAAAAAATTAAAAAAAAAAAAAAAAAAGAAAAAAAGTGAATATTTAGTTCCTTTGTGAACTGGCCATATGACAACTACTTTTTTATCAACTTATTAAGTTGGGGCACTATAATAGCTCTTGCTGAGTTTAGCAATGTTTATAAGCATGTGTTAAACACATAATGTTGTTTTATGAGGAAAAAGGGATAAAGAAAAGTGATGTCACAGATGAATGTTTGAGTGCGTAGACGGCATAATGTATGTATGATTTTTATTTCTACACTGTTGAGCTTATTTTCTGTTTAAAGGTTAAAAAAATTGTTGCATGAGAACTGTTTTATTGTGTTCTGCACTTTCTGTTCTTTTTGTATAATCTTGATTTTTTTCATTTATGCATAGAAAAGAAAAAAAAAAATCAGTTTAGAAATATTCTACTCCACGAGACATTGTGTTCCAATCTGTTGTTCCGAAGTTCAATCTTAATAAACATTTCAGTAAGAGTTGGTGGCTCGTGTCCCTGTGGTGTTTGTAGGGAAGGTGAGCAGAGGGACACCTGGTCCTTGAGCTGTGCAAAGCACATAACACTCACCTGCACCCCAGAGCTTTGTGAGTATTTCCGAAAATGCTACTGCCAAACATTGCCTGACAAGAATGCAGGTGTTGCAATTCAGAGATGGTTCTAAACTCACCTGACACTTGCAGGGTTCAGGTGTAACCCAGGAGATAGCACAGGTGGAGCAAAATGGGGATACCTGGGGCAGGTGTGTGTCCCCAGCTCCAGGCTCTGCTCTGACAAAGCGTGGTGGCTGTCACACAGAATCTGTCACCACTCATGCCATCACTAGGGTTGAAGAGCTGAGGGTCTCCCCAATCCCCTCTGAGTCTATGATTTAATAGCCACAAGCAGCTCCCAAAGAAATCAGTTCACATCCAAACTCATCAACCTCTCAGACCATTGCGAACAAGAGGGTAAAGCTGGATGGAGCCAGATCACAAACACCAGCTGATGGGTAAACTTACAGTGAAGAGCTCATTTGTCCCATTTGATTTCTAGATTCCTTGACAGCTTTCATCTGTGATTCTTCCTAAAGGAAATTCCTCAGAACAGCTATCAGCAGTTCTGAGAAGTCAATGCCTGCCTGGGGTTTGGTTCATTTTTCATGGAATCATCACAGAATTGATTACACTGGAAAATACCTCAAGACTTGAGTCCAGCCTGTGACCAATCACCACCTTTGTTAAGTAGACCAGAGGATTGAGTGTCACATCCAGTCTTTCCTTAAACACCTCAAGGGACTCCACCACCTCCCTGGGCAGCTCCTCTCAGTGCTTGGCAACTCTTTCCATGGAGAAATTCTTCCTAATACTCAATCTAAACTTGCCCTGGTGCTAAATTGAAGCTATTTCAGCTTGTCCTCTTCACAGGATGGACTTGATGATCTCCAAGGTCTTTTCCAACCTAGCTGATTCTGTGATTCTATGCCTGTGAGTTAAGAGGAGGCCGACGTCCACAAGGCTACAACCTCCTCTCAGGGAGTTGTAGAGAGGGACAAAGTCTCACCTGAGCCTCCTCTCCTCCACACTGAGACCCCACAGATGCCTCAGCTACTCCTCCCCGGGCTTGTGCTCCAGAGATTTCCCAGTGCCATTGCCTGTCCCCAGCCATGGTTCAGCAGTTCAATGACCATCTTGCCGTAAAGGGACAAAAACTAGAAACACCACTCAAGGAGTGGCCTCTCCAATGCCCTGCACAGAGGGACAGCGACCCCCCTGATCCTGCTGGACACAGCAGTGCTGTCAGAGAAGGCCACGATACCACCCTCCCCTTTGCCCACTTTGGCACACACTGCCTCATGTTTGGCCACTGTCAACCAGCACCCCAGGGCCTTTCCTGCTGGGCAGATTTCCAGCCACTCTGCCCCCAGGCTGGGCCACAGCAGGGGCTTCTTGGGACACAAGGGCAGGACCAAGACCTGGCTCTTCTTGAACCTCACCCTGCTGGCCTCACACCACCCAGCCAGCCTTGCTACATCTGCCTCCAGAGCTGTCCTAATCTCCAGAAAATCAACATTCCCACCCACCTTGTTCTCATCACAGATTTATTACTCAGGGTACCCTCCATGCCTTGGTCCACATCCACAGGACAGACACCAAACAGGACTGGGCCCAGGGGACACAGCTAGTGACCAGACACCCACTGGATGCGGCACCACTCCCCACCACTCTTTGGACGCGGCCATCCTGACAGTTCTTAACCCAGCAAAGAGTGCCCCTGCCCAAGCCCTGGGCTGACGGCTTTTCCAGGACTGTGCTGTGGGAGATGGAGTCAAAGGCTTTGCTCAAATCCAGGGAGATTCCGTGCCCTGCTTTGCCCTCAGGCCTGAGGCAGACCATCCACAGCCCAAGGGACATCAAGTTGCTCAGGCAGGACCTGCCTTTCCTACAACCACACTCGCTGGGCCTGATCCCTCAGCTGTCCTCTCTGGGCCCTGTGATCCCCCTCACGATGATCTGCTCCAGAGCTTTGCTGGGCCCCGAGGTCAGGCTGACAGGCCTGCAGTTCCCCGCATCCTCCCTGAGGCCCTTCTTGGGCATGGCTGTCACACTGCCACCTCCACTCATCTGGGACCTCCCCAACTGGCCAGGAATGAAGAAAATAAAGGATCGATGAGAGGCTTAGCCAGCTCTTCCATGGGCTCCCTCAGCACCCCTGAGGGACTCAGGGCCAGGCCCACAGACTTGGCAGTGTCTAAGTGGCTGCACAGGTCACTAAAGACTTCCCCCAGGGTTGCAGGGGGTCTGGTCTGCTCCCTGTCCCTGTGTGCCAGCTCAGGGGACTGCTGGTCCTCAGGATAACCCATCTGACTGTTGAAGGCCCAGGCAAAGAATGCATTCCGTAACTCAGCCATTTGCTTCATGCTTGTGACCATATTCCCCTCATCCTCACATCAGTTAAAGAGGGGTATTTTCCTTGGTGCTCCCGTGTTCCTAATCTTTTTTTAACAAAGACCTTTTATTTTCTTTAAAAGCAGTGGCCATTCTGATGATATTTCTGCCTTCTTTAAGGCTGGCACTTATGGTGGGCTAGGTGGGAATCGCACTTTGGCAAGGTACAGGGCTTCTTTGGGGATGTTTAGGGCCGGATCACAAAAGGTGGGACAAGAGAGCTGCAGGTCAATGAGAGAAGAACAAGTGTACTCAAATCGAGGGGCAAGGGCCTGAAGAAGGCCATTGTGACCAGGGCCACCGGCATGGAAACCGCCAGGCCTCTGGGGCCATGGGCGGCCATGCCCAGCAGGCCTTTGTGACCCGCGGGGACCTCGTGCCCAGAGACCATTGTGAAGTGGGTCCATGTTGTGACGTTTTGGGCCACCTCACCCTGCAGTGGCCACTCCCAGGAGAGCAGCTCTCTGAGGAGGCAGCAGCTTCTCTGGAGGCAGCAGCTCCCCTGAGTGTTTCTGGCAAGGAACACTGAAGATGTGGAAGCAGCAGGAGGCGAATGCCCACGGGCGGCCCCGTCAGGGGCAGCCACTGCTGTACAAACGGCATGGGCCAGCAGCAGGGCAGGGCCATGGCCTGCCACCCGTGCAAGCCGCACATGGTGCGCTGCTCTGCGCTGCGACCCAGACATCTTGGAAGCACCTGGAGCGCTCTGAGGAGCTCAAAAAGGTGCAGTTAGGGCATGAGGACACTACTTGCAGTGACCTCTTTAAAGATCTGGGCCCATATCTGCGGGAGAACAGGTCCACCTTGAGAACTCCCAAGTGGTTAAGTGCCCGCCAGGAGACGCAGGGAATTGGTTGGCCAGCCAAGCAAACTGCGAGGTGTAAGCGGCCGTGCCCGGGGGATGAGGCGGCTTTGGTGCGTCGTTTGCGTAAAAAGAGGGAGGAGCTGGAGCAGCTGGAAGACAAAATGTATGAAGAGATGTTTAGAGCCGTCTTCTCCTCCCTGGACAACAAAGAAAACCCCATGAGCTCCAGGAGCAACCTCACGGATCCACTAAGCCCCGTCCTGGAGCCTGCTGCAGGCCATTTGGAGAGGCACAGTGCAGCCTGCATGACCAAAGATGCCACAGGAGAGACACCACAGCACTCGGAGCCTGTGTCCCTTGACCAGTTGTTGGCCGAGCTGAGCCCTGTCTCTCATGACTCGCTGTCCTGCGACACTCTTGTAAAGGAGCTCCTGGAAAACTGGGAGCAAGAGGAGCTCCCTGACACAGAAGCAGCAGGACAGAAGGACAGAGAGCCAGAGAGTGCCTTGTTTCTCCCACGGCAAGAGAAAGAAGGAGGTGTCCTCAGGGACGCCTCAAGTCTCACACTGGAACTTGTTGCAGGCTCCCAGGGCCTGCACAGCATTTTGGGCTTGACCAAGGCCTCAGCAGGAGAGACAGACACGGAGACGGCACCTCCTGACCGGCTGGCACAACTGCGCTCTGCGTCTGGTGATGAACCGTCCTGCGATGCTTCTCTAAACAAGCTCCTGGAAAAGTGGGAGGAAGGAAAGCTCCTTGGCAGAGCAGCGGCAGGAGAGAGGGACAGCGAGGCAGAGAGCCCGTTGTCTCTCACACCAGAAGAAGAAGAAGAAGACGAAGAGGCAGCACCTTCTTCTCAGGAGAGCGATCCCTGCGGCAAGGGGCACAGCGAGCTTCTCCCCAGGGCGCTGCCCGAAGAGGCAAAGGTGTTTGCGGTTTGCGCCGCGCCTGCCGATGCCGCGGACGAGGCCGACGCGGCAGGCACGGAGGCTGGCCGTGCCCAGGCCGCCCCTGCCCAGGAAAAGCCCTGCGGGGATGAGGCGCCGGCAGGAGCTTGCCCGGCGCCTGCCCAGCCCCTGGCCCGCAGCGTTCCTGCCGGCCCCGCTGGCAGCGCAGCCGTCCCGCAGCCCCCGGCCCCACGGCGATGGCGCTCCATGGCCAAGAGGGCCCGCCGGGCTCTGCGCCGCCTTTTCTCCTCCAGCTGCCTCAGGGGGCAGCTGGAGGAGTGAGCCCGGGACCAGCACCAGGGCGTTCAGCAAAGATGCCGGCTCATCCTGAGGATGCCCAGCTCCCAGGGGCAGCGGCAGGTCCCCGAGGCAACGACACCAGGGAGGTGAAAAGACTGGGTGCACCGATGGGTGAATGATGCTCAAGGCAAACACTTGCCAAAGGTAGGTGCTGCTGCCTGCCCCTGCCCTTCATCCCAAGCCACCAGCAAGGCAGCCTGGTCGGGAAAGGATGACAGCACTGCCTTGTAGAGTCACACAGGAGCTGACTTAAGTCCCGGGCTGCATTTTCAGGGTGCATCCCCAACCTGCCCCACGTTGCATTCAGAGCTGAGAAATGCTCCTTGCGCCTCAGCATTGCATGTAAATGAAGGCAAACCTATTCTCTCTTCACATGGCAGATAGGAAAATGCCTCCCTGGATACCAACAACAACACAGCCTGGAGAAAGGTGTTAACACTGGATGAGCGACCCGGGGTCCTCACGTCGAGAGGAACAACCGGGACCCCAGTGCAGAGAAGCATAGAGTGAGGGAAGACCAATGGGACGCTGCTGGAGCCAAGCTTCTTGGCCTGTTGTCTGTTCAATCTCTTCCTCACCTCACCCCAGCCTTGCTCTTCCCCATGCCTCAGCCCCCTCAACTTTTTTCCAGCCCACCACATCCCACCCCAGATCTTGCCATGCCCAGCCCCTCTATTTGCACCCCAACCACCCTGCAGTTCCCCCTCTTTCCTTCTCACCCTCCTCTTTCCTATCCCTTTCTGTACCCCACATTGGCAGTGAAATAAATCTCTGTTGTTGATTTGGATAGATGGTCTTGTTGGCAACTGAATTCAGGCAGAGGCATCTCTCAATAAGCACATCTCAACAGGGCCAGAAATCTGCACAAAGCACTTGAGGTGTGGCCTCCCCAGTGCCCTGCACAGAGGGAAAGCGACCCTCCTGATCCTGCTGGACACAGCAGTGCTGTCAGAGAAGGCCAGGAGACCACTGGCCTCCCTACCCAGCTGGGCACACACCAGCTCCTGTTTGGCTGAGATCAGCCAGCACCCTTTCCTGCTGGGCAAATTTCCAGCCTCTCTACCCCCAGCCTGAGCCACTGCAGGGGCTTCTTGGGACACAAGGGCAGGACCCAGGCCTTGCTCTACTTGAACCTCATCCTGCTGGCCTTGCATCATCCACCCAGCCTGTCCACATCCCTCCACAGAGCCTTCCTGGGGTCCAGCACATTGGCACCCTCATCCAACCTGGTCTTTTCACCCTTGGCCTTAAAAACACTGGGGAATGCAGCCACCAATGCTACTGCCTCTCATGTGCTAAGTGAGCACTCTGGCAACTGCACTAGTTCCCCTTTTGGCCAAACAAAGCTCATCCATACACATTTCCCTGGACAAGATTTTAAGGAAGATGTGAAAACTTAAAACAAAATAAACTGTACGTCAGGCCCAGCCTACGCTGTTGCTTTTTCAACAGTACAGAGAGGAAAATGGGGACCTTCCTCACTGGTATAGGAGCCTCTCCAGATACCTGCAGGACACTCAGAGAGGGGCCGTGCTGGGTTTGGGTGGGATAGAGCTAAGGTACTTCCTAGTAGCTACCAGCCTCCCCTCCTGGCCCCACTCTGCCCAGCAGAGTCTTGGGCTCATCCTTACCTTGAGGGACACCTGTACCTGGAGAGCCCAAAGTGAGGGGGGATTAAGTGCCAGGGAATTTCCTACATTGCTGTCTTCTCTTGGCACAATGACAAGTGAAGGGGCCCTGTGCCATGTGTAGGAGAGAGGGGAAATAATCTTGATCCCTTCCAGCATCATGGCAGGATGAGGTCTGGAAAGAGGGACAAGAAGCAGAAATCTCTTGCATGCTGTTGTTCCTTTAGGGTGATCCCCCTGCTCTGCTCAGGGGATGTGACTCATCCCTGGTCCTGGGAGTGGAACTCTGTGATCCTTGTCCAAGAGAAGGAGGTCCCTGCTTAGGCTGTGAGCAGGGTGCTGGGTCTGGGCTGGCTGGAGTGTGCTGTGGTGGGGGTGAGGACAGTGGGTCTGGGGCACCCCCTGAGCTGTTGCGCGTTACAGGATAACCCACAGTGGCCTTGGAGTGGTTTAGAACAGCCTGCAGAGGACCTGCTCCAGCACTGCCTCTACTTCCCAGTCTGGACCAAGAACAACCAAAAACCAGTACTATACCTCCCCCAGCCCAGTCTGCCCCAGTCCCAGGGGCCAGTCCCTGCATTCTCCAGGCTTTGCAGCAGCTGGGCCATCTCCCATCCTGGGGGGCAGGGGTGGCATATTGTCCCCATGTCCATCCCCAGCCGAAACCTCGTGCACTCGCAGACCCCGCAGCAGTGTCAGCCTGGCTGTGGAACACTCATTGCACACAGAGCTCACTGGGGACACGGGCTGTGCCTGTGGGATTTCACCATCTTCCAGGTGACATCCCACATCCACTCACACTGGGGTCCCATGTGCTGGGCAGCCCTTCATCTCTCTGCAGGGCCAGAGATGAGTTTCAGCAGAACAGTGGCCCAAATCCTGCGGACAAGAGTGGCTGGTGGTAGCATTCTGTGCATTTATGCAGCAGTGTCCCTGTCCTGACAGCTAGTGTGACACAGGGTCACCCACTGCTTCCAAGAGCAGGGGACCTATGCCAAGACACCAGAGAACTCATCATGGAGAGGGAAGCAAGATGCCTGGAGAAATGCTGCAGGTTACAGTGGCAGATGAAATGGATGCAGACAGGTAAGGAATGCACATCAGGGGGTGAAGATGGAGTTTAGTTCCATTTGCCTCCAAAAGAACTCAGCTGGCACTGAAGGAAAATGGGGCCTGGTCCCTTAAAACCCCCCAGCAGCCTGTGAGCACAGGCTGAGCCTGTTTCCTCCCTCCCTGCATGGCCCTATTGGGGAGATCACAGCCAGCACACAACAGCCAGAATTTCCAAGCGGCTCCCACCTCCACAGACTGGTTACTTCTGGAAGCAGACACTGCCATCCCTTGGTTTGATCAAAGAATCACAGAACAGCTCAATTTGGAAGTGACCTATATGGATCATTGAGTCCAAGTCCCTTCTCTACACAGTGCCTCCAAAAACTTCACCATAGGACCAAGGGCACCATGGGCTCCTAGCAGGTCTCTCTGCTCCTTTCAGGTTTTTCAGGTCGAGAGACCAGGAACAAAAAAAAAAAAAAAAAAAGAAAAAAAAAAAGAAAAAAAAAAGAAAAAAAAAAAAGAACAAAACAAAACAAAACAAAACAAAAAAAAAAAAAAAAAAAAAAAAAACAACAAAAAACCACACAACAGCAAAAAGGAGCTGAACAAACATTAGCCTTGAGGTTCCCAAGAAACAGGCAACATTTCCCTGAGAGAGAAGAGAAGGGGCTGGCAGCTCACGCTGGCCTCAGAGTCTCAGACAGAAGCTGACCAAGCCCAACAGCAGCACGGCCTTAGGGCCAGAGCAGGATGGGGAGTGCTCAGCCCGGTCACTCACAGCCTCCCTTCTCCTGCCAGGGGCAGCTCCTGCTCCCTTTGTCCCTTCTCTGGGAGACAGTGACTCACAGAGGCAACTACACCTGGCCAAGCTCTCAGCTGGCAGAGGGGAAAAGAGCAGCTCTGAGGAGCTCAGAGGTGCCTTCCCACCACCAAGGGGCCCACAGGAAGTACCTGAAACTCTACTGAAAACTGAACAGAACCTCACAGTGCTGTGACTGCAGGTTCATTCCCACAGCTGAAATCCTGGAGCAAAGTTGAGATGGCCGGTGAGCACCTAAAAACCAGCTAAGAAGACAAAACTAGGTCTAAAAAGTATGCCAGGAATGAAAATCAATAAAGACAGCAACAGGTGGGCAGCAGGTTGGTACAGCTGGTTCATTTCTGCAGTCAGGGAAAGTTCATAAACAGCCCTTGTGTGTCTTCAAATTCAGTAAATAATTCCTGTCACTTACCCCAGGCAGCCTGACTGAGCCAGGGGAGAAAAGAAAAAACCTGGAAGTCACAGATATGAGGCTCAAAGGTGGACACATTACAGCAGAAGCTGTTTCAGAAAGGAGAACATGCAGAGAGAAAATCCCAGGCAATTATTCATTACAGCACACAGAGAGGAGCAAGTCAGTGCTAAAATCATCATTCTTGAGTATCAACAGGAAAACAAAGTACAGAGGCCAGAGTATCAATATAGTGTTTAATATTCTTAAATTGATATAAAAGCTTAAAAAAGTAAAATTTTTTGTTACCATATGATAACAACTTTTATCAGCAGAAATATTATACAGAGTCATACAATTTCTAGTCATAATATTTTCCAGTTGTTTATACCCTTCTATTTAGCCCTACACTGATTTATATTTATTAAGAAAAGTAGCAGCCCATTTTGTCCTTCTATTTACAGTCTTTTAGACACTGTGTTCCACTCTGCACTGATGCAGATAAAACTATTCTGCAGAGATGTATTGTTTTACTTTGCAGATAAATGTGTTGTTTTACTTTGCAGATAAATGTCACCAGTGGAAAAACCACTGTGGATCAGGCATCAATCAGGGAATGCTGCTCTGGAGACTCCTCCAGGCTGCAGCCCCTGGTGCTTGCTCCAGGAATTGAGGAGGGGTTTCAGTTCTGTGCAGAACTTAAAAATAAAGCAGGTTCTACCCAAAATAACAGCAGCTCCTCTGATTGCAGGAACAAGAACTGAAGGGAGGAGGGGTAGAGGTTGATCTGCACAGAGACTGAGAGGTACTTCCAAAAGCAAGTATAATATATACAGGAATTAAATAAATTAATGCTTCAGATTAAAAAAAAATCAGTTTCACAAACTGTTCCAAATTCCAAGTGCTGTGCATTGTTTTCAAAGAAAAAATACATTTAAAAACCAAAAATATTCATTGGAAATACCTTGTTTCAGCTGGAGGAGCTTTCAGTGCTGTGGGGAGAGCCTGTCTGTGCCTGCATTTTAAACAAAACAGCCCCGGAAATCCCACCAAGGGTAAACAGCTCTGAGCTCAGAAAGACGATCACAGTGACAACTCTGTGCACTTGTTTTTTTCCTTTCAGTGCCCTTTTCCACCTATTACAGGCTGTAAGGACATCATTAAATCCTTTTTCTTAAGCAACCTTGCACTGCTGAGAGAGAGCTCCCATGGAATTTCTGAGCTGGCTCTGGTGTTCCCAGTGTGACCTGCCCCAGGCAGGTAACCCCAACCCTCCACACCACCTCATGTCCAGTTGGGAAGACAGTGACCTGTCTTCTCCCATTTCTGTTCCTTTACCAAATGTGCAGGAGCAGGACAGGGTGCGAGGGAAGATTTGCTTTGATTTCCATTTTATACAACACATGGACGGAAACCCAATAAATACAAGACAATAACACTGGCAGGTGGTTGAAGTAGATGCAAAATGCTGAAGTAAACACAGTTCCAGGTCTTTGTCTTTCCCCAGAGGAGGCAGACACATTTGGAACAGCGTGACTATCCGGCCTTCCAAATGGCAATCTTCCCTTCTTCCTTCCCGGAGCCGCTGAGGACGTACCTGTCCTCTGCCGAGCACAGCGCCTTCACCGCATCGGCGTGGCCGACCAGCTCCTTCTCCACATTCTTCCTCTCAGCACTGACCACGTAGATTTTCCCTTTGCTCTTGCCCTGCAGCTTCCCACTGCTGCCAACCCACAGCTGGGGGAACAAAACATACCCACAGTCATTTTCACTATTTCACATTTCAGTCCAGGACACAGTCAAGGAGGTTTATGTGGCACATTGGTACAGTGAGGGTTCCCTCATGTTTGGCTGAAAAAGGGAAACACTGAAAATTTCCTCATCAGTATAAATAAGGGGCTTGGCCATCATTGCTCCTGGCCACCTCCAAGTCTCCTCAGCTGTTGTGGCATGAGCTGAGGGCTCCTGGTGGTTGTCTCTGCTCCCCTCTGGTTCCCTGAGCTCAGGAAACCCCCTGTGCCCCATGGTGGAATGTTCAGCTGCCAATCGTGCCAGCACTGGGGCTGCTCTCCCTCACCCTTGTGTAAGGCACAGTGTGCCCTTGCACTACAAGAGCAGAGAAAATCCAGGGAAGAGCAGCTAAAACTGCCAAGAGAAAGGAACAGCTGTGTCCTGGGGTCATATGAGCAAAGATCAGAAGATGGCTTGGGTTGAAGCGGACTTTAAAAGATCTTGTTTCAATCCCCTGCCATGGTCAGGGACAACTTCCACAAGACCAGGTTGCTCAGGGCTCCATCCAACCTGGCTTTGGAACAGGATGGGGGCAGCCACAGCTTCTCTGGGCAATCTGTGCCAGGGCCTCACCACCCCCACAGGGAAAATGGAAAAGCCAAGACTTCTTAGGTTGGAGAGAAGGCAGCTAAGGAGCCTTTACAAAAGGTTTATGAACTAACAGAAGAGCAGATAAGCTGAATGTAGAACCTCTGAACCACTGTTGCACCCTGAAATTAAGGAAGTCAGGACATGTGGGAACTAGAAATAGTTCTGTTTCACTGAGAAGAAAGTACTTCTCTGTACAGGGCTGGCAGTGAAATTCATGAACCTGCTGCTCTCCAGGGAACTGTGGCACCAGCAAGTTCAAAATTAAATCACAGCCAGAGAGATTGGGTCAAATAATAGGTAATAAAAGACACAGGCCAAGGTGCCAGACAGAACACATTCTATTTCAGAGAGACACAGCATGTAGCTGAGTTTCTCTCCAGTTTCTTAAAGAAAAACAATAGCTTGTTTTTAATGAAAGCCTGTGACTGACAGCCCTACCAATGTTGTTTTCAGCCTTTACCAGGCTGCAAGTTCACACTCCATAACTCACTGCTGTGTAGAGGGAATAGGAGTGTGAGTGGTGGCACAGGGTCTGCTTGGAACCTGTTACTAGTGGTGTCCCCCAAGGGTCAGTACTGGGCTCAGTATTTTTTAACTTATTCATAAGTTACTTAAAGAAGAGAAGGGAAAAGAACAAAGTTCTCCAGTAGAGCAAAAGAGAGCATATTGCCTTAGGGGGTTCCAAACACTTTCACTCCCTTGAAAGGGAGGTTAAATAAATCAGTCTCTGACTTGGGGAAGAATATCCTAAAATGATTCTCCACTTTAGTACAAAAGTTTAACCAGAGGCTGAATACAGAGAAAATCTCCCTATTCCATTAAAAAAAAAAATCATTTTTCAGGAAGGAAGGAGGGAAAATCTAAGAAAAGGATTCCAAAAAAAGTTGCTTTCCTATTAGATATACATTAGCTATTTATTTGCAAAGTAACCTTGAATGGGCCCCTGTGGTAGCACAAGTGCAATCATTTGCACAGCTCCTGATACTACAAAAAAGCAGGTACACAGAGGCCAATAGTGACATGGACACAAGATGCCAAGGCAGGAATCCATTGGCTCATTTGGTCTGTCCTGAATTAGGAATATGGTAACTAATCAAGGAAAAGGTCATCTACAAAAACAGGCCAATTAATTGGCATTTGTTGTTTGTCTGGTAACCTTTTTTCAAGGCTTAGTCTGAGAAGCCCTGAGATAAAATATCAAAGGATCAAAACTTTCCATTTCTACAGTTCCCTGGAAATGTCAGTGGCTAATAAATGTCACCAGACATTTAACTACTGATGAGGGGTTTTGCTTGCCATGCATTTTGGGGTACACCTTCAACAGCCATTTTTGTTAGGCAGTTTTTAGCTTCTCTGACTTCAAAGAGGAGTAAACATTCCAAACCTCGTGTACTTATGCACCCACCCAGTGAGGAAGCAATGACAGCCCATGACAGCTGCAAACAAACAAAACTTCAGTAAAGAAATCCACAAGAGGCAAAAACAGCCCAGATGTCTCTCACCTGATTTTTAACTCTTATCATACAAGTAATCTCAGAGCAATCCTGAAGATGAATCTTTTGAGGTGTACTTGAAAGGTCTTTGGTATTCCAAATGTACAGGTCACTACTCCCCGAGTAAGAGGCCCACACTTCATCTCTCTAAAGCACAGAAAGGTACATTTAAGCACTGCTGACAGAAAATGTATCAAAATAACCAGGGCTTGTAATGCCACATGGCCCTGCCTCCTTTACACTTCATCACCAAAGTGCAATACCTCTGGAAAGAGCTGGAAGCCAAGGAAAGAGGAACACACATCCTTCAGGTGGTGCTCGATTTTCATCTGGAGTTGAAACTCGTGAGTTGACACTACAAGAATGCAACTTCTGGTACCTTCAATATTAAAGATACAGAGTTAGTAATAGAGGTGCCCACTTCTTCCATCTCTACAAAACATGGATGAAAAAAACAAAAAAATATGGAACATCCAACAACTGTCTTGTTTCTTTAGGTGAAGATGATTTTTGTAATTATTACAATTTGAGGAAGGGACTTACAGCACCACAGTTGGTCATTATGAAGCTTCATAGAGGTGAAATTTTGGCAGGGCAGCTGACAGACACGGTTCACTTTCAGAGTGCTGATGTTCCAAGCAATCACCATTCCATCTAAACTGCTGGAATATGCTTCGCTGTTGGCACAGATTAAAAAAATTAAGAAGTATAGCGTGCATTCATGCCCAGAAAAGAATGCAGCACACACAAAAGAGACTTACTTGCAAAATAACTAATTTTACAGTAATCCAAATTAATGTTCATTTAAAAATTATCTTCAATATTATCCTTTACAAATTCTGTACCAACTAGAAACACTGCAGACTAACTCAGAGCTCAGTGAATGAGAGCACATTACATCATGCATGAGGAGTAGAGCACAACAAAACATTCCCTATAATTCCTCTGAACAATGTTGTCTGATGGATTTTCTCTTGAGTTAGAACAAAAATATCTCAAAGTGTTCTTATTTGTTATTGCACCTGAGAAAACAAATTCTACTATCCTGTTTCTTTTTACCTTAACATTTGTTGTTTTAGAATGAGCAAACCTTTTTCAGAAGGTTCCAACAACACTTAACAACAAATTCTTCCTGAAACCCAGTTACACCTGCTGCACCACTGGCAGACCTATTGACCCTGGAGCTGCTTTTCCCATGGGAAGACAGCAAGTTAAGACCTTCAGCCAACACTCTTCCCAGTGCTACCAAAACATCAAAAGCATTTTGCCTGAACAGAACAATAAATGTATTATTTCTTTTATGAACAGGCAGGAAAAAATCCAGAAGCTTGCTGTAAACATGTAGTCAATGACGTGCTCAAAGCAAAAGTGAAGTGGTCCTTAAACTTCATCTGTATCAATTCTTCACTGGATGCTGCCAGTTCCTGGCTGTTCTCATCCTCAGCCAAAAGAGCATTCCTTTATCCTCTTTGTTCCAAACTACACAGTGCTCTTCATTTAAAAAGGAAATTCTTAGTTGACATATACAATATGGGAGCTACAAAAGTGAGCTACATGAAGACTTCATTAGCAGGATAAACCCTCCCATTTAAAACAATAAATTCTTTCAACATCTAGGAAAATCAAATTTGATCTACCTGGGTGTTCCATTCTTCTTCTCCACAATGATGTCTGTAACATCAGAGCGATGATCATTCAGTTGCTTATTACAAGACATACTGTGGGTGTTGATGATATAAATCATGGAATCCTGAGAACCAATCCACACTTGACTCTGTTCCACCATGACCATGCAAGTCTGGGGAGAAAAAGCTCAGGGTTAAATAAAGCCTAGGAGAGAAATCAATCTTTAATGTAACATGGAAAAGGCTGTATTCAGATGCTGCAGTTTGCTGGTGATCACTGTAGGAGATGAAGACTTGGCTCTCCAGTGTTCCATCCTTTGCTCTGCTCTATAAATATTGAGAGAACTGATCTCTTTGCAAAGTTTATCCTTCAGTAAACAGGATTAACAATTTATCTTAGGGACTGACTAAAGTGTGCTTCCTGGCCCAAACAAAGTAAAAGTAACAGAGGGCACCAGAGGAACCACAGAAGTTAGTGTGCTCCTTTCCTCTGGATTGGAAGCCAACCAAACTGTCCAATATAGCCACACTTCCTACTTCATCTAAAAGTAGTGTTTAAGAAAATACTGTCTCCTCTACTGTCTCTGGATTGTCCTTCCCCTTCATCACACACTCTTCATTTATCTCCTCCAGCCATCACTTGCAACTTTTTTTATCTTCTTTTAGGTATCTGACTCTTCTGGAATTCCATCTTTCATCCACCCAGTTCTTCACCATCAGCTTTACCCCTCCCTTTCTGACTCTCTCTCACACTTATCCACAGCAATCTCTTTTATCTTTCACACATGTGACGTGTCCAATCCATTTTCCTGTATGTTCTCTCTACTGTGTGTTTTTCACCCAGGTTGCATGCCTGGTTCAGATTCCCTTTTCACAGAGAGAGCTACTCTTTCAGGTGATCTTTGACAAACCACTCCCTTTCACCTGCTGGTTGAGACACTTCCTTTCAGAGCTCTATCTCTCTTTCAATAGCATCTACCTGGTTTCCTTACACTTGTTCCAATCTCCAGTTCTTCAGTATGGGTGAATTTTTATCTATTCCTAGGATTCCCCTTCTCTTTGGGTTAATTGTCTTTTATTCTTTCTCCTCAACTGTTTCAACCCTGCTTTCCTGCCCCAAGAACCCATCAGGCCCTCCCAAATCCAATCCATCACTTCTCACCACTATGAATTGTTTTATTATTAATCCATTTAGCCTCCTTTCTGCTTTTCTCAAAAATCTCCAATTTTCCAGGTTAACTGAAGCCCAAACAACTCAACAACTTTTAAGGAATGATGTGATTTTGGGTAGCTGACAGGCTACAGCAACAAAACCATACCCAGCTGAAGCAGGAATTGTGATCCTGTGCCAGTCTTACCAGTTTAGAGTGGCCCATTTTGAAGCAGTGTTGTTGGATAGACCAGGTAGAGGCATCAAAGACCACAACCCTCCCCTCATTTAAAGCACACCAGAGTTTTGGATGAGCATTGTCCAGTCTTTCTGAAGGGTCAAGATGCCCTAGAAATAAAGCAGAGAAGAGGAGAGAAGTAAAAGAAAACAATATTTTTGGAGACCTGTGGGAGAGCCGTTATTAGGCAGAGCAGGTTTGTAATGAAATGCATCCTCTGGAGTTTACATCATCAGTTATTGACTGACACAGTTCTCACAATGCATTTGTGCTTGTTATCATCTATTTGCTGAGTTCACCCAATGATTTAATCTTACACTCCAAAGATACTCAGAGCAGAGATAATCTCTTTCACTGATGACTAAGAGCTGAGCTCACTGAGATTGCAGTAAGGCTTTTAAGCCCTATAAATACAACTAATAAATTCACTCACTCTTGTCTACTCCATCAAAGCCCCTAATACTGTGAGGAAAGAAAAGCACCACTGAATCCAACACTCTCCCCAATGTTCCTTGCACTGTGGTTCAAACTAACTCCCCTGCAGGACTCTACTGAAAAATAAAAACCTAACAATGAATATTGATCAATGGGGAAGCATCATCCATCCATCCACCTGGCTCAGTAAGTGAGCCAGAAATCTTAATGAGAAATCAGCCCATTAACACAGAATTGAAGTCTGTGATAAGGCACATGTGCAGAGAAAGGCAAATTAAGACAGTGAAAACTATGCCTTGGAGTATCTTAACATGCAACATTACTGCTCTTTTAAAATTATTTTTTTGGTTTAGTATTCAACACACAACCAATCCATGTCAGAATGTGAACACATCAGGCAGGCATAATACCAGGTGTTATAAGATAATGTGCTTTATAGGCTAATTAAAGCTGGGCTAACCTAAAGAGAGCAACACATCACCTTACCTGGAGTATAAAGCAAGACATCTATTGCCTGTGGAAATGTCTCACCAGCTGAGGGGTTGATCTTGTGCTTTAGTGTCTCTGAAGTTGTTTTGGGGACCATCATAGGCACTAAAATAGATTTTTAGAAGGTAATGAAGTGCACATTTAAGCCTGAAGCAGAACTCCAATTCTTATGAGATAGCAATTCCACACCATTCATTCACATTTCTCACTTTTCTTTCCCTCTAGCTTTAGCTGAGAGCCCAAGCACCATTTGTATGAATTCTGGTAGCAGAGACATCCACCACCCAAGGAGTCTAAAAAATCAAGACAAAACCACAGCATCAAGATGGAGACAGAAGCAAAAGCATGGAGACAGAAGCAAAAACCAAAACCAAACAGAACAAAAAGGAAAAAAAAAAAGGGGGGGGGAAATAAAAAGGAAAAAAAAAAAAGAACAAACCCTAAACTTTCTACTTACTATTAAATAAATTGCATTTGTGAAAGTGCAATCAGGCTAATGTCTTTTTGTATTTCTACACATAACCAGTTTGAAAACATACACACTGAAAGAGCAGAAATACGCACTGAAAGAGCAGAAAGAGATGATGCAACACCAACAGGCTTTGTAGCATTGCTGTGACTGACCTTCATTTTTCATCCTGTCAAAGTAAGACAGTTTAGAGGCTGCATAGATGCTTTTAGAGGACTGCAGGGCACCAACCACAGCATCCATCAGGAGAACATTTGTCAGTGCTTGCTGGATATACTGAGGATCCTAAAGACAGAAGTCTTACTGTATTTTATCTATTGCTCATTACTCTTACAAGACACCATGCTCAAAATCACAACATGAGCCATGTGTAGCACAAGCACCAGGCAGTTGCTGTCCTGCAGCACAATTCCTGCCACTTGCTGGCAGGCCCCACTCCCACATTCCATGTTCCAAGGCAGGCCTTGGAGCAGGGAGTCGGAAGCCAGTGTTATTACAGGAATACTTCAGATCTGGCAACCTTGATACAGGATATGCAAACAAAACCATATGAAAAGATACAGCAGACATAGGATAGATACCCATTTCCAAGCTGGATTTTTCTTCATGGGAGAGAAGCACCATGAAATTCTAAGGTTAGTGCATGAATTATATAGAACAGAGACAGCATATTCTTCATATTATTTGGTTACAAATTCCCATATTTATACCTTGTGATCATATGCCATTTTCTTTCCAGCCCACATTTCTTTCACTATCAGGTACCAGAGATCACACTCAGTTTTAAGGTTGGCTTCAAATACTTCTTTTTTAGATAATGTTTTAATCCTCAGAGTAGGTATTCTCAAAAGAAGGAAAGCTACAGTTGTGCTCTTAACATCCTGGAAAGTTACAGGAAAAAGAAAACAAAGATAATGTACCCAAATAACAGATTATTCAGCACTCAGCTGACAGGGCAGCTTTGTCTAATTACAGCTAATTATTTCAGTTGTCCATACACCCAATTAAGCAGAGCTGGATTAATGAAAATAAGTTTAAACATCACCATACAGCCTTGGTTCCACAGTGGATATAAACTGACCCACTGATAAATGAGTCATATGAGCACATTTAATGCTCATGTTATTAAACTGATCTACTCCATATCCTATGTGTTGCACTCTGCACATTTCTCTGAAGGTATAAACTCTTGATTTTCAGTCATGAAATTTTTGGTCCAAACCCCCAGAATTTTACCTAACCACTCACATAGTGACTTCAGCACTGTTTCCTACTCTCCTTACTGAAACTTAATGTTGAGAGCCAGCTCACTCTGGAGAGTAGGACATAACCTATATCCACAGGCATGCCAGAGGACAGGAAGCTGATGCTCACCTCTATGTCCCTGAAAGCAGCAATTGGGACATAGCCAGGACGGCCTCCTTCAGTCAGCAGGAACAAGCGCTTCTGGGTCAGAGCTATTTTCCCTACACCATAGTTGGTTTTAACTGAGCAGGATAACTTGTAGACACATTCATTTTTATCTAGATGCTCAATTACTGCTGGTGGCAGATTCACCTCTTGAGCTTCTGCTTCAGTTTCTTTCCAGTAGTTGTAGAAATCTCTGAATGTTTCAGGATCAATTTGTTTCTGCTGTCCTAAAAAAAAATTTTAAACCCCTTTAGTGTGAGAAACTATTACACAGATTTGTACAGGAAGAGAGGTTTAGAAAGACAGTAACTGTCAAATTGTGCCTAAAATGTCTATACTTATATGCAAAATAAAGAGGCACATGTCCAGATCCCAAGGTTATCTCAGGCACTATCCTGAGATACGCCCCCTGAAGGTACAACTACCTCTCAGTGAGTAAAATGTGTAACTGAAGTCACTCCAGCTCCACTTAAATGTAAAGGAATAGTAAAAAAGTGAGTTAAGAATAGGGAGAATTTAGAGAAGACTCCATATAAATTCTGGGAGCAGTCAACAGACTGAACCTGTCTTCTCCCCCATAGGATCACCTGCTGGGTAAGAATCATACTCTAGGCATACTGAAACATTATTTCAAGCTGCCTCTTACTGGGGATTAGAGCTTGTCCATATAAGGCTTTGAATTAATATATTGCTTTAAATGTATTTTTGCAGTGAAATATTACAACCAGCAATTCTCATACTTTAAGCTCTGATAATTTTACTAATAGAGAGTGTTCTCCTTTAAGCTGTTAATGTGCTGGCAGTGGGTAAAGGACACCCAGGAGGGGTCTCTCTGTTTGGCAGGGGACCTTGGACAAGTCAGTAGAACCCTCCTCCATGCAGCAGCTGCTCAGTGAAGGGTTTCCACAATGGAACACCGACAGACTGGTCAGGCACAAGGGGCTCAGCTCTCCTAGGGCACTAACAGACCAACCAACGCTAAAAGTTTGAGTAAATCTCCCTTTTGCATGTGACAATGCTAAATAAGAATCAAAAAACCCCAACAACCTTATACTCACCGACTGTCAGAGCATCGAATAATCGGTGGATAGTGTCTATATCCCTGACAATCCCAGACTCCTGAATTCTCTTCACAAAATCATCCAGCTGCATGTGTGTTTTTGGCAATTTGAAATTTTTTACGTGGTCATCTATTTTCAGAACTTCCCTTTGTTTTTCCATCGCTCGACTTATCAGCCTCTTGAGCTCAGGTTTGCGGTCTGCCTGCAAGCGCTCTGAGCGAGGCAGGGTCTCCACTATTTTTCGTACAAGATCAGTAGGGAAAATTCTTAAGTCTGTTTTTTCTAGGTTCTGAAAGTCAGAAAGTGCATTTAGTAGTTTCCCTTGCATCAAGCTAACAAGGCCCCGGAGGTAGAAGTACCTTGCCAGCAACGCAGAGTTCTCAGGGGGTAAGGTACTGATAGCTTTGCTGAGGTGGTTGAAGAATTCTGTGTAGTAGGAGTGAACACACTGGAACATCAGAGGAAAGTGAATTTCAGGGATTTTGAACGTGGTGATGGATTTGGAGGGTGTTCTCATAGCTAGAAACAAACACCAAGAGAGTACATTGACCAGGGAAAGGAGTAGAAGTGTAAATATCTTCACAACCAGCAATACTATAAACAACAAACAGAATCCCCATCACAGCAACAAGCAATTACAAGAAACAAGAAGGAATACAGCTGTGCTAGGGACACAAATTTCTCTATCTATCGCCCCTATTATGAGAATATTCCCTAATCCCTTCTGGAAAAGTTAAAGAAAAAAGGGGAAAAAAAACCCCTCATGGAGTTCTTTCAAAACCATGATAAGCTTAAGCCTGTGTTTAAACTAAAGGTAGTAGAGAACTGGACATGAGGTGGGTAAGGACTCAGAAATCAATTATCCACTATCAACCCCACTGGGACCAATCACTCTTTTGTAGTCCAGCAAAACTTCCAGCAGGCTGCAGACTTCACAGTCCAGCGGAAGCACAGACAGACCCCAGCTCAAAGTGACTCAGCCTATCATTTCTTCCCAGCAGCTGACAGTGTTTCTGTGACAGTTACTCAGTGATGTTACCCCAAAAGACAACAGAAGAGTCTTTGTCCATCACAATCTTCCCTTACCAACACCTCTTTCCACTTTTCGAAGTGAGGAGTTCCTGGTGGGGCCCTCGGGCAGTTTGATGTCCTGCAAGTTGGGCATGCTGATCACCATGCGCCGGCTGGCCTTGCGCGCGGCGCTCATTCGCTTGGAAGCCATTTTCTCTATCGTCAGCCTTCTGGGGGTGGGAAACATCAAATCTAACCTGAGGAAAATAAAAACAACACATTACTAGTTTCAGAATTCACATATACACACTAAATTGCTGCCTGTTTTTTTTTCTTTTTTGTATTAAATCTACAATTTCAACAACCATCTGTTCACGTAAACCTTTTACAATAATCATAATTAAATGAGAGTTAGCAAATAATCATAATCTTACTTATAGATGACCTGATCTCATACCAAGAGAGTCAAATGGACTTTTATCACTGATACAAATAGAAGATTCAAAACCAGAATAAGAAATGAGAAAACTCTACCTGTCCTCTTCAGACTGGCTACTCAATTCAAGACGAGCAAAAGCATCCATCTTTCTGCTCAGACGAGCTTTAAGGAAAGTGTGAAACATGTAGGTCTCTAAAACCTGTGAGACACAAAGGAGTTAACTGTGGGTCATTTATAAACTTAGCATGTGTTGCTCATTTTTATTACCTTTAAACATGCAAAACTGAGACCTTCCAATTTAGTAATCACAAAAATAAAAAGATTGAAAGCTTCAAGAGAAAACGAATTAAGTTTCCATTCACCTCTGGACTTTGATGATACTTACTTAGTGGCAAACAGTAATCTCAAACTGCCCTCCAAGAGGTGAAACCAAACAAAAATGAGAGGTACTGAGCAAAACAGAGCTACAAGTTTAGTATTACCTTTTCTACTTAAACCAAGTGCTGATAATACTGTATGTGGTTTGGAATAAGAATTTGGAGCCACTCTAAATTAACATTATGTCATCATACTCACACTGAAAAGACAAGTGAATTATCTTTTCTTCTGGTAACCCCCAAAATTGGGGGTTACCCAGCTCAGGTAATTATTGTGGTGTCATCCAGAAATAACTTTCTAAAAAGGTCAAATTGCTACTTTTAGGACAGAAGACACAACAAAAAATGCCAAGTGTGAATTTAAAAGAGGGAAAGCCACCATCTCTCATCACTGCACAGTTAAACAAGGTGAAATGTGGGATTTGAGGCAATACAACATGTCTATTATATAAATGTTCAAATGCCTCTTACTAATCCACTTGCAATATACAATGTAAAACAGCATCTCCAAAAGCATTAGGATTCCCAATTTCCAGTATTCCTCCAGTAGGTGGCATATTTTGCTAGCAATTGTACATCCCGGACATTCCAAATCTTAGTCCTTTCTAGAGGATTTTTTTGAGTTTTCTTAATTCCAGACACCACTAGTAACTACTCCATAGTGTGTTACTTTCTAAGATTCACTTGAAAGCAAACCTGCCACTTTGCTATTTGGTATTTAAGGGAGTCAGTTGCTCAAAGCTCTTCTTAAATATGTACATCCGAGTTTTAAACTAATATTAAATTTCAATTCATAAAATTGTCACCATTTCATTTATAGCATTAGAAATTACTGCTGACAATATTTTATAATCTGAAATTCTGGTCAAAAGAGTTCCAATCAATTTCTTTCCTGAGGATATATTAAGATTTTCCTTTTAGTCTGTCTGTTTTAAAGAATGGTTGCACATTGCAACAACTTTCCATTGGAAGCTTTATCCAACAAACACTGTTTCTCCTGTAGGATTCATTACTTTGTTACCTTTAAATTTCCAGATATTGGCATTCATCCTAAAATAGAGATTTATTAATAGCAGATAATCACAGCACTGAATTTACCTTTTTGTAGAATGGCTGGTCTCCAATTGCCCTTGTTTTCAGAAATTCTTCACTGTTAAACACTCTGTGTTCATAATTTAGATGGTCTTTTACCTCCCTGGAGACATAAATAAATAAATAGATAAATCTGCTTGGAGATTTGTAAGCAAGTTGTACTTTTGCAAGAGCAGCAGCCCACTGGTATTACTAGAAATATGCTGCAGCATCAGAAGAGAAAATAAAAATGTGCTGCAGTATTGCAGTATTAGAAGGCAAACTCAGTTTTAATGAACAAGTCTATGTTACTGAATCATGGAAAAAAGAATTCAAATTTACAAGTAAGGTAGCCTATCTGGTGCCAAACTCACATACACTCTGTAAGATTTAGTAAACCATGAAGGAGAATCTGTGAAAATCATTAATTAGGCTACAATCCTGGAATTCCATTTACATACACAGGTCCTGAATCACACACAACCCACTGGAGCACAAAAGACAAGTGCACCTATCATGGGCAATTTGAAAGATGTGACCTGACCTCACACTGTCCCATCACATTGCATCTGTAAGAGGCACATGAAAATCAGGGTTATTAGTACATCTTGTTAACAATTTATCCAACCATATGGGGTCAGGAAAAGGTATGGTCAATAAAAGTACATAGTTCTATGTAATTCTATATAATTTGGCACTGTCTGCTTTAAACATGGAACCTCCACACACACAAAATCACTACAATGCTTTGCTGAAGACAGAACAACTGGCAGCACAACTGCATTGGAGAGTTACTTTCCTTCACTCCTGGATGCTGGCAGAGTTAGGAGATAGAAGAAACAAGGCTGAAAAAAAGAACAAAGAAAAAGTTTGAAGGAAAGGAGAAAGCAAAAGAATCAACCCCTTTGTGATACATATTATCTCTTAGATAGCAAAGCATCTGCTCATTTTTTGCAGCCAAATGTTTAATGCATTAAAGAGTTCAAGCTGTTACGAGCAAAAATTCATTTCTCCTCATCTTTGTCTGGAATTATTGTTGCCAAACACTGAAATCCACAAAAACTCACTGTGGAAAAAAAAGCATTTCAGATTCCATAATCAGCTATCTGTAAAGGCTGTTCTATTCCCCACACCCAGCAGCTACTGTCCTTCTTGGAGGGTCCAGACACCTGCAGGAGCACTCCTTAACCTGATCCAATAACAGACACCTGGTATTTGGACTCTGAAAATTAACCCAGCTCCTTCTGACTGAAAGTGTCAAGAAGAATTCCCGTGAGCAATTCAGTAGCTGATCCAAAGGGAAGAACCACCTCTAGCAAGAGGCCACATCATTGTTAGAATGCCAAACACAGCCAATACCCCACATTTCTTACCATAGAATTATGGAATACCCTGAGTAGGAAGGGACCTAAAAGGATCACTGAGTCCAGCTCCTGGCCAATTGTCCCTTCTTGTGTCAACACTTTGCCCTTAAGCTTAAACAGCTCCTCTCCCTCCTTCATTCTCAGGTGTTGCACTCTTCAGGTATCTCATCCATTCTCAGTCCAAACACACCCAAGTGTGCTGAACTCTTGTTCCTGTTTTCAGCTCTTCTACCCTGTCCTGGTTTGAATTCATGTGCCTCTAACAAGAGGGACCAAAACTTGACTGATATCCCTGCTGGGCCCTAAGCTTTTCCAAGGACTGCACTTCTCTTCCTGAAATTTTCCTACAAAAGACAAGCTGAAATCAGAAGAGTTTTATGTAAGATATCCTAGCAATGTATATATACATCAAAACATCAATGACTCATATTCCATCAAGCTACAGGACCTCCTTCTCATACTCCCTAACAAAACCTAAGCCCTACAAAATATCTATAAAGACAAAATGAGAATATTTTCACTGATGCTTAAAGTGTCTTAACCAGTACCAAATGCTCTTCTAATAGAAAATATTACACCCACTTACCTGAAGATATTAACAATGAACTGCAACATGGTTTGCTGCACGTCCATGTTCAGTTTCTGCTGCCAAGCCCTCCTGCGGGTTTGGAGCTCACCAAGGTCTGTGCTGGCTCGGAGATGGCAGAGCTCCAGATCAAAGTGCAGCTGCAGACCCTCCACTCTACACACAGAAGAAAACTATTAACTTACGTCCTAACATCAACAATTTTTTAATACCTTAAAAAAAAAAAAATAAAGTAATTTAGGCCCATGCATCTTACAGCTAGAGAAGTGCAAGATTGATCTACAAGTGCTGACAAGCTAACAAGATTCCAGGGAGCCCCACTCAATTAAATCACAGTGCACTCAGTCTTCTTTGTAAAGTTCAGAGTAAAATCTGCATCAATAATAACAAAGAAACAAGCATTCCAGTGGTTTCAAAATAATTTGGTGATTATGATTGCTTAAAGCCACTTCTATACTAATTAATTGAAATTTTGAATTTGCCCTTTCTTAAAATACAGTGGGGTTTAATGAATGAAATAATACTATAATAACAAATAATAGAAAATAAAAAACTTGGAGCATCAAGCATGGTTTATGCACTAAGATAGACACATCTTCAAGTTCTTGTCACCTTTTTATGAAAGTTTCTGCTGCTTGTGCTGGAACATCTGGAATCTCAAGTTCCTCTTCAACCATTTTTGAATGTGAAATATCTCCATTATCTATATTAATTAGAATTAAATCTTCACCTTCCTTTTAATAAAAGAAAATAGAATGACTGTACATTTATTGTAAAAATATTTACTTCTTATTTACATACTTCTCAGACAATTAATTTCATCAAGGTGGTAAACCAGAAAAGGACTGAAATTTTTCCCACAAGGAGAAAATTGTACAGATAACTAAACAATTACATTCAAGAAAAATAAATGCAATTGCCTTAATAGATGTTAATCCCAGTACATAAACACTTAGTAATCTAATATGCCTCAATATGGAAGGGGACAAATGCACTGCAAGTAAAAATCAAGAGTGGTAATGGTTTAAAACATACCATGCTCACTTCATCAAAATGATCAATATGACATCCCATGAGGAAAGACATTGGAGCCATCACAAAATCCAGCATTTGCCGGGACAGAATGGGCACAAAAGTGTGCTGCCACTGAAGGGGATGAAGGTACAACATAAAGCACTCAGCAATGAGTGTCAGCAGAGCCCAGTCAGAAGAGAAGAAAACTATTCTCTGCTCAGTCAAAATACAGGTCATAATCTGGAAAACAAACCCAGAATGTTAAACATTTGCAAAGAGGTATCTAGAACACACTAGAAATGCAAATATTTCATCTGTTTGTGAGAGTCAACCTCAAAATTCTCAAAATTCTTAGTAGCTACCTTACAGATTTATAAAATGAAATAATGCCCATTTCAAGATGCATCAGCTGCACCTTTTAGGATTTGAGATACTTTTATTCATAACATCCATGTGTGGGCAAAACCCCAAAAAATAAGGCAGAACTGCCAACTCTCGTGATTAAGGAGGTTTCTTAGAGAAAGTGGCTCAGATAATACTGATGACCTTAAACAACCTAACTTAACTTCACAGGTGGCCTTTGAGCAGGGAATTGGATCAGGAAATCTACAAAGGACACTCCAGCTAATACTATTGTAAGATTCTGTGAAGCACTGAAAAAAATTCTTTGCAAATAGCTTTTTGTATTTCCATACCATTTACACCATTTTTGTATAAGAGTGCCAATTGTCCTAAGTCCTTCCCACAGGCCCCTTTCTTAAAGATGAAAAAAATTATTATAAATCTTGTAGAAATGCATCTAGTGAAAATTCAAAATAAAATCTGTCAATTGGCTTGGGTAGTTACATTTTAAAATAGATTCTTAAGAAATTTAGCACCTATTTCTAGACCACAGGCAAAGAAATAGAATATTCCTTAATCTAATCAGGTCTATCAATAACAAAATATCTTAAGAAGAAGTATAGTTTACTTTGCCATAGCTCTAATATTCGGAACTAAGACTACTCTGAATTCCTGGGTTTATGAAGTTTTTTAAGTAAATAAACTTGTTGATTTTTTCCTACACTACAAATTACCAATACTTTCAATCTCTAAAGCATTTAAAAGTAAGTTAGTTTTACCTGCAGCACCTGCTCTGGCTTGAAACACAGCAATGGAAGATGGAGATCCAAGTCAATAATTGGACTGTCCGGATCCTCTCGTGAAGGAATTATTATTTGAAGTGGTTTCATATGAAATACCTGTAACAACAGATGGTTTCTGTTTACTCCTTAATAAGGCTGTTCCCACAGCATATTTAATTCAGGATTTTAGTTCCAACTACAAAAAACTAATTTGAATTGAGAGCAAGAAGACAGGTATTTGCATACTGCAGAAAAGTAAAATAAAAAGAGAGGGAAATATTAAAAGACATAATGAGTAGTTTGAAAGATTAATATGAACTTTTCTCCTCTCATTCTCATAGAGTGATTTGCCAGTAATTTTTTTTTAAACATCTTTTAACATAATTAAACTTGCTTTATTATAAACATAACAAGATAATTGAATTTATAGTTGTAGATACAACTGGGAAATCAAAACTACTGATAAAATTCATACAGGAAACAGAAAAAACATGAACAAAATAAGTGAGCATAGATTATCATGCTAAGAAAATAAAGCAAGCCAAAAGGAATGAGATCTCTCAGTGTTTCAGATACTTCAGCTCAAATCTCTGGGGTCGGGTCCTGCACATGCTGCACATTTCAGCACTCACAGCTGGTTTAGCCAATCACTCAGATATTTTCCAGCTATGCTATTTTTCCTCCCCTCCTAACCCCTCATCCCAGGGTCAAGGAAAGCAGCTAAGGAGAAGGCCTTGGCTGAAGTTCTGCTTCCCTAGAAGCCACTGCAGTAGAGAACAGAGTGTGTGCTGAAATCACTGACCCAGCTGACATCTGGCTGGATTTGGGAAGGGTCAGAAAGAAACAAATATACAGCACTGAATACAAATGTTGATGTGAGTTTCCCCTCTCAGCTTGGTCTTATCCAGGCAGCAGCCAACTCAACATTTCATCCACTGCACACTGTTCTGCTGCTCCCAGACCTGTCCAGGCATCATGTCAGACCACAAATAGCTGGCATGAGCCAAAGCCTTCCAAGAGAAGTTCTGAAAACTAAAGAACATGACTGGTATGCCAGCACTCCAGCCTGAACCCTGATCACACTGTTATTTTCTCTACTAATAATGCATAGCCTGATTTTTAAAGCACAGGTATTGACATCAGTTTCACATCACCAAGTAATCTCTGACCTGACACTCATGAATGTCACCCAGTTTATTGAAAACAGCATCTTAGTATCTTAGAAGACATAATGTTAAAATTATTATGAAATTGAGGAGGAATAATTACCAAGTGGAGTGATCCTGGTGGTGGGCTGGGGATTAAAAACAGCTTTGCTGCAAATTCTTTTATGTACTCCTCGACATCTAAATCCCTCAAAGGTCGTAGCTGCACTAGTAAGCTGTAATTAAATGATAGGAAATGACTTATCAATAGTAACATGCAAACACAAAAACTCTTTCTGCTGATAATCTAGAAAAAAATTATTAGGAGTAATGAAGCTATTATTTCAACTAATTAATTTCTAGTTTATTAGATACTTGAGCAGCTTCATTAAATTTTAATGATGCTTCTGTGTCAGAAGCAGAGTTTTTTTGTACTCCCACGCATAAAATACTGCTGCATTATATCCATCAGAGGACACAGCACAGTGGTTTGATGGCCAAAGGAAACCACATGTGAAGTGAGATGGTGAGGTGTTGCTACAGCAAGTGTCTTCTAGAGACTGCTCGAGGAACCAACACCCACAGCTGCAGCACTTGGTGCTCCTCCCATCCCAAGCATCACACACCAGCTCTGAGATGGAAAACAGCACCAGAGGAAAAGAGAGGTTGTAGACCTGAGTTTGACTGCAGAGGAATGTGAAGCAAGAGCCATATTTAGCACAAGGCTTAGGCCTCTATGGACGCTGCTCTTTGCTGTCATTCCTGCCCACACAAAGAATAAAAACATTTGTGTAAACCTGCTAAATGCTTCTGGTTTTAAGCTATATTACCCTAAGAAAGGTTACATGGTTTATATTATACACCAAATAAATTCTGGAACATTTAAGCATACAAACAATCAAGATTGAAAACTATGAACTCCCACAGCTTTTCTGAAATGTAACAATTACCAAGTTAGATATTTGTGGTCACAAAGAGTGTTTTGTTCAACAGAAGATTCACTTGCACGTTTATAGCAAAACCCCCAAATATTTACAAACTCAGAAATCTAGGCCTGCAAATCTACATATAGAGAAACTAGGAACTGAATATGGTTGTCTTCTCCCTGGAGGTTTTACTTCAGTTTGCAGCTTTACTGGTTTCCTGCAGAAGAACACTTGCTCTTCAGGAAGGAAGCAACTGAATAGGTTAAGAGATATATAAGGATCCAGCACACCATATTTGTGTACAGCATTTAGATTCCAGAAAATAAAACCCCATATTCTGTCATATATTACTGCCCTTTCAAATGAAATATTTCAATTCAATATTTTCCTATTTGAAAAAAGCCCTGGGCTGTTAAATAAATATTCCCAAAAAGTCCATCAGCTCTTCAGGGGCGCAGAGAAAGGGGAATTTAAGAATTATCAAAGAAAACCAGACAGTTGAACCATCCATTTAAACAAATACTCTGTCACACTTAGTGATGCCTCAGATTTGGCCAAACAGAGTAAGAAGACCTGCCTTTTTTTTCTTTCCTTTGAGACAAAAAGCTCTTATCAAGACAGTAAATGTCACAACAGACACAAGATGACAGAGAAAGCAGCAGATGTACAGAGAAGACAGTCAGAGCTCCCTATTCAGGACATGGTGCCCCATTAATGCAGCCTAACAGCAGCTGACAGCTCTGGACTGCAGACGTCTGCAGAAATAAATGAAGTAATCTCTGAAACACTCAAGTGGAGAGCTAAGGAGTTTATGAACCTTTCATTACTGCTATTAACTGTCCACAGACAGGTGTTTCAGAAAGCAAGAGCAGCTCAGAATAGGCCCTTTGTACTGCCTCAGTGCTGGGACTATTTGCACACTCCCACCTTTTCCCAAGGCAGCTGAAAGGACTAACACACAGGTTGGAAGATTTACTGTTTGAATGGAGCCTATTCATCCATCCAAGACAGGAGTTCATCCAGGAGATTACTGCCAGGAATATTTCACTTTTCATGCAGTATAACAGATTGAGGTAATACTACATGTGCAAAGTGCCAAAACCTCTCAAGTTAAACCAAACCTTTTAAAAAAACGTAGAATAATCCAACAGCCACCATGCTGTGAAACCATTTAGGTGCACATCTGCTTGCTCTGGAGAAAGGCAGACACTCCCCACACAAAATGTTCTGAATTTGGAAGCACTGAATGCTAGCAATATGGAAAGTAGTTACAAAATTAATGGCACAGAATACAAAGACTTTCATTACTATGATGACAGCTTGCAGATTCCCTTGCAGTTCAAAGAACCTGCATGGATTTACAGCTTGATGTTGCCTGTGCATCTCAGCTTGGTTTAGTTTTCAGTTGTGATTTCTACTCTGCCACTTGAAAAAGGTTAGGAACCTGAATTTTATCTAGGAATACTTACATTAAAAATATTTTTGATGATTGTTCTGACTGAAAACAAGTACCACCTCACCTAGAAGCAATTCTGTGCACTTAGGTACTGAAGAATTCTGGAGGAAAAATAAACCTTTTGCTGCAAAAAATCATCCTTAATGGAAGCAGAACCCCTTTAGATGCTACTTCAACATCAGATCTTCAGGAGCAACAGCATTCTTGCACTAGTTATCACAATGAAAGGGCTACACACTAGAAATAGGTGGTTTGAGGTCCACCAGCAAGTGCTTTCAGAAGTCCTGACTGGAGAATGATTCATCAGTTGAAGCATCCTGCAAAACAGCTCTGCAGCATACCAAGGATACAAGCATGCTGTTGAAGGTGTTATTATTTGTTAAGTATAAGAGGCACTGCTACCCGAGTACATTCAAGCAACAAAAACACTTAATTAGATTATTAACCCATTGGTCACCTGATGACACACAGTAACTCCCTTTCTGGTTTACAGAGATACAATGTCAGTGCTTTATAATGTTGCAAAAAGTCAGAGCATCTCCAGCTGTACAGGGCACTGCACTCAAAGTATCTCATAGAGGTCTTGGCTGCAATTGTTTATGTTGCATTCAGAACAGCCACACACCCCAGCAGCTGTTTCATGCCACATGGAAACATTTCAGTAGTACAACCAAAATAAGGAAAACCGGTACCTCTCCACCCTTCCCCTCCCTCCACCCTAGTGTACTCTGGCACAGTAAAACACTTTTTCTAAAAAAAAAAACAACCAAGACATCAAAACTAGAAGGGCAGACATTCTGAAATGAGCCATTAAATACTATCAAGAAAAAGGAAATTAAAAAAAAAAAAAAAAATCCCAGAATAAAATTTAATGGAAACCTAATCAGTTGAGTTTCCAGCACCGTGGGAAATGCCAACACCAAATTCAGCTCTGTCAGTGGCATTCCCCACCCCCTCCAGTTACACACACTCCCATCTCACAGATGCAACAGCAAAAAGGGGAAGAGTGTGTGAAAAATTGCAGCTGTGTGAAAAAATCCTCAGTTAAAAGACCAAGACAACACACAGGACTAACATGGAAGGTTATTGTCCTGTTGAACTCCCCTATAATTAATCACATATTTACAAATCACTTTAAGCTCAGATTGTACAGTACTGATCAACTGAACTCCTCTCAGAAACCAGTACAGACTCAAAAGAGAAAAGCTATCTGTGGACATCAATGCTTTAAATAGGTCCCAAGCCCTACTTGATCATATGTGATCAAGGCAGAGGTATTTAATTATAATGTTTAAATAATTATTAAGTTTAAAATACCCACCCAGAGGTAGAAGCAGATCTAGAGGGTTAACTCTATGTGGTTACTGTCTCTAAATAGATACAAGAACTAGAGACACTTCTACAACATCTGGAATTTTCCATGGTTGTCCTGAAGATTTTCCCACTTCTCCCTCAGTGGGCTCTTTTAAAATCCATTTGCCAATTGACTGCTTCTCCCAGCTCAGAGATGTCTCACTTCAGAGAAGAAATTACTCACTTATGAATACTCTACATAAACCACTGATGGGTACTGTAACTGTCCAGCTGAATCCATTTCCCATCCAGTGGAAAGCTGATGTGAGGTGAACCCTCTCACAGGCTCAGCTCACAGTAGAAAAGCAGCAGGAATCCCACTATAAAAACTGGATGGAAACAGTAGCCACAGCTGTAGCCACAGCTGGAAGAGTTCCATATGCAGATTAGCAGTGATTTGAGACTTATGAAAGGCAGCATTGAATCAGTTCCTGCAATAACCAAGGGCTGATGTAATTCACTTAAATATAAAGGAGGGGGGAGTGATCTGGGCAGGAAAGCAGAAAGGAAAACAAACATTTCCTTCTTATTTCACTGAACATTTATTTTGATTTCACACTGGCCTGTGCACACCCTGTTTCCATCATGTTGAAGTGCCTTGTCCACATTAAACCCCTTCACTAATGCTTTTAAAATGACAGAGCAGAGGTACATGCCCTTAAAAGGGCTGCCAGAGTGACTAATTTCTGATCTCACAGCCTTTTTGAGTCAATGTCTAAAATGCCCAGGAGGAAGGCACTGCTTTGCTCCTCCAGGGCTCTCTTCATGCAACCCAGGGAAAGCCAGTCAGTGCTCCGAGAAGATCCAAACCCACAGCACAGGGAAGAAGAGGTGCATGGGCTGGGAAAATGAGTGCTCAGGTCTCATTTGGGCTGGAGCCAGGCTAGGGGCTGGGAATGCACCTCAGCTGGTACCCAGGGAGTGCTCCCTTGCTCATCTGCTCAGGATACCAGCAGAGCAAAGGGGAAGACATGCTCCAACCTAAAACCCCAATATCTTTCAACTTATGTACAAGAAGCAAATACCTGCAACTGGATTCAGATTTGACTCTAGAAATCATGACTGAAATTTAGTGAAGAAAATCTCTTCTACCTTTGGACAGCAGGTCTGCAAGTGAAGACACCCAGTAATGTCCAGTGTACCCAGGCAGATCCCTGATGTGAGAAGGTTTTAATACAAAATAGATCTTAACTATTTAACAATAAAGTAACCTCAAAATAAGAGAAATTACTTAATAAGATAGATCCATGTTCACTTACCTTTTACATCATCTACACTACAGAGTATTTGATTGTTTCTAAGCAGTGTATCCTAAGAATTTCTCTCCTAGTTCTACAACATCCAAGTAACCACTCTACTTCCTCAAGTGACTTGGATTATTTCCCTAAAGTGTCATTAACTGCTTATTAATACATATATTCATGTTCTTATGACATTTATTTGGTGCATTATAAAAAGCTTTTTGTGCTTTGAAAACGATTTTCATAAGAGTGGAAAAAAAAACTCCAAGAAAAGCCAATAATATCTGTAAAATATCCATTCCCTACACATTAGCAAAAACCCCCAAAGAAAATGAAGACAATATCATAACTAATACCCTTGGTATACAGAATTTGCACTTACTGTCTGGGCAACATTGACATAGCATTTCTTCTTTTCCACTCCCACACAACCTTAACATAAAACTAACCACTGCTTTAGCATCACACAGCTCTCCTGACCACATCAAGCAAATTCAGATATTAAAAACCTGCAGTCATTTCCAGCAGAAACACACAGTGAAGCAAATCTTACCAAGAGAGACAATCCTTGAGGGCACTAAAATACGGGTATCTGGATATAACACAAACAGCACAGGGTACAAAACAGACAGGCACCTGCCCAGTCTGCGCAGATTCCCAATGGCCCTGCCCATTCGAGGAGGTGAAGCCATCCTGCAAGAAAACTGCACATTAATGACTTTATGTTAATCATGAACTTATGGCTGATATTTTCTTGAGAACCTTAGAGATGTGATATCCAATTCCCTCTATATTTCAAAGGGATTTTGATGTCTATCTCCCTTTACGTCTTCAGAAAAATGTCAGCCTACAAGACTTAAGCAACGTGTATTAAAAAGAATTTCAGCACAAAATGTATTCAGAAAGAACATCTTTCTTTGTTTGGAAAGAACAATCTTTACCAAGAAAACATTCAAGGGATAAAGTCTGCTCCTAACTATCCAAATCTCCTAAATGAAATCCATAACAGTTTTTCCAAATGGAGTGTGTTCTAAAGTACTTCATTTAAAGTGGCAATATAGAAGTATGATTTGTCCTGTACTCCTCCTAACATAAAAACACACCTGTTAACTAATTTGATAAATTGAATCCCACATTATTCTCAAAGTGTTTTGCTTTTATATATTTTAATATATTTCAATAGAATAATGAGTTAAATAACTTACTTGCATAGACTGGTAGTACTGTGCAACAACACCATATGTTCTGTTACCACAGACATCAGTGAAGACCAGGAAATGGATGTGGTCCTCTTTTGATTCAGAAGTTACATAAAGTCCTCCTGAAATGAAGGCAGCAACCATATCTTTAATTATATATTTAACTACAGTTGTGTGAAAGACAATTCATGACAAATACTGCACACTGCCACTTCATTTCAAGAGAAATGTTTCATTTTAAGGGATTAAAATTTAATATACAGTCCACTTGAACTAAAGGTTGTTACAGAGGCTGTAAGCTGAAGAGGCAAAAATGAAATTATTCTGCATTTTCAGAGACAAAATACAATAAATGGGTTTAAATTACTTTTTTTTCCCCAAGACATTAAAAAGGTCTGCAATTATGACACACATATTAAAATTTCTCCAAGTAAACCTGGAGAAAATATTCACTACTTCAGGTATATCAAAGCATCAAATGAAAAGTGAGCGAGTACTCAGCTATTTTGGGGTGAAACATAATTTTTCAAATGTGTGCATGTTCACACTTCACTCAAACCAAGATTTACCAACAAGGGCTAAAAAATAAGGGCTGAACTATGGGTCAAGAAATATTTACATTATTTACATTGTTCTCAACAAGAAGTGTGAACCCTCATATACCTGGGAAGCACAGCTGTGGCAAAGCAATAAGATCGATGTCCTTTGGAACTGTCACATCTTCTGTGTCAGGTGCTTTCTGCTCCCCGTTGAGGCTCTTCACATTTTCAACCTTGGGTCTCTCTTTTTTCTTTCGGAAGGATCGGCGTTTGCTTTTATTCAAATTATTACCAGCATTAATCATCTGAACATCATCTCTGCTGATAAACGGAGGCACAAATACAGAAAGAACTTCTGGATCAAGGGGAGGAAGATTTTTGAGTTTTCTTTGAGTGCCCTATAGAAAAAAAACAACAAACAAAACAAACACTAAGTTGACACTCATCCTGATATGTGGGGGTTTTTTTGTAATTTTTAACCCTAGTTTTCTTCTACCCCTAAAATTGTGGGTTTCAAATATATTTTACTGCTTCCTAAATAATTGATTTTTCCTTTTAAGCTTTTGTTTTATGCATGTTAATGCAAGGAAAATGGGCATTTTCAGTAGGCAAGGAATCCTTCATCATTCAAAATGTCCCATATTAGTATTATGCCTTTGGCAAAAGAAATGAACAGATATCAAATACTGTATTTCCTCCTTTTCAGTGTTAAGATATTCTTAAACTATATTTAAAACAACACTGGCAATAAATAAAAGAAAAGAAACAGCTGAGCCTCTTAGATAAGTCTTTGTTTGACTTCAGGAAAAGCTTCCTTTCAACTCAGAATAAATAACGTACACAAAAAAAAAGCCCTAAACACCACAAACAGACTTTCACAAGACAACGCTTAACTTTATAAGGCAATTAACAAAGCACAATTAAAAACTACAGTCATTGTTACAATAAATACAACTTTAAGACACTGAAGCCATGAGAATCCCTCCATATACTGATGACTCAGTGGAACAGGCATCCCAAGAGCATGTATGAAATTACAACATTTTTCACAGGCAGCTTTGTAAAGTATGACTGGCCTGAAAGCCCTCACTGCCCTGCAATGAAAAGCTGTGGAGGAAGTGATCAGAGAGATTTCCTCATACTGGGGAGCATTTTTTGTAGTTTTGACCATAGAGTTGAGCCAAGTAGCTGCATTTCCAATTACTTCATTGCGATTTCAATTCTTCCTGCAAGGTTAAAAAAACAAGCAAAAGCTTTGTTTAACCAACGCATATTTGGAAACAGGAAAGGCGAGCCCCATTGTGGTAAAAAGTTGTTTTGTTTTTAACTTTTTGCAAACATCTTCAAAGTCAGAGGAGGTGAAGCACACATGCTGCTTTTATCACCAGATATGATGCAAGATGCTCCTTGAGAACCAGGTCTGGCCTCACCCATCATTTCCCTATTTTTTTTTAAATAGCTACAACATAGAAAGCTCTGTTACCAATCTTCCACTGCCCAGGTTTTGAGACAGAAGTCTCAGCTCTTACATCCCAGCAGATATGTCCTCTAATAGTTTTCTTTTCCACATTTGAGCATCACAGGAAAAATGTGAAGGAATGCTTCATGACATGTTAGTTATGGTCTCTTAAATTCCATAAACTACACTATATTTATAATAGGATATTCTAAAGAAACTACTTCACTAAAAATAAGAAGTGAAAAAACACACTTTTAATGAACAAAGAGCCTGAACTACAAGTAAATTGGTGTGGAAAAGTTCAGGTAAGTATCCATAGGGATAGTCAAAAGATAGCAATGACTTTAAAAAGCACATCACAAATTGGGATACTGAGTGCCACATCCTCACATGCTAAGAACTAAAAGTGTCTTTTCCTTAGCTGGCAGCTGACAAAAGCAATGAAGAAACTGAAAACACAGATAAATTCACTATGATCACCCTCAAACTAACATGCAGCTAAACATTTCAGAAGGAAATTAAGAATTAAGGCTCAGCCCTGAGGCTGTTATGCAAGACAAACACAGATGTACTCCAACAGCAGCATTCTCAGCTTGGCAGATTTGCCCTGCTGAGGTTTCCACACAGAGTTGCTTTGACAGGGCAATCCCTGACTTACACTGAGGCATCTCTGTGCTCCAAAGTGCTGGATGGCAGCCAGCAATTTCATGGCCTCACAACCTAACAGTTCCTGAAATGGCAGATCCTTGATGTCTTGAACTACTACAGAGACATTAAACACCATTTTTCCCCACAGAACAGCAGTGTCAGCACTGTCACTGACCCACTGAGTCAGTCTCCAGCATTTGAGTCAGCTCATATTAATGTCTTGGCCAAAGTCACATTTTTACTCCTTGAGTTCAGGGATAGTGAACAGGCATCAACAGAACAACATTCACTTGTTTCTCTATTCTTTGAACATTTTATCTTTTCTGCTGCTACTGTTACTTCTTCACTTTGAAATACTTCCCTTTTGTAGATTCGTGCTACCAAATCTCCTTGCATCATACATAGCTTCTTACAAACAGCAGTGGGGGATTTTATTCCATCCCCATTTGACAGTTTTCCAGTAACAGTGCTGCTGTAAAGGACACCGATACGAGACTTTTACAATGACTGCACTATTCAGACACAAACAGTAGCGTGTTGAAAGCACAAATCAGAGCATGACTTCAGCTATCTGGTGTTTCCTAGACCTCATTCTCCTCTTCCCATAATTGAAGAAGTTAATTTCACTTTGAATGTCATGAAAGAACTGGTTTCTTTAACAAATAATTAGGAAGGGAAAGTATGAAGCCTCAGAAAAATTAGATTGGGCAGGACAATTAGGTTGTAGTAATAGGACAAAAGGGAATGGTTTTAAACCAACAGAGGGCAGGTTTAGATTAGATATTAGGAAGAAATTCTTTACTGTGAGGCTGGTGAGGCATTGGAACATGTTGCCCAGAGAAGCTGTGGATGCTCCATCTCTGGAAGTGTCCAAAGTCAGGCTGGATGGAGCTTTGAGCAACGCGGTTTAGTGGAAGGTGTTCCTGCCCCATGGCAGGGGCATTGGATTTGGGTGATCTTTAAGGTCCCTTCCAACCCAAACAATTGTAGGATGATCTCTGCAGATTCTTGTGCAACATTTTGCACAAACTAATGATAAGGTTGACATTAGGTCTGGTTGCACTGGGTTTCATCCAGTCAAGTTTCAGAAGTCCCTTGGGATGGAGATTCTTCCTCCCTTATGCCCTAGCCCTCAGCACAGCTTCTTCTGGTCTCACTCTTGTTTGCCAGCAGCTCTCCAGTATAAAGGTACCCAAATGTGGGACAATGTTCCAGATGTGAACTCAAGGGTTTTGGGTAATAAGAATAATAGCAATAATCCCTTCCCTTTGCCTGTGAGCCACAGGTCATGATGCAGGCCATTACACAGTCACTTATCAGACAATCACACAACAGCTTGGGTTGGGAGGGACCTTAAATTATCATCTCATTTGAATCCTCCTGCCATGGGCAGGGGCATCTTCCACTAGACTGAGCCACCCAAAGTCCCATCCAATTTGACCTTGAACACTTCCAGGGATGGGGCATCCACAGCTTCCCTGAGCAACCTGTACCAATGCCTCACCACCTTCACAGTAAAATTCTCCCTAATATCTAATCTAACCCTGCCCTCTCTCAGTTGAAGCAGTTCCCCCTGTTCTATCACTCCTTTGTCAGAAGTCCTCTCCAGCGCTCTTGGAGCCCTTTCAGGTACTGAAAGTCCACAATAAAGTGGCCCCAGAGCCTCTTCTTCTCAAGGCCAAACAGCCCCAACTCTCTCAGCCTTTCCTCATATGAGAAGTGCTCCTCTAATAATCTTTGTGGCCCTCTTCTGGACCCAATCCCAAGAGCTCCATGTCTTTCCTGTGCTTAGGACCCCAGAGCTGGATTAGCACTCCAGGTAGAGCAGAGGGGTTGAATCTTCTCCCTCATCTGCTGCCCACACTGCTTTGGATGCAGCCCAGGACATGTTTGGCTTTCTGGGCTGCAAGTGCACATGACCAGGGCCTCTGCACATGTCAAACCTCTCATCCACCAGCACTCCCAAGTCCTTCTTGGCAGGGCTCCCTGCATCACCCAGTCTGTACCAATAGTAAGTAGGGACTGCCCTGACTCAGGGGCAGCACCTTGCACTTGGCTTTGTTGATTCCCAGGGTTCCCATGGATTCACTTCTAGGGCCTTTCCAGGTGCTTTTCACTGCAACAAGCACACACTGCTGACTGATGCTCAATCTGATCACACCTCATTCCCTTCAGGCACCTTGACAGCCAGGGAGGCATTAGAGAAGCAGGAACAATTGTTTTGGTGGTTATGTCTGCATCAGCAGGGCCAGAAAGCACGAGGCAGCTCTGACTGTGGTGGGCAGATGCAGAATCCACCAATGGAACCTGTCAAAGATCTGAGACATGTCATGGACAGCTTGCACACGCTTGCCAAACCAAAACCCAGCTTTATAGCTGTAGATAATTTAGGGAAAAGAAGCATCACTTCTGTTCATTTCATTCTTACAAAATACACACTTCCAGTGCTAAGAAAGAAATCTCTAGCTGAAAATAGCAGCCTTTGATCTTTTCAAATGGAAATCTCAGAGTGACAATTTTCTTGGCAATAAGGATAAGCAATGGATGACAGCCCAGAAACTTCTGTTTCAGGAGCATCAGTGGAAAACTACTTTTTTTTTTTCCTGGCGTTCCTGTCAACAACAGATTAATTATACAAAACTTCTCTTACTTTGGGGGTGGGTTACATCAGTCCCATTGACTTCATTTGCTTTATTACTCCATGTTTAAGAACAGTTAAGAATGAACCAACACTCTGTGAAGACCACGATTTGAAGCACTATCAGAATTTTTGCCCACTGTTTATCTGTAAATATCATCACAGATCCACTACTTTCATTTAGGAATGTTATCTTCTTTCAGTAAAGTTTGTTCTTTCTACAATCACTAAAATTAGCCATATAAACATATCACACTCTCCTCATGTAGATAGTGCTGCAGAAGGAAAAGGAAGTGGAGTAAATCTGTAAGCTTTCCCTAAGACAGTGACTGAAATCCCTGTGATGCAACAGTTTGCAGGGACTTTACTGAAGTTCATACTGACAAAAGAAGGGACTACTTTCTTTTCTGATACCTTTTTGTATCTTGAGCAAAGAAACAATTCAGAACCTGCAGTATGATCAGAACATCAGAATGGCTTCTGCTTTCTGTAGCCAATTTCTTATTTGTTGTTCCACAGGGTTTTTTCCAGAAAGCAGTGAGAACTAAGCAAACTGGAATGAATAAGAAATTCCCCTTCCTTTGGGTTCACTTCTCACACTTCTGATAAAACACCATGTAAACACTGATTTCAAAAATCTGGTGCTGACATTTAGGAACTATTTTCCCATTCTAAAGGTACACATGAATGAGATCCTGGAATGTGAACCTCTGCTTGGCTGTTATCACTTAAGAAGCTGACATCAGCAAAAGCCGTCTCCTGAGAGAGCAAACAAGCAACAAGCCCAACAAAGACTTCTTTATCTAATGCTATTAGAGCGCAATCAAATTCAAGTTCAAGCAGAGCAACTGAGATCCCTGGGAGCTGTCTGGCCTTTTTTTGCACGTGCTGGCACCACTGCTTTTCCCACAGCTCTTCCCACTGCAGGGCAGCTGGTAGGTATGGAACAAACCCATCAGCACACTTGAACCAAGCAGAACCAGGAGGAGAGGGCTGTCATTGTGAGCCCACATGGGAAAATTATAAAACCACATATTCAAAGCAGTAACCGACCCGTCAGCTCCTGCTGTATGCAAGTGGTTCAGATTACGCCAAACACAGAGCACTTGAGCTCACGGGGATTTAGATTTCGTGTTTTCCTGAGGATACGAGTTACCAGCCTTTATTCTTTTGCTTTTCTCTCCAGCGGAAGACAGGTCGTGCAGTAACACCCAGTAAAGAACGCATCGTTAAGCGTTTTGCTGTCCCTGCTTATATAAACCTACGGCGAGTTCGCCATCTAAACTCAGACCTTTGGAAAAGTGCAGCTACCTCACACCGCTACCAAATTCTCCCTCTTTTGCTGACGTTCGCCTGTCAAAACAACTTTCTGTTGGGATATTTCAGCTCCACGCGCTGACAAACCCAGCCCCACGCACTGGCACCGCCCGCCCGAACCCCGCTCACCTGGAGCAGCGCCCGCACCCGCTCTGTGGGCGCACCGACCAGCAGACAGATCTCCAGCAGGCCCGAGGGCAGCACGTCCTCCATGGCACAGCCGGGACAGGGCGGCTCCTTCCCTGCGGGCAGCGGCTCCTTCCCTCGGGACAGCGGCGCCTTCCCGCCCTCAGCACCGCCCGGTCCCGCCCCGCGGGGTGGGGAGGAGCGCCCGTGCCGCACGCGGGAACCCTCCCCGTCCGTCACTACTCTGTGCGCTTTGACTGGCTGCTTCTCCTGTCACTCTAAGGAGGTCTGGCCAATCAGAATGGTCAGGCGTGCAGTGGGCCGGGCGGGGGCGGGGCTTTGGGGTGAGCGCGCTGAGGGTACGAAGGGCTGGGAGCTGAGGTGCCCCGGTCTGAGGTGTTGAGGTCTCAGGACTGAGGGATGGAAGAGAAGAGGTGGGAGCTGAGGGGCTGGGGGTTGAGAGTGGGAAGGATGAGGTGCTGGAGGATGATGGGCTCTGGGCTGAGGGGCTCAGGCTTGAGGGACAGAGCTGAGGGGTTGAGGGGCTCAGGGCTGAAGGCTGAGGGACTGAGGGCTTAGGGTGCAGGGCTGAGGGGCTGAGGTACCACTGGCCCCGTTAAAAACTAGTGATGGGGTTTGTGATTTACAGTCACGCGATTTCCACGTTGACATAACCAAGGACTATAATATTTGCTAGTTTTAAGCAACAAGGTGAGGACCTAACTCAAACAAGAGAAGTCCCCAGTTGTTGCTCCATCCCTTGAAAGTGTTCAAGACCAGACTGGATGGGGTTCTGAGCTGCTCAGAGACTTGCAACTGGATGATCTCTAAGTTCTCTTCCAACCCAAACCATTCTGTGATTCTTTCCTCACCTCGTTTCACTGTCTCACCGGGACAGCCCCTGGGAAAGACACTTCCCGACTCAAGGTCGAGTTAATTTTTCTCCACGGGCTGTTTTCCTCGTGGGACTGCTGGCCAACAGGGCTGAGGTGCCTCAGGGCTGCCTGTCACCCTGTCAGACGTGGGTGATGTCATGGTCTGGCGCCTTGTGAAGCACAGCCATTCCCTGCTGTTTGCTGCAGGTGACTCAGCAGGATTGTGTCACTTCATCAGGTCTGTGTCACTGCCACTACACGGGAGTTTTCTCTTTACGTTACCACGGGTCACAGTTTCAACGGGCTGTAAGCACAGAGCTGGTGCAGGCTGCGCCGTGTTTCCCCTCTGAAGCAGCAGAGGCACAGCACAGGGAACTCCGAGGTTTCTTCTTGAGCTGCTTAATCTAAATACACCATGAGTCACTCCATATGTATTGGCTCTGTGCAGATCTGCACTGAGAGAATGTAATTCCTCCGGGACCGGAGCATAAAGTACCCGAAACTACAGATCGGTTTCTCTGAAACTGAAGGTACGAGATAAAGTTTCATCACAACCACAAACAGTTTTTTGTGGACTAGTGTTCCGGTATTTTAAATGCAAAACCATTCCCTGTCTAAATGGTTCCTGGATTTCATTAACTTCTTGTCAGTTCAGGGGTCAAATCAGGTTTCCTCAAAAAGTATAAAGAAAAAAAGTATAAAGTAAAAAGTATAAAGATTTTATTATTTCATGGGGGTTTTATTATCTGAATTTTTGTGGTATTAAAGCTCAGGATTATACAGCTTCTGGTTGTCTCAAATTTTGAGGAAGACAGACATCCAGAATATAGGAACTGTTCATATAGCAGTGACTAAAAGAAGAAAATTCTTGAAAACCTGGAAGTTTCAGGGATCACTTCTCCAAAGTGGTAGAAGAAGATCCAAGGCTCAAAGATTTATATTCATGAACTTTGAGGTCATAAGGGATTGTTAAAACTACCTTGTTTAGCCTGTGTAGCCCAGGTCACAGAATCAGAGTGAGTCCTGTATTAATGCTGTAAGTTCTGCTTGAGGCCATGCCATGTTAACAGTCACTGTTAAATGTTGGGCATCTCATTTTCACTTTCACTTTTTAGCTTAGCTCTTTGACACTGGATCATGTTGCATTGGCTGTTGCTTGAACAGACTTTTTACTATTAAAAGATTTCTCTCTGCAGAGTTCAAGATTATTAATCTCTATTTCTAAAAGATTATACAACTCATATTTTTAAAACTCCTTTCCTGATCATTTTTGTGCTTCTTTTCTCAAAAATTTCAAAGTTTTACAGTATTATTTTTGAATTAGGAACACCAAAACCAAAGCTGTATTATTGCTGAATACTCAGTGGTAAATCACATTGCTCTTTCTGACTGATATCCCCACCTAATTAAAACAGAGACAGACAGATACATGAATCATTCAGAAAGGGTGCAGTGTTTAATTAGTTATCCACTGCAACACAATTTTCTTAGGGTTATTACTTCCAACATGACAATCCTACATCTTACATTGCTTGACCTATGACTATGACCAAGCATTTCACCATATTATAAGAAAATTACAAATGAACCAAGGCTATTAAGCAATTCAGGTCACCCATAGTTAATGAATCTATATCATGATCATCTTCTGATTTCTCTGCTATCTGCAATGATAAATACTGGATGATTCTTGTTCATAATTAATGTAGCACTCAAAGCAAAGATACCATGAAATTATTATCAAAACAGAACTCCAAGATGAAAGGTACTAATGTTAATCTGGTAAAATCTCACGAACCCTGGAAGCAGGAAACCTGCTAGACCTGGGGTCACTGGTAAGAGACAGAATCATTCACATAGAGAAGAATTCCTCTGTGCTAAACGAAATTCATGTAGTTGAGTAATTTTCTTCCTAAAAAAAAAAAAAATTGTCAACTGGGGAAGAAATGCCAGCTTTTAATATGTGTTTTCTTTTTGCAAGATCACAAATACAGTAAATGTTTGTTTGTTAACTCTCTGAGGTGGTACTGGCTGCTGAATGCAGAAAAAAACTGCAGTTCTTGATATGTCTTCAGCATGGGAAAGCCTTTATCAGACCTACAGGGCCACATCTGAATAATTAAAGAGTCTCTTGGCATAGAATCTGATTTATCTTCCAAATACAGTGTTTCTGTTTAAGCCACACTGTTAAGGGGAGGAAATAATTTCACCAGTTGTGTTTCTTTGATGTGATCTTGCTTATAAAATAACTGAGTGACTTGTTGAGTGGTAGACGCCTCCAATGCAAACACCTCAGTCCTGAAGGATGTGGGCCAGATGAAGAGTCTGGACTCTGAATTTCAGGAGAGCAAATTTTCAGCTCTCTAAAGAATTAGTGAATGGCACCCCCTGGGAAACTGGTCTCAAGGAATTGAAAAGAGCTGGCAACTGTCTGAGGACAAAATTCTTTGAGTGCAAGAGCATTTAATTCCCATGTGTAAGAAATGAAGCAAGGAAGGCAGGAGAATGGCATGGGTCAGTCAGGAGCTCCTGGTCCACCTGAAGTGTAAGAAGAAAATATACAAGCAGTAGAACAAGAGAAGGTATCCTGGGAAGAATCCAGGGACACTGCCCAGATGTGTACAGATGGGATCAGGAAAGCCAAAGGCACAACTGAAGCTGAATTTGTCAAGGGATTTTACAGGTATGTCGGTCAAAACCGGAAGATTAAAGAAAGAGTCCTCCCCCCACCCCCTGACACACACAGATAAATAAGACAGGAGAACTGCAGAAAACCATCATGGAGAAGTCTGATTTTCACTCATGCTTGTGCCCCTTTCCAAACAGTGCTGAAAACTACACATTGACTAACTGCATCCTGCAGAGTTTCACCATGATGGGTGTAAGGTCTGCAGGAATTTTCATTTTGAAACTGAATACAGACATCACTCATGTTCTGCAGGTTTATTGATAGTTAAATCATTTTCTTGGGCTTATGATCAAGCTTGTGGCAGAGCAGTATCCGTAGGTGAGAACTGAAACTCAGACCACTGCTGCCTTCCACTACCTGGCTCACAGGAAAATACATTGTCCAGAGAGGTGATGGGTGCCCCATCCATGGAAACATTCCGGTCAGGCTGGACAGGGCCCTGAGCAACCTGATCTGCTTGAACATGTCCTTGATCACTGCAGGGGGATGGGACTTGGTGACCTTTAAAGGTCACTTCCAACCCAGACTATTCCATGATTCTGATTTCTGTGTCTATGCTAAGCACGACTGCATAAATAAGAAATCTTCATTCTGTCCAGTAAGAACTGTGTGTTCTAGCCAGAGAAGACAGGACACACAGCTTGACCTGTGCTGCTCTGATACATATCAGACAACCCTTTGCAGTCTGGAAGTCCATTTAAAAACACACCTCTCAGGATTTTAAACTCCTTATCGCTAAATACAGTTCTTATGTTCTTATCATCAAGGTCATTCATAGGGCAAGGGATTTATTTTGAACAAAACTCAGGGAGTCAGGTTGACATATTCTCTCCAAAGTTAGCATTTCTCATTTTATATTCCTTCTTCCGGAATAATGAATCAGGAGACTTCTGGGAATCTGCAGTGAAACATCTTTACTGACAGACCTAACATTTCTTTCAGGACAGTTCACTTTCTAAATTTACACTGAAATTAGCAACCAAGCAACTACTGACTATGCAAATCAAATCAAATCAGGATTTTCAAATTAGGGCTCTGCACAGGCTTAAAATTCCTCTCTCAGTGCCTCGGAGACTTATTGCCATTCTTAATAATGCTACAAAAACCTACTATGATAATTCTTTATTGTTGCAGGTGTTGTCTAACTGACTGCAATGACTTTTGGCCTCAAAATTATTCTGTAAGAGGTCACCAGGTTGAGCATAGACATGTCAGAGGGGAAGGGGGGCAGTTCAGAGATCTCTGCACCTATTAACAGTTTTATTTGCATCTTCTTTCTTTTTTACTTGGCTTGTCTGGTTTGTGCTGTCACCATTTATGGTACTACAGGATACAAATTTTCTGCAACATTGACTGTTATTTGTCATGCATCTCTTTAAGAATACATGGATGTGTTTCACTGGCATTACAGAAAAATGCCAGCATGGAGCAGGTTTTACAATGTGTCACCGTGGGATTTGTGTTATCAGCTTGAACTTGCCCATGTGCTGGAGAAGTCACCTACAGCCTCCTATTTCCTCAGCTCTTGACCTATGGAAATGTACCCCCTGTTCAACCTTTTGTAGGGAAACATGCCCCTTTAAAGCTCAGATCCCTGTGATTTATCCACATGTGCCGAAGGATTTTGTTGTGTTTCTCTGTCACCTCTGAGAAAGGCAGAGCATGTACTAAAATTAGGCAGCAAAGGCCTGGAGCTGTGCTGTCTCCATCCTCAGAGGTTTTCAAGAAGACATCGAAGAAAACTCTGAGCAAACTGGGCTGATTTGACAGCTGACCCTGCTTCATGCAGGAGGTTGGACTACAGATCTCCTGAGGTTCTTGCTGACATGGATGATTCTGCCATTCTCGGGGGCTCTGTATACTAACACAGCAGGAGGGTTAAAAATTTGTATATGAAGGAAGCAAGATGTTAGAATTGTAGCAAAGAAAACGGAAAATCCTCAGGCAGTTGTACAGTCAGTGACCTTTCAAATGGACACAACTTTTCTGTGATGGGATGACTGAGTCCCAAGGAAATAGCTTTGGGTGTCAATGCAGCATTTATTTCTCATCACCTCTATACTTCTGATAAGGAGGCTGGCTGTAGTTTTATTTTTTAAAGAAAAAAAAGTGGTGAAAATCCTAGGAGGGAAAAAAAGGAGATTAGCTTTATCACAGCCCCCGCATCTAGAGAGATGTAGCAACACAGAGCTGTCAGGCCTTGGCAAAGAACCAGATTAATATGAGTGTTCTGAATATTAGAAACACTTTGCATTGTAGATACTGTGAGATATTCCTGAGGCTACAGAAGAGCTTATTCCTGAATCTCATCACTCCAGGGGCAGTTTTAGCGGAGTTTTATTTATGTGGGATGCATAACATGTTCCTCAAATCTGACTGGATTAATATGACATTTATTATACTTCCAGTTCTTTACCATCTGGCACAATCTTGGGCAGCCAAGCAGATTTTGCAGCTGCTTTTTATAGTAGCATTAAGATTTCATAACATTTGTTCTTTTATAGCATTGCTGTAAGAGAAATGCAGACTGAGAATTCCTGAAGTGGTGGGACAAGAGAGACAAGAGGTCAATTAGTGCACAGATTGTCAATCAGATACAGAAAATAAAATTTCAGATCAGGTTTTGTGTAATAGCTTCTTGTATACATCACTGTAAGAAACCTTAAAATACATCAGCATAGATATCATCATTCATAACTATGAACTGCTTTTTGCTTTTTTAAATTTAATAAAGTGTGCTTGCTTTTTCTCCCTGGAATCTGGAGAATCTCTTGAGATACTCCACTGTGTTCAGAAAAGATCTTTCAGCAGTTTCATAGCTCAACAAAAACACCGTATAGTAAACTTCACTCTTAATTAATTTTAGCTTAGTTCAATGCACATTAAAAGCCAAATACTTTCCTTCTTCATATTTTGTAGCAGCCCTTACATCTCTCTTGTTATGAAAAAACAGCATATGTAAAACAAAATTATCTTTGTTATATAAGAAACAATCTTCTCTAAGCTTGTGAAGCCTTTATGTATGAAAAGGTTTTTCATTTTTAAATATTCACATAACAAGGCTGTTGAAGAAGATTAATCCAAGCTTGGATCCAACCAGAATAGCCATCTTATTTTTCATGTAAAATAACCAGCTTCCAAGTGATCTCTGCTTGCCTCCAGATAAAAAATGCTTTAAGAAGAACCAGAGAAAGGCAGCACAGACCAAGTATCCTTTAGAGCAGCCTAATACTGAGAATTCACAGGTATTAGCCAGAATGGCTGTGGGTAGTGTGAGACCATCCTAACTTGTCAGCATTCCATGCTGCCACTCCTCATTCCTACATTGTGAAGCAAAACCTCATGGAAATCTTTTGTAAGCACAGAAGGGACAGAACAATCTCACATCATTGTATCCAAAGCTAGGAAGATGTGGACTAAACAGATGGACCACAAGGTGGCTGAAAACTGGCTGGACCATCAGTTTGAAGGGTTGGGGTGAACAACTTGAAATCTGACCTGAGTGAATGGCATTCCTCAGTGTTTGATACAGGGCTAAAAATACTTGCCACATCTTCCCCATGGATGTGGACCATGGGGTGAAAGATGTCCTCAGCAAGCTGTGGATGCCACCATGGGTGAAGGCTGAAGGGTGGAGTGGCCATAAGAGAAGGCTAAGGAGAACGCAAGTGCCATTCTCCTGAAGAGAGGTCATAAAGAAGAGCAACACAAACTCAGAGGCACACAGTGGGAGCGCAAGAGACAACAGTTGAAAGTTGCAGCAAGGGATTTTTGACTGAATACAAGGAAAAACGTTTTTACCATGAGAACGATGAAGCACTTCAGCAGGTTCTCCAAGGAGCCAGTGTGACCTTCTTCCTTAGAGATTTTAGAAACTTGGCTGGATGAGAAGCAGAGCAACTGGATCTAACTATGAAGTTGTTGCTGCTTTGAGCAAATAGTTGGACTAGAGACCTTCAAAGGTCCCTTTTAAATGACATTCGTCTTTGATTCTGTAATTAAGCCCATATTGCTTTATTTTCGCCCAAGGTTCCTTAGAGATTTAACAGTGCAGCAGACAGAAAACAAAGTTCAACTATTTGCATGGCTAAACATATTGTCTACTTTTAGGTGTACTGGTATAGCACTATAAAGGGAGTGTATTTAAATATTGCCTGACATATCAAATATAGTAATTAAACATGTGCTGCTGTGTCATGTATGACTGAAACTGGGCAGAACATAACCTCATAAATAATTAACTCCCACTTAATCATGTGTCAACTCCTACAGTGAGAACAAGGAGGATTCTACACAATTGGCTTTATAGAGAAAAGGGCATTTGTACAAACACTACCCAATAGTCTGTGCTTGTTTTCCATGTTGTACTTCTAATGTTAAAAAAAAAACATATTTTGGGTTGGAAATGGCAGTGTGTCCTCACTGTCTTGTTTTCTGTGGCTCTTGTTTTTTCCACCATAATGGCTATTTCAGTTTTCTGTAGGGGCATCCAGTTAGTTGAAGAGCAGAGAGAATATCTCACTTACCAGGGTGAATTATTCATAAAAAATACTTTAAATGATTTTTAGAGCAATTTATGTTTCATTTTCTGGCACAGTTGAATCTAGTGTTGTTTTCCTTGTTTTAATTTATTGTTCTTTGTTGTTTGGAAAATTTTTCAGAGTTGATTGACCTGTAATCTATAAGAGAAACCCACCAAAATATAACATTTTACATGAGGAAGTAACATAAACTGACATAAATAGAAATGACTGAAAATTATAAAAGTGGGTTCATATTCCACAAAGATTACCCTAATGTCCAATTTTCAAATGTCAGAAAGAGCAAACCATTAATGACATCTGGCCTTCCTATTGCGGGATGATTTTCCTGAAGGGTGGCTCTTAGTTTTCTGTGTTTGCAGAGCACACACAGCACCAGGAGCCCAGCTTGTTTACCTGCCAAGTTATAATATGTTACCGGAGTGTTCATGGTGACTGTGGAAAAAAAAAAAAAAACAGAGTTCTTTTATTTTATTAAGAGTTGTTGTGAGGGCAAAGACAGTTACTGGAGTGGAAAAGAAGTTTGTCATATGATTTGGGAAAGCTTCCTCCTAAGAGAAGCAGTGACTCAGAAAACACTGCTCATAGCTCCTGTATTATTGTCACCAATGCTGTTCACCTACTGAGAGTAAAAGTGATGTAATATAAAAACATATAGAATTATAGTTTGTATTAAGTAAGTTTGTATGAAAACTAAAGCTAGAGTTAGAAATAAATTTATTTGTACTTTTACGGAGAATGGCAATTACTTTTATGTCCTGTCTAAAAAAACATATTGTTTAGAGTTTTCACATTGTGCAGAGTGAAGGCATAAACAACAATGTTTTCTTATTCGTTCTGTTCTCGACTACATTTTTTGTATTGGCAAGTTCACTTGCTGCATCTTTCCCATAATTAAGCGTTCAGCTCTTTTTCTTTTTTTTTTTTTTTTTTTTTTTTATTTTTATTCCTCAGGATCAATCCCACACAAGTCATTATCGCATTGCAACCTGAGACTGGAAATGCCTGAGGGCGGGAGGCGTTTCTCCGAGTGGAGCTCAGTCATCCTGCAGAGCAGGGCACCGGTCCAAGGCTGCGGAAACAGCACAACAATAACCAACTGCTTTCTGGTATCTCTGTTGAAGTTCTCCATTGTTTTAAAGGAAAGCTGGTTTACGTCTTTCAGCAGATTGCCCCGTTTGGCCCCTTCACCGAACATGGCTGGAAGGGACATGAATATAAAGTGTGAAATACATCAGTCTGCATTGTCCCTGTTGCACCAAAGGAGAGGTGATTTTTAGAGCATGTTAGGAATGTGCAGTTTGGCACAGCCGTGTGAGGCATTCCTTTCAGATCTTTCCTCAGGCACTGCAAGTTGCTCATAGGTCAAAAAGCCAATCATACACTGATAGAATCCATGTGTCTTTGATGACCACAGTACATGCTGCTCATAAAAGCTGGTTCAACAAAATTTCTGGTGCCTTTCTCTGTCTTTCTGTGGCTATAATTACAAAAAAGCAGCATTGTCTAATTGAGAAAGTACATTAGTGGAGTTCATAAATGAATCTACAAACAGATTTTTCTGAAAAGCCTCTTCTTTAATTCATATTTCTCTGGGTTTTCTCCCACATTTAACAAGATTTTTCATGGAAGCTTTCTTACAGAGATTTGCTGCCAATATATTGCAGCACCAGTAGAGAGCTGACTGACTTGAACAAGATACGATCACCTCTTCATAATGACATGCACGATTACCCCTGCAAATCATGCAATTATGATAAAGATTTCAAAGGAAAGAAGGTAATTTATTTATGCACTGTCCAGAAACATTCAGTGTCTTGTGGAGCAAAACCTGAATCTCAATATGGAAGTCTTTATAGAGTAACTGTAACAAGACCAATCAGGAAGGAATCAAAGACTTTATTATTAAAGCAGTACCAAGAAAAGTGCTACAAGGCACTGTGCTGCAGTATAGAGTTACAATATGCTATAAAGGCTGCATTTATTTCAATATTAACGTCTTTAAAAAGCAGCAAATTTTGTTTGTGAGACTGCAACCCTCGAGTTTCCAAGTGATCTGGACCTTTCTAATTTTTGTCAAATGACAACAGCCAAGCCTTCTGTTTTTCAGCACAGCCAAAAAGCAAGCCTTAAATATAAACAGCATTAAAGCCTTGGCACTAGTAGAATTTGTAATTCAGCACTAAGCCAACTACTGAATTTATTTTTCCTAGCACCTATATACCCCATGGGCTTATAACACCACTGATGCTCAGTGCCCCACAGCCCCATGGCACAGAAGAGCTACAGAGCCCACAGCCAAGCAACATGGGCTTGTTTTGTCTTTATTCTCTGAGTACAGATGGCGTTCAGTTCTGCTTAGTTAAAATAAATATCAGAATTTAAATATAACTGCCACATCCTCCAGACAAGTGATTGCATAAATATGCAAAGTCTGTGGCCTTGCTTTCATATTAATTTTAACTGCATCTCACTTACATCATCAGACATTTTATTATCTTTCACTACCTGTCTCATTTCAGACAGCAAAGCCAACTCCAACACATTCCCACTCTATGATAACACAACATCCATGGCTACCTCTCTAGTCAACAGCAGAGCTCTGACGTGGTGTGCTTACCTCTCCAGATGCCACCAAGGAAAAGGAGAAAGTGAATGAGATGAAGATTCAAAGGTTGCCAGTGCATAAGCAACAGATACTGACTTCTGCTTTCCCATTCTGTTCAAGGTAGAAAGAGCATGCCCAGCTCTTCACAGCTGTCCCATGAGGTTTCTAGCTCAGGTCATCTCATTCATCCTGTTTTCTGTGCCAGAGAGTGCTTAGTCTCAGCCAGGCATCTGTTCTCACTCCCTAGGATGACAGGGGTCAAATTGCCTGTGATCACAGTAACCCTGAACTATGCACACTAGAAAAATAGGGTTTTTTTACGTATCCTCTGGTTTCAGTGCTCAACATTCGTTAGGGTTGTTTTCACCCGGTGGCTAAAGCACCACTGAAAAGCATAATGGAAATGCCCAGTGAATCATTTTGTCCTTTGTCATGTACAAGACCTTTTCTGATTTGCCACAGGGGAACATGCAAGGTTTCTGTGAAAGCAAAGGGTCGGGATGGAGGCTGAGGTCATCAGGTTTTTCAGTTGTATGGAGTTTACAGTGTTTACAGACTGCCTGACCCTTACCTTTGGAAATGGAACTCTCAGTGGTTCCTACAGAAGTCATTAGAACTTGTACTCCAGTGGTGCCTAAAGCCATCAGGATCCAGATTTTGTTAAACAGTATGAACTCGAAGTCTTTCCCCTAGGGAACATTTTCTCTCTATCTTTCCTCACCCTCATTGCATATTCTGCCCCGAGGCAGAATAGAAGCAGTTAGAGGTAGCTGTAACATGACTGCTGTCATATGAACACATCTCACTGCAAACTGTGGGCATGCCAATACTGATTTCTCTTCACATTTACAATTTCGTGGCATTCAGCTACCCTCAGTAATGGTTAAGTCTGAATTGCAAATTAGTCTCTGGTCTCCCCTCCTGCAAATCACCTACACATCCAGTTTTAATTCCTTCTAATTGATAAAGAGAGGTGAAATTCCCATTTCTGAGCACCCTGCCTAATTTCCCTGTTAGCCTTGCTTCAAGCAGGGGGATTGAGCTAGACACCTCCAGAGTTCCCCTCCAACTTGAGTTTTTCTTTGATCCTACATTTTATAGGAGATGCTGTATTGAGTGACCATGTCCAGGTGTTGTCAGTGGAGGAGCTGCAGGGGTGGTGTCTGTGAGAAGAGGCCAAGGACTCCCCTGTGTCAGAGCCAGCTCCAACCAATTCCAAAATGGACCCACCACAGAACACAAATGGGACAATCAGCTACACTGATGGCACCTCTGGGAAAGCAGTTTAGAAAGGACAAAAAATCTGCACAGCAGCTGAGAGGAGTGAGAAAAATGTGACAGAAACAATGCTGTAGACAGCAAGTTCAGTGAAGGAGGGGAGGAGGTGTTCCAGGTAGATTCCCTTGTAGCTCATGGAGAAGACTGTGCAGGTTGTCTCCCTGGAGCCCATGGAAGACCCCTCTGGAGCAGGTGGATATACCCTGAAGGAAGCTGCAGCCTGTGAAGAATCCACACCAGAGAACTCTGCAGCCTGTGGAGAGGAGCCCATTCATGAGCAGTTTTCTGGCAGGACCTGTGGCCCATGGGGGACCTGTGTTGGAACAGTCTGTTCCTTAAGGTCTGTATCCCATGAAAACGACACACCCTGGAGCAGTTCTTGAAGAGCTACAGCCCATGGCAAGGCCCCACCCTGGAGAAGTACACGAAGGATTCTTTCCTGTTAAAGGGACTCCACACTGCAGCAGGGGAAGAGTGTGAGGAGGAAGGAGCAGCAGAGAGGAAGTGCTGTGGGCTGACCACAACCCCTATTCTGCATCCCCCTGCTTTGAAGAGAGAGAGGTGGGGGTGTAGAAGAGTTCAGAAGAAAGAACTGAAGTTGAGCCTAGGAAATAGGAGGGAGTGTCTTCTCACTATCCTGCTTTATCTTTAGTTGGCAATATATTAAAATAATTTCCTCCAGTCTGTTTTGCCCATGATGGTAACTGATAAGGGATCTGTCTGTCTTTATCTTGACCTGTGAGCTTTTCCATCTCATTCCTGACCCCATCCTGTTGAGGAGGGAGAGGGAGAGCAACTGGGTGGTGTTTGTCAGCCAGCCAAGGTCAAATCCATCACTGCAGAGACTGAAACAATAAAACTTTCAGTTGTCAATTCAAATTATTTCAATTGTCAGTTTAAGTTCTTTACTTGCATTGCTATTTTTTTGGGTAAAAAATACAAGCTTGATACGTGTAACACAGATGATTTCTCAACAGGTTAAGAAAAACAAGAACCCCGTAACAACACAGTACTAAAGGCTGGCAAACCAGAGTTACTGCAGACTGAAGGACTGATTGGTTTCACATCCAAAGGTTAGCAGGAGTCATTGCTATCTGCCTTCCTCCACTGCAGCTATTTTCGTTTTAATTTTTAATCCTCTGCTCCCACTGGTGTCCACTTTTTTTCCAGAAGCAGGAAAAAAATTACTTCTGGTAATACTGAAAGGAATAAGGAAAGTACAAGCCTGGAAAAAGGCTGCACACATTTACTGGTGAGTACTGTGCAGCATTTTTCTTGCATGTGCTGCTTTAAATGTTTCAAACTAGATTCTTGCAGATCAAACAGAAACAAAGCTCCTAAACCTCAGCAGCTGCAGAACAGTTACAGGCCCAATGACAGCTAAGGAATTAGCAATGCCAAGTGAAGAATGTCAGAGGAGGTTTGCAATTAGATATTAGGAAGAAATTCTTTACTGTCAGGGTGGTGAGGCACTGGCACAGGTTGCCCAGAGAAGCTGTGGATGCCCCATCCCTGGAAGTGTTCAAGGTCACGTTGGACGGAGCTCTGAGGAACCTGGTCTAGTGGAAGGTGTCCCTGTCCATGGCAGGGGTTGGAACGAGATGATCTTTACAATCCCTTTCAAGCCAAACTCTTCTGTGATTCTGTGATAATGATTCTCCTGGGAAAGAAAGGGGAAATTCTCTATGCTATTGATGCATTTATATGACAGATATGACAGCTGTTTGTGGCACATTGTAAGTATGCATGCTCTTCCTGGAAGGAGCCTGCCTTTGTGAGGGGGTGCAAATATCCTGGATGCAAATCATGGAACTGTAAACAAAGGTCCACTTTTGACTGGTAGTGTGGGCCACTGTGGCAAAGAAAACGGTTGCTACTCTGTAACCAGGTAATACTTTCAAGACTACCCACTAGTAACCAACTACGCAAAAGCTGGTGACAGGTAAGGGTATTCCACAGCATTTGAATTTCTGAGCTTCACTGTCAAGTAGCTTTTGATGTTAGCATATGTTAGCAGGCCAAAGCAAGTGTTCTGTCCAGCCTGTCATGCTTCAGGGCTGTAGATACTGCTTACACGCAGCAGGATATAAAGATGAGTGCTAAGTTTTGAAAGTGTACTTCCTGCTTGTAACAACTGTGGAGCAACTTAGACCAGCATTCAAACTGACATTGAGATAAGACCACTGAGAACAGAAGGATCTTAGCCTGGATTTCAGCTTGGATACTTCAGATGGTACCTAAAGATTATTGTGATAAATCTCAGATTAGTTGTTCTAATAAGGGTACAGAGATGCAAGAATAAATAATACGTACATATGGAAAAATTACTAGTTTCTCAAGAAACATTCACATAGCTGCATCTTTCCAGTTACAACTGATGACGAAAAAATCCCACCCTAAAAGTCATCTGGCATTCAGTGCCTAGTCTGCCATTGGAATGACTAAGCAGATGATTATGGAGGGTTTTTGCACCTTTTTGTTTTGACTGCTAACAATTACTAAGACTGGCAAATGACTCTGCTTGAGAGGTTAGCTCAAAGTTTATAGTTCAGATGAACAAAAACTAACAAACTGGATTTTCCTTCCCTGACAGCCCACTTGTGTTGAGTAGTACCAGCAGCACTTTCTGTATGATGCACAGTAATGCTGTTATTCAGTTCCTCTTGTTTAGAAATAAAATAATCCTATCTGCACCTCTCTTCACCATATCTCATGTCTGTAATATCACAAGGGAAAAATCAGTGTGCAGCTTTCTCCTCTGTCAGGCAGTGTTGGTTGCCATCATGCCTGGCCACAACTTGAGCTGCCTTCTTCTTTGTTTCACATCTGTGCAGATAAAACATACAGTAGCTCCACAGGATTTCTTTTATCCAGCTTATTTACCTTACTCCATCTGTTCAAATCAAAGAAACACTGTGAACAGGGCAGGTAAAAGGCTGAACTAGATGTACAGAGGTAATTAGCTCTGTTATATTTTATTCAGCTAGTGCTCTTCAAATTTAATAAACAAGGAGATCTTTCAGGCACAGATGAAGAGTGTACTTTCTTCTTCTATTCTTTCTTTGGAGTGTAAGCACATCCTAAATGGAGGCAAGGAATTTCAAAAGTACCTGCTGGTTTTGACTGTGTTTTTATATATTGAGTTTGAAGTAGCTTAATAGAAATTTTCAGAAAGGCTGCCTCTGTGACTGTGGATTCAGCCAATATAAATTGGACATGTACAGCCATGTGGCCTCTTGGCAGCTGAGGACATCTCTGAGGAAACTTCAGGGGAAAAGATTTACCCTCTCTCTAAAAAACAGAAATCAGATAAAGTGCAGTTGAACTGTGGACTTCCCATCCCTTCTCTTCTGCTGCTGATAACAGAGGAGAAAAAGCTACAATTATTCATTCCTGCCAGTGTGTGAAATCAAAGCCCTGTTTTCTCCGAACGATCTACTTGGAAAGAACTGTTTGCTATAACTGAGCTCTCGGGTTTCCCCCACCACAAAGTACTCCTTTTATCTTCCTTTTTATGTGCAGTGCCTTCCAGCTGAGAAAATCCCAGGTCTTTTTGCTACGGCCACTTAACTCTTGGTAGACCTAGTCTCAGATACCCCTGGAAAACTGCCTATTTGATTTTCACTGAGACTCAGCAATCCTGTTTCAGGTTTCACAGAGACTTTTAAAAAAATTAACTTGATAAAATACACCAGCATATGTGTCCACAGCCACAGAGTGAGCTCCTGTCTGAGCTTGCCTGAAACCAGAGCTCAGGACTTGTTAAATTAATTTAACATCAGCCTACACAGATCATCTAACCCACCACCTCCCTTCAAGGACAGGGAAATACTTCCCATGTCATAAACTTCCCTTTTGGTGTAGGGTGATCAGACACATAATTGTCTGGAAGAGGAAGAATGCTGTTCCTCTATGGGCTCCAGCTCCGAAGGTCATGAGGAGAAGGCAGGAGTCATTTCAATTGCTAATGACAGAAAATATTCACTCAAATACATTTAGTGTGTCAAGTGGCACTTTAACAATCCTTTGAGAGCAAGATGGACACAGCTGCAGGCAACTGCTTCTGTCTAGGCAGGAATAGGGCACGGAGGGGTCACATTTGCTCAGTCCTGAATTATCTTGCACAAATCACATTAGAAAGACTTTTTCTAAAGGCTTTTTGAAAGACATAAGATTTGACAACAACTCTTTAAACTAGGACAGAGAAAATCTCCTAAGTTTAAGAAATAGTAGTAGATAAATCTTTGCAGTAATTCAAAAAGATACAAAACCTGGAGGGTCTGTTTTCTGGGAAATGTATTCAAGATGCAGTTACATGTCACAAATAACTGTAACTTCATACAAAGCCTTTTTCAGAGAGGTTCTCCCAGTTGTCTTCACTGCAGCAGATGAAGAGTGTTCAGGGTCAGTGGGCCATGTCAGGAATTGCCTCTGAGGAGTTTTATGAGATTAAAAGTCTGAGTTCTTTGACAGTTATTTTCTGTTCCAAATAATAGCTTCAAACCCAAATTTTATGTGGGTTTAGTTATGATGCTTCCTTCATTACAGTTCCTCACTTGTGCTGAGATGGGCTTACTGTATTGACAGGAAAGTGCTGGCTCTAAGTCTTGCGGTGTATTTTTGTTCTTCCATGCCAACACACATAAATAGTTCTTGTCACCCCCAGTGAGATGTCTTTTATTTCTTGAAATCAACACATACTGTACTGAAGTCAGAGCAGCCACCAGTATTTTAGACACTGAAAATGAAAATAAAATCCAATCTGATACAGCAGAGGCTGCAATTGCTAAAAAATCCCTTTGGCAATTTTCATCTTAATGATTTCCTTTGCTGATATCAAAAGGCTATGGCCTAGCAGCTTCCAATTTCTGCACTCATTGCCTGGCTAAAATCATGCTGCCTTTTTAAAAAATGATTCGAAGAGTTTTCCCTGGCCTGATTAATTTAACAATACTCTTCAATGATATTTAAACAACTTAGACATGGTCATGAATTAACCTTCATAACCTCCATTACAAATTCATGGGTATCATACTTACTACACAAATTAGTTACTGTTAGATGTTCAAACAATCAATTTCACACTTTCTCTCATGCTTTGGGCTTACAAAAATATTTACAGAGCTCTCTCATTAGCTTTTCTCAAATCCTTCATTAAAATTTCTTTTGCAACAATAGAGAAGCCTTGGCAACAGCTCATACCCTGAGCTGGATGCCTATCACACTCATCGGGATTGCTTCACCGTTGCCTTAAATTCCCCTCTGTGACTGTACCCATCTGTTGTTTCATGTCTTACACCTCAAAAGCAATTTGGGGCAGGATTAGCTTTTCATTTCAGATTTTTATTGCTTCAGTCACAATGGGATCATTTTCTATGACAGAAATTCCAAAATGCAACATGCTCAGCAGTGAACAAATGGGGAAGACAGATAGGGAAAGGCAAAACGAGTTGCTTAAAATATCCTGTGAAAGCTGGGAATCAGGGCACTATTCATCTTTCTGTGTTTGCATCCTTTTTCTCACAGCTGTCATCCTTCTCATTACAGAGGAAGTCCAGGCATTCTAGTAAGGATGAAAGTCAAATTAAAAAAAAAAAAAAAAAAAAAAAAAAAAAAAAAAAAAAGAGAGAAGGAATATAAAAATGGGTAATTCTAGGGAAAGGGAAAAGTTACTCATCCAATTTCCCAAGAGCTCATAAATATGAGCCAAGCTCATGTAAAACGTGTCATGGGTGTCTTTAACCACTAGGAGCCGTATTCAGACCATCTCCTGCCTGTAACGGATCTGGCAAATTTTATCATTTAGGTCGGGGGAATAGAATCATAGAGTCAGAGAACCATTTAGATTGGAAAAGATCTCGAAGATCACTGAGCCCAACCAGTTAAGATCTAACACCATCCAGGGCTGCCAGACACTGTAATCACCTACACCTCATTCATCCTTATGTTTGGGACTGCCCAGGAAGGCTCAACATGTCTCAGCCTGACCCGAGTCTAGAGCTTATGCTCTACTTCCAGTCTGGCTTTCCTCACTGTCCCAGTGCAATCCCATCACATGCAGCACAGACAGCCAGTAGTGGCAGAGCTGGAGGGAGGGGAAGTGGTTCTACTGAATCTTACACAAAAACTTCAGGCAATATTTTTAAAGAGGGTTGTTGGCATTTCTGGTTCTGGAGGGGTTTGTAGCTATAACTCTTTTCAGTATGTCACTTCAGCTAAAGAGCCAGTTTAATTTTCACCCGTCCTCTTTTCACAACACTCTGGAGTGGTGGCAAACATGGCTTGGCTGGGATTGTTAATTGCTGTGGGTTTATATGCAGGTTTTTCCTTCTGTTTGCCTGAAAACCTGATGATGTTGGGCATTTGATTGTTTTCAATACCTGTTCTTGCAAATCTTGGAATGTTCCCCCTTGGGGGATTTTGCACTCCAGTGATATTCACCATTTCAAAGCTCAGATATCCCAAATGACTTTTGAAAAGTATACCAGGGCACTTGCAGAATGACTGGAATCTCTCTATCCACTGCCTGGTTACCAAACAGGCTTGAAAATATGAGATGCTTAATGAAAAAATCCTGATCTCTGCCGCTTTCCTCAATCAAGTTCTGTCCAGTGTGACCAATTTACACTCACACAAATCTGCAGGACAATTCACAAGCAGATACAGAATTCAAAGTCTCAGAAAATTATTTAGAAGCCAAAAGTTTTGTTGGATATTTTGCTATCTAAGGAAGTCAATAATATACAAATTTTTAGATATTATGGGCATGATTTATCACAGCAACTTCCACAGCCTCAGCTACACTGGCCACCCTGGAAGCTGAAACCCGTATTTCCCATACTAGTACAAATGTGACCAGGGAAGATTAATTTATTGACACTTCAAGAGATATTTAATTTCTGTGTGATGCAACAGGATTGCAGAGCTGTACAGTCCTCACATAAAGAAGCAGCACTCAATGAACACCTGAATAACCTACAGATGAAATTTGGTCCCATGAGGTTTAGAGTTCAACAGGTATGAGCCAAACACCACTTGCTACTATCACAGGTATGAGAAGCAGCAGCACTGAAGGCATCTTTAGTGAAGGGTGTGGAAGAGAGTGACCACTGTGTGCTGTTTGGATGTGGGTTTGAATCTATGTGCTTTGCAAACCTCGGATTAGAGGGGTAAATTTGGATGTTTTGCTAAATAGTACATGAATTATTTCAAAGATCAGACTGCATTTGCAGCATAGAGTGTGGAATGATGGCCTTTTCTAAAAGGAAGCAGTGACGTAGCTGTGCACCAAGTTTTGCTAAACCAGCTACAAAGAGAAATCTTCATAGCAACCTGCAAAACCTGTAATGTACCTGCACCTGCACTAGTAATTTTTGAGCACCTGCACCACTGAATCCTGGTTTCCTGAAGATTTGTGCTCTGGATGACTGACTTCCAAGCAAAATCACCAAGTGAAGGTTTTCCTGTAACAGCAGCACCTACAAGATATCCCTCCCACCTGGATTCGCTAATGATGCATGAGTTTGCAGCCTTTACTTTACTAGCTATGCTCACAGGTGCTTTGTTTTTCTACCCTGTTTTTTCTGCCTGTATCACAAAGGTGGCATGAACTTCTGTTCAGCATTTTGCCCTTTTATCTTATTTGACTGAAAACAGATGTAAATATTATTAGCAAGAAGAGGAAGGATGGGAAAATCCATCAGGTGCCATGGTTCTGCAAGTCTCCACAGAAAATCAATCAGAAAATAAGGAATTTAGCTCCAGCCAGCATTGGAGAAAGACAGGAAGATACAGCTGTCATTGGACAGAATGAAAATGCTCTGATGGTACAAAATAAGAACTGTTTCACTCTCTGTGCGGGCTTCTTTCTAGGCAGCACAGAATATCCAAACCTTTTCCTCTGGAATCCAGCACTGAATGGATTTTTTGCTCAGCTTGAATATGCTGTTGTTGTACTTGGGAAGCACCTATGTCTTTATCTGATCTTCATGTCAAAAAGCAAGGATAGATAGGTAAATTTGCAAAATCTGCTTTTTATTTCCCTGTTTAGAGAAAATAAGTTCTGTTGAGTGGGCATGGAGAGAAGGGCTGACAACTTTGCAGAGACACACAAAAGCCTCCTTTGGCTGCATTCCCAGTAGAAAAACATTCACTGTCATGATACTGATTGTGTCATCATCCACACATCCACACATTTTGTGCTTTTGCAGGAGTTAATACTGGCTGTTGCAGATCCAGCTCTGGTGGAACAAGCCTCCCTACTCTGCAGAGTTAAATGTCTGCAGACAAGTGCACAATCATTTGTTTCTGCTCAGCTGCAGGGACAATGCAGACACAGTTATGTGCAAACAACTCCTCGCCTTGTAGGCAGCAAGTCACATGCCTGACATTAAGTGTTAATCATGTGCAATCTCATCTCTGGCCCTTGTCCAAATCCCTGCCTACCCTCCCATTTCTGAATGTACAGCATTAGGTGGCACAGAACACCTCAACTGAAACTCTCCTTGGTTTTATTGGAGTAACAGACCACAGTTCCTTTGGTGTTTATAGGCCCACTGGTGGGAACAGCCATGTGAATCCCAAACTACACACAGAAAGAAATGCACTTAAACATTTTACTACATTATTACACTATCTTTACTTCTAAAAACAGTTCAGAGACTTCCTACACAGCCTTGGCAGATCCTGGCCCCCATGGCCTGGTAGTTGTGGGTAGTAGGTGGCCTGAATTACTCTCCTGAACTCAGGGTGCCCTGTTATTCCATCTGTCTCTGACACCATAAGGTATGTCCATGCTATATATTACACCTGCCATGCAGAGTGAGCTGCCCAGCTGGAGCTGGTGCCTGCTTCTGGGTTCCTCCAGCCCTCTCTTCTCTGTCCCCTGGATCACTGAGCAGAGCTGAGCACAGGGTTCAGCTGAACCAGAGGAAGCAGCAGCTGAACAGCAATCAGGAAGAGTTCAGTGCCATTCCAGCCCACCCCACTCCACAAAGTTCTAACCCCAGGGTCTCCTAAAGCCTCTGACCCTTGACTAAAAGGTTCTGTGGCCTGGGGATAGAGGTTTTATGGTATGATCAACAGGGCCAGGTTTAATCTGTGACATGAACACAGCCAGAGAAAGCAGATGGGTGATGTCTTTAAAGTTATATATTATAATGAAGTTATAACTAAATATACACAATTATAGCTATTTAGACACATTCTAGGAGGTTGCTGAGATCTAGCTTTGGAATGTTCTGTGCTTGACAGTCCAAATGCTGTTTGTGCACAGCCCACATAATGCCAGGGGCCAGCACAGCACTTCACCTGGGAAGAATTCCCTACAGGTTCCCGTGGGAGCAGAGGTTGCTTGCACCCATGGCTCAGCAGAGCACGAGGGCAGCTGAGTACCATCCCCTCACTTGACAGGCTCTGAGATGTGGATACTCACTAATTTAAATATTCTAGCTAGAGGTTGTAGCACTTCAGATATGCTTTTTAACTTCAAAAAAGGCACACCTGACAGCACAAATTAGTCACAGCTAAGGAAAGCCTAAGAAAATGCATTAAAATTAGAGCAAAGACTTGGCTCCCAGGAGAGACTAGTGTTTTCATTAGCTGCAAAGTACAGATAAGATTTTGTGGCTGTTTCCTATTTACATTTTGAAAGCCAGAGTTGCTGGATATTCCCTTCAACTAGGAGCTCTTGAATTGTTTTCCATGATTTCTGCACTAATCACTTCTGTTCTGGAAAATTCACTTCAAACCCATGTCAACCTCTAATGCAGGGAATCTTCAAGGAGCCAAAGGAATTCTTTTTGCATCCATCTATTTTTGTATCACTAAAACATCTTCCTGCTGTGGGCGCCTGCAACAAAGTCCTTGCTGTGAAATTCTTATCCAAGGTACAATAGAGAAAGAAAACTGGAGGGAAATATCCCTTTTGCAGGTTGTGAGCCAAGCCAAACCACAGATGCACAAATGCCAGATGTGACCACCTCTCACCACTCATGCTGCCCTGCTGCAGCTGGAGCAGGATATTTTGTCAGGAAGGAAATCACCCTCTCACCCCTGGTGGGATTTCACCTGGTATGCAGAAGGCTCTGGTGTGATGAGAAAGCCCCACCACTTCCTAAACAATTCTTCATGTCCCTCCTGTACCAGCAGGAGCTGCTACCTCACTGCTGAGGCTGCCCACGTTTTACAGGGAGCAGGAGGCTGCTGGGCAGCTGTCTCAGGCAGGATCATCCTGCCCAGGCAGCAGGATCTGTGGATGAGCAAGGATCTGGCTACAATAAGGAGATCATAAGGGCTTTGGTTTATGGTCCAGCTCTAGCACTCTGCCAAGAAAGGATTTTGCTGTGTTATGTTCAGGACCACTAATTAGACTGTTTCCAGATGTTGCCCAGAGCGGGACGGTGAAAGAGGAAAGGAGGTGGTGGATTTGGTATTTTTATAAAAGGGAGAAGTTTGTTTTCTGACAGCTGGATTGCATTTAAACAGCTTGGCAAAACTTTACCTTAGCTTCAAAAAACACACTTTACTACAAAGTGATTTATGCTACAAAAAAAAAAAAAAAGAAACCCTCTGGGGAAATAGGTTGGGTTTTATTCAAATATTTCAAATTATCATTTTAGCAGAGAAAGTGAGAAAAAAGGCCAGCTCAAAATTTCATACTGTCTTTCCCATGAATAATCCATCACTGTCTATCACATGCCATGCAGGTAGATGGGAAGGGAAAAGATGAGCTCCTGCTGGACCAGGACATGAGAGTTCAGAGTCAGAAGGAAGTTCTTCGTTGTTATGGTATATGGAGACAATGCCTAGCCAGTCCCAAGAGCACAGAAAACCACAAGACTTTCATAACAAAGACAGAATTGTAGTTGTGGAGGAACAATTGGTTTAAAGGACAGATAAATTAAAGTTTGGCCATTTACCTGAAGCCTCATATCAACACATTAATCAGGTGGGGAGAAAGGAACGGATCCCAGCGTGAAGGAAGCAGAGAGTGCCAAACTCAGGTCTATGAAGATAAATCATCACAGAGGCAGAACATGAATATTAATTTAGTAATGAATATTAATTTGTGTACATGTGCTTTTTAGGGGCTTGAGATTAATCCTGTTTGAGATGCATTTACCAGAGTCCTGTGCAGTGCTGGCGAACTTGCTCCTGAAATACAGGGCTGAAATCAGAAACACTGTGTTCACACATATGAGAACCTTCAGAGAGAGTTAGATAGATGATAGATAGATAGATAGATAGATAGATAGATAGTTTTGCACTTTGGAGAGATGGCAAGCATGTAATAGCTTTAAATTGCTTAAATTTTATAGTGGACTGAAAATACGAGGTGAGGGAAATGGGCTGGTCAAGGATGAATTACTCTGGACCAAAGGGTTTGAGTAAGGTAACTGAAAGTAAGGATTTAAGTAAGAGTTCCTGAGAAGACACTGGATCAGGACAAGAGGTCAGGTCCTGGGAGATTCTGAGCATGGCTGTCCTTTACATTGCAGCTGAGATGGCAGTCTCCTACCTGAGCTATTGCTGAAAGCATGGGGGCTCATTCCTGGTGAAAATGTGTTTCTTTCTGCCCACCATGAACATTTCCTGCTGGTAGCCTCCTGCATCACCTCTCACATGGCTTTTGGACAAGATGCAGCACTTGATGCTTCTGGTTGTGAACTGCCACATGACTGCAGGAGCATCCTGTATGGACTGTGTTGAGGCACCTGCCTGACCACCAGTCCCCACCTCCATCCTTCTCCAGGCAGCACCAGACCCTGGCTTTTGTGTGCGGGCCCTTTGGCACATGGCCTCTCCCTGCTTCCTGCACTGTGGAGGGAGGTGATTTTTTACTCTCCTTGGATCTCTTCTCTTCCTCCCTCTGCATGGGCGTTGCTGCCCATTCACAGCAGCAGTGTGGGATACCAGCACCATGAGTAAAAGCTGGGAGGCTACCAGCAGAGGAAATGCTTTCAAAATGAGATCTCCTACTTCTGTGCAGAGGAACAGGCTATTTTAGGAGCAGATTGTGCTGGAGATACGGGCTGGGACGGGATAACTGCAGCTGCTGAGGGAAGTGTTGCTGTATCCAGAGCTTCCCAGTAAGCAAGGTGATAGATATCACATAAAGAAACCTTCCAGTCCATCAGTTCATCTCCTCTCTCTTTGGTTTGGCCTCTGTGTGGAAGCTCTCAGTTCAGTCGAAGAGAGAACAGAGAGAATTCTCTCAGGTTTTGGCCCGGGAAAGTTAGGAAAAAGAATTCAACCAATTATTATCTCTGTTTCATGCGTTGTGCCCACGTGAAATGTGTTCTAAAGATTGTTTACCCAAGGTGATTGCTTGATTGGATTCTAGTGATGGTGTTTAGATTCAGTGACCAATTGGATCCACAGCTGTGTTGGGACTCTCAGGAGAGAGAGTCACAGGTTTTCAAGTTAGTAGTAGGTGAGAACTCTTACTACTATAATATAGTGTAATAGAACTATAAGATAATATCATAAAGCAACTGATCTAGCCTTCTGCAATCATGGAGTCAATGCTAATTATTACCTAGCTGGGGGCCTGCAGCAACACCTCTGGACTCAGACATGTGGTTTTCCCAACCACAGAGACCATTGCTGGTATACAGCAAGGTAAGAGACCAAGCTCACTATTTGAATCTTCCCAAAAGAATAGAATTTCCACACAGGTTCCAGCTAGGAAAGAATTGTCTGGCTGTCAGTCTTAGGGCAGCACAAAGGAGCATGGTAACACAAAATTTCAGCAGTCCTGGGTATGTTTAACAACATTATTAAGAAAAATTCAGTCCTGAGCAGCTCTGAAGGAAATAACACCCCACTGTCTGCCTGAGATTCCCCCTCTAACTGCAGCTCCCCAGCCATTTAAATTACATCTGATAATTAAGCATGCTGTGAAAGTGGCTTCAGTGCTTGTCAAAGCTCCGCTGAGTTTCACCAGAGATGCTTCAGCTGAAGCCTTCAGTTCTTAAATTTCTGGTATGTGGTCTGTTGGGACTGGCAGGGCACATACCTTTGTCATCACCTGTATCTCAGTACACAGGTCTTGCCTGCTGAGGCAGTGGTCTCCAGCCTGCAGTACCCAAAGGCAATCCCAGTAGCCTGACCTGGTGTATGATTCTCCAAGCTAAATCTATGAGCAGGAGGAGCTGCAAGCCAGGCTGCAGAGCCCTGCAGACCTTTGTCCATCATTGTGCTGAACGGTCGCTTGGAGAATTACCTGCAGATTTATTGCCCTTCACTGTAACTTGAGACCAACGTTGCTGTCTCTATTCTCACAGAGATTTACAGCTCATTCTGCCTAGAAATTGGGCTTTTTTTCTTTTTTAATTGAGTGATCTGTCTTTTGGGGAAATATTTTATTTTGTGCTGCATGTTTCAAGGTCTTTCACTGTGTCACTTCTACTTTGTTTAGCCACCCTGTCACACCAGCCTTGTGCACTCCCTGCTCCACTATCCGCAGCAACATTCATGGCTTGTACATTTCCTTTTCCTTTACACAGCTCCGTGATTCTTTCCAAACTGACTCGAGAGACTGGAATGTGGCCCTAAATTAGGACTTATCTACATGGGAGTCCATTCCAGAGATTTTGGGAGAACTCCTCTCTGTGAAAAGCCTTGCTGTGGCATACATCTGCACAGCTGGGAGTTATACCATGGAGCTGTCACAGTTCAGTGTGCCTTTGTGCCACGATAATTTAGGATAAGCACCGACTCAGGAAAAGTCCTTGGCTATTACTGCAGAAAGGTCAGCTGAGAATTGCATTCGCTGTGTGGCCACATCCAAAAAGCAAACCTAGATGAATCTATATAAAAGATGGGTTGAAGGGTTATATAATTCAGTTACACAATGTATGTGATTGCTGTCATCAGAAGATGGTCTTCAATGCTTGTTAGTCTGTTTCAAAAATAAATAATGGGATCGGGGAGTTCAGGGATAAGCAGCATTCTCACAGCGATGAACAAAAAACCTAAAGTATTGGAACCATTTATTTGGGAAGGAAGGATAAGATGTAATAAATCCAACTATGAACAGTCTGGGACACATGGATTAAGAGTGCCTGTTTTCCCTTTCATATAATAAAAGAGCAAAGTGCCATTCAAAGAGATGAGAAATAGCAAATTTACAGCATGACTTGCTCGACATAGCTACAAATGAGAGAGCACTCAAATTTGCTGAAAACCCAGAACATGAGAAATCTTGATGTGATAACAGGAACATACACAGTTACAAATGAAAACTAAAAACCCCCAAAACCGAGAAGGGAGACAAATACTTTGGTATCTATTTTATATAGGGAATTATATTACACCATCAGGAAAAAAGAGGTATCAGGGCTTGTTTCAACCCTCTACTGATGTCTCCATTACTAAACACTCTCAGAAACAAGTAATCCCACCAAATGTCCATGGATCCAACAGCACAGTGATGTCTGTGTTCCCAAGGAACAATAAAAGTACTGAGGGCAAAGAAGCTGCCTCTCATTTCCAGAAATGTGTAACGTCTGCCTATTGTGCCCTTGCTGATGCTTGACATGGCCATGCACACTAGATCCACTGTTCAGAAACAACTTCCAAAGATGCTAGTTTGGCCGGTGAAAAATATTATGTCTGAAAAAGCTCGGATTTGGTGAACTTTCATCAGAACTGAATTCCAGCTCTGGTTGCCCTGGAAACACTGGGATGCTGAAGACTCCTCATCTCAGGGTAGCTTTGTGCAAGGGGTTTGCTCAGCACTGAGGCTCCTCTCAGCCTCTGCAGTGCTTTCCAGGACATCGACTTCAGTTTGACTCAGCAACTTCAGGGTGGGTCAGATTGCTCCTCTCTGGAATTAATACAGGTTCATATCCTGCCTAGACTTTTTGAGCTGAGTTTTCTTAGTTCCAATGCACATTTGTGCCATATGGCAGCTGTACCTGACTTTGGATTCCTCATTCCCAAGGTGGGTGTCTCTTGTTTGCCCTGACAAAGCAGCAGAGGGAGCTCAGGCAGTTCAAACCCATCCCAAAAGAAAGTGAACAGTGAATATATGTCTGGCCACTGTATCACAGTCTGCTACCAAACACATAGATGTTCTCCAGTTGCACTGTGAGATGGAGCCAGACTGACTCTGCTCAGCTCCATTACCAGTTTTCCCCTGATCTTCCCAGCCCCCTGACCTCTGTGCTACATGAGGCTGAGAAACTGCAGCATTCACAGATTTCATTAGGAGTTACGTGTGCTCGGTGCCTCTTGGACCAGGACCTCTTTTATCCTGCTCTAGAAGATATATTGTGGCCAAGGTTTTACAAGGCTTCCCAAGGTTTCACAAAATTCTAATGACAGATTTATGCAGCCAGAATCTATATCCTTAGCTTATAAGGCATTATAGGAGTTAATCACAGAACCACTTCAGTTAAAAAAGACCCTTAAGACCATTAACCCAGTATTGCCAAGTCCACCACCAAACCATGTCCCCAGGTGCCATGCCTACATGTCTTTTAAATACTTCCAGAGATGGTGACTCCACTACTCCCTTGGATAGCCCGTTCAAACGCTTGACAACCCTCTTGGTGAAGACATTTTTCTTAATATTGAATTTAAATCTTCCATGGTGCAACTTGAGGTCACTACCTGTTGTCCTGCCCCTTGTTACTTGGGAAAGAGGCTGACTCTCACCTGGTTACAGCGTCCTTTCAGGTAATTTTAGAGAGCAATAAGGTCTTCTGTGAGCCTCCTTTTCCCCAAGCTGAGCTCCCCCAGCTGTCTCAGCTGCTTCTCATCAGACTTGTACTCCAGAACCTTCCCCACCTCTGTTGCCCTTCACTGGACATGTTCTAGCACCTCAATGCTTTTTTGTAGAAAGCATCAAGTACCTCTCAGCCTTTTCCTCATTCTTTCTCACTTATGTTTCCCTCAGCATCCAATAAAAGATGGAGATTCTTCTTAGGCATCCTTTTGTTATTGCATTTATTTATAGAAACATTTTTTATCGTCTTTTACAGAAGTAGCCAGATTAAGTTCTAGTTGGGCTTTGGCCCAATTAGACATATTCTCCCTGCATAACCTCACACTGTCCTTGTGGTCCCCCAGAGCTGCCTGCCCCTTCTTCCAAGGGTCATAAACTCTTTTTTTTTTTTTTTTTTCCCCTAAGTTCCAGCCAAATGTCTCTGTCCAGACAAGCTCATCTTTCCCCACTCTGTCTTGTGTTTTGGCACATGGGGACAGCCTGCTCCTGTGCCTTTCAGATTTCCTTCTTGAAGAATGTCCAGCCTTCCTGGACTCCTTTGCTCTTCAGGACAAAGGAGACACTGCCTGGTCCCTCCTAAGGGACTGCGTCCACCAGGCTCCTCATTTGGGCCTTTCTGTTCCCCTCAGAAGGGAGTCTCCTATGACAATGACCCATCTTTATTTCCTTATGGAAGCAGCTTTGATGCACAGCATAGGGTGACTTACCCTTGGCAACACTTCTGACCTGGAGAAAACATTAACCTCAGCAACCTCTCCCACCCAGAGGAACCATCACGCTTGGCATTGTTCAGTTCCACGTGCAGAGCCTTGTACCTGTTCTGCTGGGGCACCTGGGGAGGTGGGGCAGTCATGGAGGAGACCCCTCTGCTGTGCCAGGCAGGGCTTAGTGCCACTGCTCCCCATCCCTGAAGTCACTCAGTTCAGCCAGGCAAAGAAAGGACAAGTAATCCTCTGTGTCATCTGTCCTGTCTACCTCTGGGCTTGTCCGAAGGAGGGCAGAGTGTGATTCCAGCAGTATGTTTCTCTCTCAGACTCCCTGATAATCCTCAGGCTCCTCCCCTCCTTCCGGAGCTCCGTCACTCTGTCACTGGGGTGTCCCTCTACCCAGGCACACTCCCACAGGGATGTTCACTGGTGAAGCTGGCAAAGTCACAGCACCATGCCACACGACCACCTTAATTAATCATGATAATTACTGTTCTCTCTGGAGAGCCTTCTACTCCAGAATTTCCAAAAGGTTTTTCTGCTGGTTTAATCAATGGCCTTGTTCTGTGAGGTACTTGATACCTGTGACCATGGTGAGTCACTTTAACTTCCACATTGATAGAATGAGGTTAATAAGAACATCCTGTTTCACTGGCAGGACAATTCAAGCTTTTGGGATGTTCAGCTCAGAAGAAGCTGTAGACCATGTCAGTATCTACGTAAAGAGAATCGTGGAGGAAATAGAGGTAGAGGAAAGCACCAGCGTGAGAAGCTTGCCTGTCCTCCTCATTTGCTGTCAGGCCACCCTGGTGGCACACCAGCCTGAGGCCACCCAGAGGCAAAGTGGAATTGGAGACTGTCTGTGGGCAAGGTTTCCACAGAGGTATTTCTGGTAAATGCATTCAGACTAAGCAGTCATTGGGACTAAACACAAGCTTTGGTTTAGATTTTTGCTCTCTCAACCTATCCAACCCAACATGGGCTTCCCAGTTGTTCCCTAAGTAACCAGTCCATATGTTAGGATAGTTAAGATTATTATGTATGAGGTAAAAAACTAGAGGTCCAAACAGGAGCCCATATCCACCTCATTTAGTCAAGAAAGTCACAGATTTTTCTCAGTTTCTATTAATTCTTTTACATACATGGGAGGAAGTATCTGTGGACTAAAAATCATGAAACTGTCATCTCTGCTGTGGATTTATTGTCTGGCTAGAGAAAGAGGCAATTACAGTTAAGGGAATGGTATGAAAACTAACTGCTTCTGACTATTTCTTTCCAGTTTTAATCAATGTTAGATATAACAGTGGAAAAGTCAGTGTTTATATTTAATGTCTAAGTTCATAACTCTGCAAATTATAAAGTTATTTTCAGGTAAAGGCATTGATAGGGAGCACATTCCACATTCAGGATGAATGGCTAAGATCAGATAGATATTCATGCTTGATCTTTCATGCCCTTGAATATGCAGGGAATGAAAACAGCATCACACTACTTCTCCAACTATGTGGAAATAACACAGCCCTAATGTTGAATCAATTCACAGAATAAACCCTCTGAATAGCTGCTGTGGAAATCAATATGAGGAAACAGTGAACTGAACATCTATTCTGCAAATGGTCAGAAAAAGAAAAAATAGATTGTTGCTGTCCTGGTTTTGGTACCCCTGGAAATCTGGTCCTAAAACCCCCATCTACATTAACAAACTGATTAAGAACCAAGTGGGGTGATGGTGAAGAAAAAAAAAAAAAAACCAAAAGAAAAATTGAAAATAAAATAAAACAAAATTGAAAGAAAATAAATTGAAATAAAAGAAGAAGGATGATGCAGGAAAGCTGGGCAGTTACAGATAAGCAGTGGAAGTAGAGATGAGGGAAGGAGCTGATCAAAAGAAGAGGGTTCAAGGCAGCAGGTGGAGAATAAATTCAACATTTTTCTTTCTGATAGGATACGGGAGTGCCAGCAGGAAGTACCCTGTAAAAGAAGAAATTGTGAGATGAAGAGGACAAGACCTCTGAGAAGGTGGAGGGAGAAAAGTGCCAGAAATAGAGCCAAATATGACTGACCACTAGATTTTATGTCCTATATAGCACAACCCTTAAATTTCACCTGCTGCCCTCTCCCTTTTTGACAAATGGCAGATTTCCCTGAGGTGATGCAGTCTTAAAGACCCAAAGAGCTGGAAAAATACCTTGGATAGCTGTGATCTTGTCTGTGACAGAGGAAGGATTCCAGGAACAGCATGACTGAAAGAGGAGGACAGGAGGAAGATGGTTGAAAGGAGTGAGAGTATTCAGAGATAATGGAAGGGGAAGGTCAGAAAAGAGAAAAATGTCATAGATGAGTCAAAAAAACAGAGTGTAAATAAAGGTTTGTGCTGGTGAGAGGAGAGGAGAGGAGAGGAGAGGAGAGGAGAGGAGAGGAGAGGAGAGGAGAGGAGAGGAGAGGAGAGGAGAGGAGAGGAGAGGAGAGGAGAGGAGAGGAGAGGAGAGGAGAGGAGAGGAGAGGAGAGGAGAGGAGAGGAGAGGAGAGGAGAGGAGAGGAGAGGAGAGGAGAGGAGAGGAGAGGAGAGGAGAGGAGAGGAGAGGGGAGGGGAGGGGAGGGGAGGGGAGGGGAGGGGAGGGGAGGGGAGGGGAGGAATGAGGCTGAGAAGGTGAGAAGGAATAGATGACTGCTCTAACGTGAATTAAGATGATGTCAGAAAGTCTGTGCATTGATGCTTGCACAGCAACCAGTTTGTCCAGGCTTGAAGCAGATAATTGATACCATCCTTTGGGAGCTGCCGTTCATCAAAGCCCTTTAGTGTAACCCCAGAAACCACCAATCTCTCCTCGCCCTTAATTTGTTTTAATGGAACACTTTTTCTGCCTCTTCCTGTGTTTTTTAGCAACTCCTTGCAACCTTTCTTTATCCTCAGCACTTGAAGCAAGTGATAAGCTGCAAGTAACCTTGTGTGTAATTTGCAGTTCATTAGAAGTTCAGCCTGCAAGGGCAGCATTTGTGCGCAGGGTGAATTGTTGAGCAGATTGTTTGGTCTGAGCTTTGTCTCTGCCAGCCACTTACAGGTGACACCTAATCCTGACGAGTCAGCACTCACTGGGCTTTCCTGCTCTGCAACACTGGTGTCAGTGGTGATAACCATTGAAACGGGGGAAAACCCCAAGTATTACCTGCACAAACCCCACAAAATTCACTCAGAAAAACAAGGGGCAGCATAAGATAAGCAATAAGGTCCAGAGATTTATATATGAAAACACAGAGAAGCCCATCTCCACTGGGCACGGTGCCTGATTGTATATATAGATTATCGTATATACACTGTCCTGATTGTATATACATTGTATCATATATACAGTGCCCCGATCACATACACAGTGGCTTAATTGTATCCAGGCAGAAACCTAACACCTTTCTCAGCCGTTCTGGTTTCCACTGTTACTCCCCAAACAACATCTTTAAGCACTGAAAAAAGGTGCCAGAAGGAGCAGAGGCAGCTCCCTCATACTCTGAAAGAGATGCGGGATTTGAGCCTGTCACACGGGAAATGTGTCCTCCAACACAGAATTTTTAGAAAAGCTGTGGCTCAGCAGGACAACTCCTTATCTGTAATCTGTGCAACAGATGCACCAAGCAAAGCATCTCCTATATTGTCAGCTGTTGCTTTAGAGTCTTGTATCTCCAGTTTGCTCTTTTTTCTTTAATCAGCTGGATGGAGGTAATGAATATTTAAGTACTTGGTGTAAAGGCTCTGTCCTAGCAGAGTGGCTGGAGCTGTGCAGAGCTGCAGAGGTGAAGATCATTGTAATCTGCTCGATGGGTGGTTCTGCCTGTGGCCAAATGGATTCCATATGTGAGATCATCTGTCATCCAGAAGGCACCATCATTCAGTTCCCTTTCTAGGAAGTCCTTCTGCTCTCCTAGGTGAAATATAATGTCACTGACCCAAACATGTTGATGATGGTGCCATTATGGAATGAGCTCTTTGGAGACTTTTAAAATTCAAGTGCTCCTAGTCATTTTTCTGGACTTCAGGTAGAGAATGTTGCTATTTTATTAACTTTATTTGTGATGTAATTTTAAATGATCTCTGCATGGAGATAATTGCAGTGTCCAGATATCTTTGAAAAACATCATGTTGAGTGAGGAGAGTAGGCTGGTTTAAAGATATGCCATACCTATGCTTTTAATTTTAGGTTTACATCATTATCAAAGAGCAAGAAGCTGATATTCTGCAGATCTGTGTAACATGCTGGACAGTATATAGAAGCCAACATTTTTATTCTCATTTCTCTTTTTGTAAGGAAGGCAAGTTGTCCTGCCCAGAGCTGCGCAGACAATTGTACATAAGAGTGGGCAAGGTGGCTGTGGGAAGGGAGATTGTAAATTGCTCTTCATGTTCCCTGGGAGTGGGTCAGGTGTAATGAGTTTAAACTGAAACCAAAGGGTTAAGTTAGAGATGGCAGAACCTTGTTTGCTAGAGAGGACAGTGGATATGTGTCTGGGAAGACTGAAACCTCTGGTAGTTTTTCCAATCTGTCTCTCATCTCCCAGGGATTAATTGGGGTCTTCTTTGCCTGTGTGAAAAATGTGTATTTTATGATTGGCTTTTTGCAAATATTAAAATGAATATTATATGTGTTATGTTAGAAAGTTATGCTGTATTAATTCTCTTAAGTAATGTGTTAAATATAGTTTTAGGTTATAACATAATGTTAAAATAGAAACTATGCTATGTAAGATGCTTTTTAACTAGCTCAAGAAAGAGATGAGATAATCAAGAAATTCTTTGCACAGAGAGAATCCCCAAGAGACCTCCTTATCTGAAAAGACAAACTTTATTCCACCTCCTTCTCTTCTTTAAGGTGCCAACACCTGGATACTTTAACAGCCAGGTCTTCAACTCTGCTTCCCACTGTTATTTAGCAGCAGATGTTCAGATTCTGATTTTCCAAAGTCGTTATTAGGTATAATTAACACCAACATCCTTAATCCATAAACCTCTTTTAGGCTGGACTCAGTCCTATTCTGTTTACAAAATAAAACCTTCATGCGAAGATCACCTCTTCAAAAAGCAATTAGCAATTCCAGCTCTCAGGCTCTCCCTGTGAGGAAGAGAAATACTTGTAGAATATGGAAAGCAAGGAATATTACTCAGACATGTAGCTGTTTCTGTAGCAGCAGCACAACCTAGCTCTCACAAGCTCTCCAAATTTATAGTGCTGAATTAATCAATTATTTATCCATGTATCTAAACTCAAGTGTTCAGGACAGTGATTCATATTACTCAGAACTAGCACTTTATGGATCATTGTCTGTAATCAGGTTGTGGTAGTTGAAGATCCCCATTTCCTGTGGTTGACAATGGATTATTCATGTAGGATATGCAGCATAACAGATTTAAAGTTATGGGAGCAAACACACCTTCTGGAATTTGCCCAACTGAGTCACATAGTTTGGTAAAGATGAAATTGCATAATTTAGGGGTATTTTTAAGCCCTTGCACTAAACAAACACCATGGTCATGCATTCTGAAGAACAACGATATTATAGGAGTAGTTGGTTCACTCTAGAATCTGGTTAAATAAATTGGAAGTGCATTGCATTGTTTGGGAGGTTTCAGTTCTAAAGCTATTTCAAGAAACCCATGAGGATTTCACTAAAAATCTGCAGCTGCAGTATGTGCAGGCAAACAGGATGCTGTTCTATCACCAAAGGAATAACAAACAATTCCAGAAGAGGGGATAATTTAGTTAAATATAGCACTTGAAATAATCTACCAAGAATTCATATATTTTGTGATAATTGTACCTTTTTAATGCAGTGGATAGGAGGAAAATCCTCAATTTTTTTAATGATTGCAAACAGTGTTCCCATAAGAGAAATGAAAATTTGGAAATAATAGACCAAAGGATGCAATGGTGAGCAGAGGCTGATGGAGATGAGCTGAAAGGAAAATAGCACCTGAATCTGAGATCATTGCTTTTTCTGCGTCCCAGGCCAGGTCCTTGAGGTCTGTGCTAGTTTTACCTGGGGCAATTTTCTTGATAATAGCAATTATGGGGCTGTGTTTTGGATTTGTGATGAAAACAGTGCTGACAATTCAGGGATGTTTTCACTATTGCTGAGCAGAGCTTAGGCAGAGTCAAGGCCTTTTCTGCTCCTTACCTCACCCCACCAGTGAGTGGGGCTGGGAGTGCACAGAGCTGGGAGGGGATACAGGTGGGACAGCTGGCTCTGAGTGACCCAAGGGACATCCCATACCATAGGACATCATTCTCAGCAAGCTGGGAGAAGAAGGAGCAGGGGGACATTCAGAGCAGTAGTGTTTAACTTCCCAAGTCATTGTTACATGTGCTGGAGCCCAGCTCTTCTGGCATGGCCAAACACCTGCCTGTGGGAAGTGGGGAATTAATTTCTTGTTTTTTTTTTTTTTTGCTTTGCTTGCATGCACAGCTTTTGTTTCCCCTATTAAACTTTCTCTGTCTCAACACACAAGTTTTCTCACTTTTCTAATTCTCTCCCCCATCCCACCAGGGAGGAGTGAGTGAGAGATTGTGTAGGGCTGAGTTGCTGGCTGGAATTAAACCATGACAAGGTTTTAAATGCACAGCAACACTGAGAAAAATGTGCAACACTCTGACCACTGTGAAGATGTTGATGGTCAATGCATTCCCTGATTTCATGCAGCCCAAGAACCAGTTGTCTCTAAGACTGCTTCTCTGATATCAGCCAAAGCAGATGCTTTGGGAAGAGAGTAAGAAGCAGACTCCCATTTTGCAATCATGTGCAGTTCACGGACTTCCTGAAAAGGTGGACTTGGTATATTAATAATCCTCAGTCTCTCTCTTCCTCAAAGAGCCTGCTTGAAGGGGTGCTTTTAAAGCCACACCAGTTTTTAGTTCCCACAACACACTGTGGCAGGAAGTTCCAAAGTTTAACTACAGGCATGAAGAGTCATTTCCTTCCTTTTCCTTTGAGCTCGTCCTCTCCCACTTAAAATCACTGCTTCCTTCTTCTTTTATTGGAAAGTGCAATGAAAAATCAATCTCTTCACCTTCTCCATGATGTTCATGATGTTATAGATTTATCCTGGTCATCTCTTAAATTGAAGAGATAACTTATTTAGCTCTCCCTTACATTGAGGAGAAGTTATGTACTTCTTATCAGCCTTTTAATCCTCTGAATCTTCTTTCATCTATGATTTCCTTTTCAAGCAAGAGGACCAGAGCTGCACACAGGGTTCAAGCTAGAAGAGCCATAGATGTATGTATTTATATAATACTAAATAATAATTTATAATATAATTAAAAAAAATTATTTAGCAACATTTTCTGGTTTGAGTTCTGAACCATTTCCTGGAAATTCCCAACATTTTATTTGCTTTATTGACTGCTACAATGTGCTTAGCTGATATTTTCATGGAACTGAAAATATACAACTTCTGTTACAGCTCCAGCTTTTCCCTCCTGGCCAGCTCAGAGCCATGTGTGAGCTGAGGGCTGCTTTTCCCCTCGGGCATCATTTCTCTGTCCCATCACTGAGATTCTGCAATTCTTCCTAATTTTTAATCACCTTTATTATCCAGAGGACTTTTGTATCATGACTAAACCTTGTCACTTCACTGTTTACTCCTTTCCAGTTCATGAATGAGTCTGTAAGCAAACAGCACATACCTCCAGGAGACACCACTGCTGCTCAGCCTCCACCACAAGACCTGACCATGAGCTCCCCACTCTCTGTTTCCTGTTTTTTTAATTCATTCCTTTTTAATTCATCCAGGGACCTTTCCATTTACGCCTTGACTTTCCTTAAAAACCTTTGGTGAGAGATGCTGTCTGCAGCTCTCAGGAAATACAAGCTGGTTATATCAACAGGATATCCTTTATCCAAAGGCTTGTTGACACCTTCAGAGAACTCCAGGGACTATGGCAGGACTTCCCTTTAAAAAGCCATTCTGACTTCCACAGCAGATCGCAATTACCTCTGCATCCAATAATTCCTTTTTTTTTTTTTTTTTTTTTTTTTGCTGCTTCCTACTGTTATATGTGTATAATACTACAAAGCAGCAGCACAATACCAACCTGCTCTTCAGCTTCTTATGCTATTGAAGAGCTGACAGCTCATGTTAAGCTGAAGGACTGGGACTAAGTTGTTCCCACTGGATCTGTGTTTTCCAGACTGTGACTTTCAGGTGCCAGAAGCACAGGATTTGGGATATTTTTTCCAGAGTTTCCTCTTAGTGTTTACCGTGGTTTTGGTCAGGTATAGAAGTGAGTGCATGACATCCAAAGAGCATCATGGTTTCCTCGTGTCAGGATTCCTCTACCTACTCCAAAATCTTATATGCAAAATTCCCTGCTGTAGTCAGTCCTTTCCACATTGTCAGAACTGAAAGATGAGCACTGCTTCCCTTCGTTTGCACCTCCAAGGGCCAGGAAATGCCTCTTTCTCACCACGTCCCCTAAAAACCTGCGGGTGGGGAGTCCTGCCACCGAGAGGAGGAAACACCAGACAAGTTGGTTGCTGGCAGCTGCTGGTTGCAGTCAGTCCCCAGGGAATTTAGGGAAGTTATTTAGAGTGTGTTGGAATGAGTCTGTGCAGTGAATCCGGAGCACAGTCACAGCTCCCAGATAGACAAACCTCTCCCTCCTTTTTCAGAGGGAATTTCATGCAGGTGACAGTCTGGTTTCATCAAATAAGCCAACATGAATTATTTCCTGATCATAGCCATGATGATTTTTGGTTTTGAGGGCTCATCAATCAGTCAATTCATCAATCAATTTATCTGCACTGATTGCCTTGCTAAACCATCTTAGTAGTCTCATACGGTCCTCCTTCTTGGGGTGGTGTGGTTGTGACTTCTTTAAATTTTGGAAAATATTGAAAGCAAAATAAATGATGGTGAAAGAGCAGCTGCTAAATAGCTCAGAAAGGTCATTTCCTCAAAAATAAACCAGAGAAAGGCAAACAAGCATGCTCCCTTCCCATGAGGAGTACATCTCATCCCTCTTTAAGTTTGAACAATTTTTGAATGAAGGGAAATACCAGCACTTTTGAGATTTGCACTGACTGCAGAGATCTTTCTGGACCCCTGAGCTGCCCAAGGAATGTACTGCTTTGAGTCTTTTCCCATAGCCCATTCCCATATATTGCACTGAGCTCCCATCACAAAACTGACCTGCCTGGGAAGCTTGAAGAGGTGTAAAGATTTTAGCAGACACCAGCAGGAACCAGCTGCCACACTGCAGAGTGACTCATGCTACAGAGCTCTGCTGGCAGGAACACAGATGTGCAGGAAGCAAACCTTGGTCAGGCTGAGTAATCCAGGTGAGCACAAACACAGCACCTGAAGGCACGTACGTGCTGGGTGTGATGCACAGGGCTGTGCAACCCCTGTGACCTTGGAGAGATGACCTCAGGGGTCTGTGTTATGGCTGCCCAGTCCTGTGAGTGTGAGCCACTGTCTGCTGCCATGGAGAAGAGCTTCTACCTGCCTGCACCAAGGGAATCACGTCCTCCTTTCCTGCCATTCCTTGTTTCTTTCTCCCAGCCTGGGGATGCTCTGATTACCAATTCCAGAATCCTCTGGTTTGTCCCACAGGTTCCAGAGATCAGGGCAGACATGGGAGGCTGAGGGAGAGATGGGATATGAAGGCTGGCAAACTTCAGGACTCACTTAATTTCTTATCTCATTCCCTTAAGAAGGGCAGAAGTAGCCTGAATACCATCTGATTTACCATCTCCTGAAGAAGAAAAGAGACTGCATTTGTTGAAACAAATTATTTTTGAAACAAATTATTTTTGAAACAAATTTCAATACCTTACTTCTCACACTGGAACTGAAGGGCAGCTGCTACAGGATACGCAGCTCCATAGGGGTCTGGGTAACTGTGATTTTATTAAACACTGGAGCCAACCTACTTTTATGTACTGCCAAGAAGGATGTCCGGCTGCCTGATGCTGTCCTTGACCCCAGCATGCATCCCACAACTTCCCTTTCACCTCACTGCTATGTCCCTGACCCACACTGTGCAAGTCCAGGGAGCTAAACCAGCACAGAGCCCTCCAGGTTTCGTGCCACAGAAGGTTTTTTGCTGGTGCAGTTCCCAGCACCAGCATGCAGCAGGATCAACACATAGGATTTAGTGGAAATATGCAGCCTGGTGAGCCTGACCATCCTTCCCAACAACACCTACCTGCTAATTAGGATCACAAGAATGATTATATCTCACTCTCAGTCTCCTAATACCACTGTGCCATGCAGAGAACAGCAGTGGATGCCAGGGAAGAAGTAAAGGGCTGTAAAGGGAAGGAACATGCACTCATGAATGACTGTAAGAATTAATTTCCACCATAAAATATGGCTCATAATATGAAATGTCTGTGAACCATCTCACAACCTTGTCCTCTAGCAGTTAATTTTAAAAGTATTAGTTATGGCTTGACATCACCTGAAAGCAGGCAAATGCCTCATTGCACAGCCTGACAGGCAGGGCTGCAAGCAGGGGAACCTGCAATCCCATTAAGGCATGGGGGCACGAGGACCACCATGGAGAAAAGAGAAAATGAAGGGCACCAGGTGAAGCTCCTGATGGCAACAAGTACCAGCGTGTGGCTTAGTCATGGGCACAATGCAGTAGTTTGCTAGACAGGAAGGAGGGAGAACCTGCTATGTCTGGAAGTGAATGGACAAGGGGAATATCTACTTGAAAGTTTTCTGGAAGCATTTCCTATTGCTTCAGCCCATGGAGACAAGTGGAGAAAGGGCAGTTGTTAGGGAGGAATCTGAAGGAGAAGGGTCTGCAGTGCTTTCCTGGCTCCCAGCAACACCTTGTGCTGCTGTAGGCGTTGATGCAGAAAGGAAAGCGTGACAAATCAGTGCTCAAACTAGGGGGTGACAGGGACACATCTGCTGCCTGAAAAACTGACCTGGAGGAACAGGGAGGGATGTGAGCAGCTGGATGTGTGAGTATGTTTCATATTAGTGAATGGGCTCCTGGAACCGTCACAGCTGCAGCACAAATTACTGAGAGGTGCTTCAATGAAGAGAAAATCCAGTAACAGAAAGACCTTTGGAAATACCATCAGAAGATGATTATTTCTAAATTGCTGCTGAAACCAAGTCATATTGTTTGCATAAATTACCTTGACCTGAAGCAGAAAGTTGAGAAGCTGCCAAGGGCAAAGCCAGACACAGGTATGAGCTCACAAGAGCTTGCCAGTCCCATGGAGTTAAGCTGATCCCATCATGGACAGGTAAAGAAAAGCCAGGGTGTGGGAAGAAGATGTACCAGGTGACCTGCTTCCCTTGGACATGGTGGTGAGCCAGGGTCTTTGTGTGGTGACAAGAAACTCCTCCAGGGGAGCAACATGGCCTAATCTTGTGTGTAAGAGACATTGTGCATCCTTTACATGCAGCCCAATGGATCAATGGTGTTATTCTGCTCCAAGCAGTACAGCAGGAGACCACTCAATGCAGAAGCACTTTGACATTCAAATCATCCCACAAAATAGGAGGCTTGCTGTCATTTTCAGGCATGCCACTAAAATTCCACTCAACCCCTAACCTGTGTTTAAAGAGAAATGATTCAGCTATCTCTTGTCTACTATTAGATTTAGGAGTTATCTCTGCTGCACACTTGCATCATCCCCAAGGTGTATGTGCTTTTCATAGTCACCCAGTTCTGGCTCTTAAATAAGCTGTTATGTACTGACATCCTCTAAACTGAACCCAGAAGTGTTTACTGGACTGAAAAAGACATCACCAGATGGCTCCAATATCAGCCTAGAAGGATTTCTGTTCCTCAACAGGGGCTAAATGTGTCTGAAAAACCATCAGGCTGCAGAATGTCTGCATAGTCAAATCACCTCTAAGAGGCTTTGTAATTGCATTCAGTTCTGCTGTGCTGGAAAATGAGGATAATAAGCTCAATGTATTACACTTACACTGGGGCTAGACTTCATACAGAGTGGTAATAAGAAACACAGGCTGAGATTTTTACTGCAGTTACTGGGGCTCAGCACTTTGCTTAGTGCAAAAGGAGATGCCAAGTCACCTTAGCTCCCTTGAGAGTTACATCCATGAGCTCCTAGGTTCCCAAAAGTCCCTGAAGATGGAGGATCACCTATTTCAGACAGAATCATAGGCTCGTCGAATGGTTTGTGTTGATACTCAGTTTTTTTAATTGTTAATGTTTTTGTCTTTATTTGCCTTACTTTCATTTCTAGCTTTCATTTTGCAGCTCTGTGCTGACAAACTGCACTGAGGAGTTTACTAAGTTTTCCATGCTATCTACCAAGAAGTCTTGAACACATTTTCATGAACATCTCTGTGCATCAAGTTCTTTTCAACAAAATCTAAAAAAGACCCAGTTTTCTACTATTTTTAGTCTATTTTTACTGCACTGGGGATGGAGATCTGGATGGATAAGTCAGTAGGAGATAAGTGAGTGAATAGATAAGTGAGTGAATAGATGAGTTTTGCTTTTAAGGAGTCCTTTCCCTTCATGCCATAGCCTGGCAAACACTTTCACTGCTATGTCAATTTGAGTAATCCCAACATCTCCTCCTGCTGCCCACTCAGTTGTGTCAGTACTACATTCCATGGGCTGCCCAATAAATCCTGCAGGGATCGATCTGAGATAATAATAACCTGACCAAACATGACTTTCTTTTTTTTCTTAAGCCCTTTTAACCCTCATTGACTCTACTTAGCTCAGTGCTGCCACTGAAAAATTGCACACCAGGCTGCACCAAGAACAGAGGAGAATAAATCTGAAAGTTGGTTTCAAATTACCATAGTGAGTCAAACAGCCACATTGTGGTATGGAAATTCAGTTCAGTCTCCTGTTTTCATTTACTACCAAACTAGGGTCAGAGAATCTGCAGCCTCACAAACTTTCACTCTGGTTGTAGCTCTGTTCCAGGCACAGCCTATTTTTATGTGCCACAAAACCATCAGCAAAATTGGTCCCACCATGGAAGCAAAAGCCCAGTGAGACATGCTTTCTTTACTGAAATCCTTCTGCAGCCCCTGGGGAGAGCAAGGCATTTTATATAGACAACATGACACCACAAACACCAGCCCAGGGGTTCTGTGGAAGGAACCAACAGGAAACACAAGACCCATGGCTGCACCGGAACATCATTAATATCCCTTCCAACCCAACCCATTTATGAGTCTAAGACCTCACCTCTGGGCAGCACATGGGCTACAAAATGGGCTCCTCCTGTCAGCCTGGCTTTCAAAGATGCTTTCTGGGCCCCACCACTGTGGGGAGGAGTGCAGTGTTCACCAAAGCCATCCTCAGCTGGTTTGCCACCCTAACTGCCCTCTTTGCTTTTGGTTAGGTACATTCAGAGGAATTTTGCAGAAGACTTTTCAGATCAGGCAATGACACTCGGGATATGATTAATCTCACCTCACTTTAGCAGCTCACAAAATGCAGGGCTTGGATACAATTGGCCATCTGGCTACCAGACACCCAGTGCCACATGGGCTACTCTTTGTCACCCCAGACCTCTATCAAGGGCTGGCAGGTGTGACACTGAACACACAGGAGACCTGCACGTTCTGCAGTGACAACCAGCAGAGCTTTTGTCACCTTTGCTGAGGCATTTAATGTCATTCAAGATATCCACATCTAAATTAAACTAATGGTCTGGGTGCTCATCAGAGATAGAAGTGGTCCAGTCATTGGCATTAAGTATAGGGTGTTGTTCACCCAAACCATGAAGGTGTCTTCTTCAGGACACTAATTACACCCTGTGTTCAACTGACAGGTGCTTCTCACCCTACTGATTGCAAAAGTGACCAAGGTGTGAGTTCTCAGGACCCACCCTGTAGATCCACATTTAGTCAGATGGATCCTGGCACTGGAACAGGCCCTCCAGTGCAGTGGCCCCAGCACCAAGTCTGCCAGAGCTCAGGCAGTGTTTGTACAATGCTTTCAGGCACAAGGTGTGATTTTTTTAGGGCTGTTCCATGCAGAGACAGGACTTGGAGTTCAACAATCCTTGTGGATCCCTTCCAGTCCAGGATATTGTACAATTCCATGATTTTATGATCTCATGTCCAGAAGTTTTCAGAACGTGGTAGCTGCTTAGGCAGGGTTGGCTGGACTGCAGCTCCACCAGGATCGTTGCCTTAACCAAGAAGAATTTGCTGACTCTATCCTTTGAACTTCTCAGGACACAGAGTGTTACCAGCTGTGATGGCAATAAAAAGGATGTGTGTGGTAGGGGTCTTCAAAGCACTTGGCAAAGTTCATACAAAGACAGCGTCGTGTTCTAAATAGTTGATTGAACTGGTTTACAAGTTACTGGTTCCAGTGAGGACTTTGTTCCTTGGATGTCAGAGGAGAAAGTCATCTTGTTTGTTTAGGTCTGTTGGTGGCTGTTACCTGACCACTGCCAGTGCTCCCAAAATTGTTATGATGTGGGCCACAAGAGATCAGGATCAGGGTTCCTTCACACAGCCTTGGCTGGGAACTCCAGCAAAGCCTGCAGAGAAAGTCAGCCTGTGTTGCAGGAGCCACTTCTGACTCAAAACTCAGAGTTCTGTCCAAGTTTAGCAGTTGTGCTCTCTGGGGTTTTCACCTCTTCACGTCTCCTTCTAGGCTCATTTTCTCATCTGCATGGTGTAAAACACCATGGGATCTCCCAGTGCTCAGAAATGGGATGATCTTTCCATCACAGTTACCTGGAGCTGCATTCCAGCCACCAGCTTGTCACTGGAAATTTTCATGCCATGCTGCTCTCTGATGCCCCACATTTCCTTCAAGCTTGTGGGATGTTTCTGTGCAACCCTGGCTGTAAGTCCCTGCCCAGCACGGACTATTATTACACTGTCTGCATCATTCATTTACGTGGCTCATTCGAGACAAATCAAATAACCGGGTACTGCCTCATGCTGCAGCTTAAATTAGAAAGAATAGACCACAAAAACAACTGCAGCGGTAGCAGAAGTGGCTATAAATAAAGCAAAATGTTTCTCTTAGAAACCTTTGTGCCACAGAGGGAAATTGTAAAAGTGGTCCAGGATATTTTTGTTGCTGCTTTTTAGTTTGAAATTTCATCGTTGGAAGCGCTTGCAGACGTAGAGCGTTGTGCAATGTTTTCACTGCAGTATGGCAATTGCTAAGATTAGCACGGTAACAGATCTTTTCAGAGTAAATTGCATATAATTAATAGGAAGCAGGAGGAAAAAAAGGAATAATTGTATTTAATCCAAATACAAGTTCAGTTCTCCCAGAAGGTGGAATCAGCACTAAGGCCATGCTGAAGACATGCCTGTTCCTTTCCATTCCATTCAGCTGGGTAGTAGGCAACAATTATGTGCCCCTATTGCAAATTCTAATTTCCAATTTATTTCAGCAAAACGCAGGGATGTTCAAGCTGGAATTTCTTTTAGGCCTTTCCTAGCAATGGTGGAGATTATTGGTTTGTGCTTCTGGCTTGTCTCCCATCCAATGTCAAAACAAGTTAAAGCATTAAAACAACATTTCCCTGTGAAAGGGCTATAAAAAATCTGTGCAACACAACTTGCATTTTGACCAAACCCTTTTGGAGTTCATGGTTAATAGGGGACCTAGGTATACAGCAGGTTGAGGGAGGTGATTCTTCCTCTCTCCTCTGCCCTTGTGAGAGCCCACCTGGAGCACTGTATCCAGCTCTGGGGTCCCCAACAAAGGAGATATTGACCTGTTGCTGCGAGTCCAAGGGGGGCCACAAAGATGATCAGAGGGCTCTCTGCTCTGCTCTCTGCTCTGGAGACAGGCGGAGAGAGAGGGGGTTGTTCAGCCTGGAGAGAGATGGCTCTGGGGAGACCTTAGACACTTCCAGTACCTAAAGGGAACTTATAAAAGAGAGGGGGAGAGACTTCTCTTACACAGGCAGATAGTGATAGGACAATGGAGAAGGCCTTTAAATGAAAAGTGGAGATATTTAAGTTGGATGTTGGGAAGAAATTCTTTACTTACACTGGCACAGGTTGCTCAGAGAAGGTGTGGATGCCCCATCCCTGGAAGTGTTCAAGGCCAGGTTAGACAGGGCTTGGAGCAACCTGATCTAGTGGAAGATGTCCCTGCCCATGGCAGTGGGGTTGGAAGGAGATGATCTATAAGTTCCCTTCCAACCCAAAGCATTTGATGATCCTGTGACCTGTGCTGAAGCTTCATGACACGATGCATGATGAGCTTCCATCTTCCCTCCCACTAAAGCACCCAAATTTCCCAGTGGATCGTTGTGTGCAGCAATATGGAGGGACAAATCCACACACCTGCTTCACTCAACACATTTCTCAGCTCTTCACATCCCCACGCTGACATTCTTCCTTGAAGCTGCTGCAGCATCCCAAAATTGCCAGATGCACAGCTCAATAAAAGTACCACAATAAATCATTGCAGCCAAGGTTTCACTGAACTGCTGTTATTAATCATTAGCAATTGCTATTGCTAATTAATGTCATTACACATCATGACTATTAATCACAATCTGCTGATGCAAGACATATTGTCTCTTGTAGATAAGGAAGAGGAAGAAGGCAAGTGAGCAATAACCAAACTTGAAAATGATGATGGGCAGCAGTTGGCAAATTCACACTGCACACTTCATGCTAAAAGACATGAGACAATGTCCCTGCCCTGGTTGCTGCTTCTCAGCTGTGCTTGGGCAATGCCATTTGGCAGGAACCCACAAAAACTGGGCATGTAGATTTAATATATCACTTAGTATAAGACATTTTTTGATAATACAAGCTCTTTAACCATGAGAGAATGAGACTTCCATTAAACTGTCTCATCCATAGCACTACACTGCTCCCCACTCCCTCCCTAAGAACACCCCAATGTTATCTTGACATCAAAGTCTTTCAAAAAGGGTTAAACTCTTCAGTTCCAATACAAGCTGTTGGACTGTGTGCAGAAATCACTGAGGAAGTGCCCATGACCTTTGCCAGGTAGAACGTGTGATTAGATGACCCTACAGATTGTTTGATCCATGAAGTCTACAAAATGCTATGGTGCAGCAAATCATAAAGTGCTGGGTCATTAGGATGTGTTTGTCATTAGGATTTAAACACTCATTAATCACTTTCTTTTTTTTCATTATAAGGAAGGAAAGGGAGATTTCCTTCATTTTTTAGTTTAATCTCAAGTGAAAATTTAAATGCAAGAGTGGAATCAATTCTGTAGTTCACAAGATTGATTTGTCCCAGACCTGAATTTGCAATATTCCCCCTTAAGCAGGAGTCAGAGCTGCAAGCACTCCAGCACTCCTGGTTTCCCTGCAGCACAGGAGAAAGCTCACAAAGAGCCTTCAGCTACCTGTCTTCACTTCACATTACCTGCTCAGCAATGAAATCTCCAAGCAGGAAGCTCTTGGCAGTGTTTATACAGCAATTCCCTGCAGTAGAAGCCTCACAAAGGCTCAGGGCAAAGGGCAGGACATATCTGCTGGCGGGCGTGCAGACTCTGGGGTAATGGGTTGCTGAGGATGGTCATGGGGAGGAGGAGTCATCCCTCTGAAACAGGGTACTTCTGCTGCATGTTTGGATGGCCACGTCTCCATCTGCCACGGAAGAAAGGGCTGTTGGTCACAGTGGTGAGCTCATTAAAATGAGATCAATAGAGATTTAATCTAATGCTGAGGATTACTTGAAGTGGAATGCTCAATTAAGTGTGGAGGAAAAAAAAAGTAACACATCAAATGAATTGCCAGCTGATTTCCCTGCTTTATTTGGAATTTAGCCCAATATCGAGGAGGGCTGATAAGCTAAAGCAGAGCTGTGAAAAAACAGCTGATGCTGGTGGTAGTGGTCACCAAACACCAGTTAAATGTGCTACATCATTACTCACACATTTTGCAGTGAACTCCACAGGTACATAGAATTTTGCTGGGATTATATACTTCCAATTTCCACTTCTGTTCACACCAGTGGCTCTAAAAATATTTGAAAGCTGCTAAGGTGAGGATTTGCATAAGCAGGATTTGCCATGGCTTTTGGAAAATTGTAAGAGTTAAGTGCGGTGAGTGCTACAAAACTTGTCTTTTCTTTGCAATTCTTCTGTAATCCAGCCCATTTCTTCCTCTCTGCTTCTCCAACCCCAAAACTGAAACCGCTGCCACCTCCCCAGCTTCTTCACCTCTCTGAGCAGCAGCCACACAGGGACAAAGAGGATTCTGTTTTGAATGAAACATTTTATTCTCAAGGCATGAAAATGCGGGACCAGGCAGAAAGCCAAGAAGCAAGAAAAGAGAAATATATTCATTAATTAAAACAAGCATTGCTTGCTTTGAACTACAAAAATCATGTTATAAAAAAATGGAGCAATGAGTTCCTGGCTTCTGGAAGAGAAGAACATGCTCCAGTCCCACCAAGCTGCATTGCTGCAGGAGCAGGGAGGAGCACAGGATGCATTCCCCAGACTCCGTAACTGGCAGGCTCAGGGCCCCCGTGCTGCTCACAGAGAGAATTCATCCCGACACAAACAGCTCTGTAGCCCGTTGGCACAATATCACAGCAGTTTTTCCTTCCAGCAAGTCACATTTAATCTTTGCCCAGACATTTCAAGGCAGAGCTGTCTTATTTCTCCCATTAGGGCAGGACACCTTCCCACGCCATTCTCTGAAGTCATAGTTTTTGGGAGATAGCAGGATGAGTTCCAGCCAGTCACAACTTCCCTTGTGAGTCTTCTTCTCTTCTTCTAAGAGCCTCGCCATCCCTAAGGCTTACGATTGCCTCTAAGAAGCTCAGTAATTTGCCATCCTGAATATTCTGCCCAAGCTCCCACACTCTGCCCCCCTCAGTTAAAAACACCCCGAGGCTGCCCATTGTGAGCAGCAGATGAAGCAATGCTGCCTCTGAGGTTCTCCATGTTCCTTTGTGTCCTGGGTGGGAAAGGCCAAGCACAGAGCTGTCTTCTGCTGCTGGCTGCCACATGGCCCTGTTTCTTTTCTGTTTATCACTGTTGTTATCACTAGTTATCACTATTATTGTCATCTCTATTTATCTGTGGTCTGGGCTGTACAGCAGGAGTTTCCCTTCTGTTTCCCCCATGCTGTTCCACATACTAAAGGGGGAATTTGTTTTCTAGAGTGGATCATGATGGGATCAAGGGTGGAAAAGCCCAAGCAGCACCTGTGGCTATAGATTCCTCAAGTTAAAGCATTAAAGCTGACTTTGGTATGTTTTGTTGCAATTTCCCACCAACTGGGAACAATAGTTTTGCAGACCCCCAGCAGCACTCCTTTCACTCTCTGTTCTTCTGCTCTGCAAAGTTTTTCTAGAACTTTTGACAAAGCTTTTTTGAACTCAGAATGACAAGAGCCGCACAGGCACTGGGGGGTTGCATTACCCCATCTGACCCCAAACTGGTCAAAATGCCTGTGGTATCTGTAAGCTCCCCTGACATTGCCCACAGGAGCCTCTCAGCTGATCCTGCAGAGAAGGAACTGTATTCATCTAGGATTATAATGCAGAAGATGTTCAGATCATCACTCCACATCAATGTCTCTATAGCAAACTGGCAGAACAGCACAAAAAACCCAAACCAGATGTGCTAGAGTGAAACAGAGAGATTTGATAGAAATTTCTTTCAAAGTCTTCTCATGTGTTTATATGGAGGAAGAGCATCCTGTACCTGTGAGGTACAGCATCCTGCCTTATTCTGGCACTGCTGATGTCATGGGACCTGCTGAGCCTTGAAAGTACCCAGCAGAGACAGTGAACCTGCCACAAGAGTTTCAGTGGCAAAAATGCCCCCACCAATGCTTCTGGTGTCAGCACATGGTCATTAGCTTGTAAGTCTGGGCTCCAAAATAAGAGTGACATTTGAAACACAAAAAAAATCCTACATTTCTAAGCTCCTTAACCCCACGATGAACACACTCCACATACCAGCAGATGTGATACTTTCTGTGGCATGAATAGACATGCAAATGGAATTTAGCAGGACCTACTGCAGGGTGCAAGGCAGAAAAGCTTGAGGGACTCACTAGTTGAGTGATGGTGACTACAAAACCCAGAAGGCTTTAACTCTGTACAAATAAAACAGATAAATTCAAAGCAAACAGTACTACCTGGAAAAATGGATAAATTATGAGGAAAAAACCCACTGTGTGATTTATATATAGCATAGATCTGTATGCTTGGGCTTTTTACAGTCATAAATCCAAGGCTTTCTGTAATATTCTGGCAATATTTTTTCCTCAGGGTTATTTTGAGACTGTTAGGGACAGGGAGTGCCCAGTTTTGATGAAGAGGAGGGTTGCTGGTGCAATTCCACCCTGACCACGCTGTCCCCTTGCAGTGGCCAAAGGGAATCGGCACCAGCCCCAATGCCTGTGTGATGTCTGTCAAGTGCCAGGATCAATATCTTCATACAGAAATACCACTGTGGCTCAACACTCCTTTGGGCAGCTGAGAAGTAACTGATGCTTCCATTCTAGTCCAGCACCAGGGGAAGCTTTGCGACATGAAGAAAAATGCCCGAGTGTTTTCAAGGAGAAGAGTAATCCAGAACTGGTGCAGAACCTGGCAGGTCTGCACAGCCTCGAGCACCCAGTGTTGTCCCTGGTCATGCAACTCTTTAAAAACAAGCAACTTTTTGCAATTATTCGTTGGCACTCCATGAAAAGCAATGCCTCCTCCAATTCTTTCTTTTTGGCGTTTTTTTATTGAAACCAGGCACTCAAAAAAATCCATTTCTATTGGAAACAGGACATGAGGACAGCTTTTGCCTGTGTGGCAATTTTCTTTTTGTGATTTGCTCCCAGGGACAGCCTATTCTTCTCCAGGACCTGAACAATGAAGGTCTCAAACAAAAACAGCTCACACAGCTGGGGAAAGGATGCTGGAGGTCAGGGCTCCTCCCTTAACCCCTGGTGAGGTCAGTGGGATGGGCTGTGCTGGTCCTGCTTTCCTGGGTGAGACTTCACAGGGAGCTGCTTCACCAAGCCCCAGGGTGGGAATTCCAAGGTCTCCTGCAAGATGGGGTTCATGGTGCTCTCAGACCTGTGGGGTTCAGCCCCTTATGCTGCAGAGAGGTCACTTCCACCAAAGTCAGCCCTGAGCTGAAGGGCTCCCTCCATCACCCTAATCTGACTCCTCTGTAAAAGTAATTTTTAAGCCATAGTTTAGACTTCCTGGTTCTGTTGGGATTTTTAATATTTTCTAAGCCAAATCCACCCATTTAGGAAAACACACACATACAGAAATTCACAAATATATATTTTCTATGCAGCTCTGGAACACTTAATAACTCTTTTTTTCCCCCTCCTTTGGACTCTATGCCCCTTTTTAACATGGAAAACCCATTTGTCTACCTCACTGCATACTGAGTGGATAAATACATTAACTACTTAGAAGCACATTGGCCTCTTTTTTCCCAGTCAGAGCAGCAGCCTATCTGCACCTCAGCCAGACTCCGGAAAATCAGTGAACCACGTAAACTACAGCACCGTGGAGAGACTGGAGTGAGCTAATGCTCAGTTCATACAAACCACGTGGTTATTGAAACTCAGGATGAAAAAGAAATCAGTGATGGAGCCAGGTAAAATTGGCACTTTTCAGTGTATTTGTGTAGTTAAACTCCTATTTTCTCTGGCTAGGCAAGACACAAATGGCAGAGACTGTCATTGCTCTCTCCATTTTTATTTCCTCCCTGTCACTCAGGGCCAAAATGCCTTTTTTTTTTTTTTTTTTTTTTTTTTTTTTTTTTTTTTTTTTTTTTGTTGGAAACTTTGTCTCTTCCACCAAAAGGTCGTGCCTGGTGCCTCCTCTTGCTGCTCTGGAGCCTTCCTGCCTCAATTTCACAGGTGCAGACATTTTCATAAAATAGTAGTGAGCAAAATCCCCAAAACAGCCACCACAAGTAGATATATTTCCTTCTGCCGTGTAACTCGGGAAGGACCTTACACTTTCAGGACAATCATTTCAGTCCCTGGAATCTTCCATAGTGGGAATTCAGCAGGAGCTAAAGACAGTTCTGTCATTTTCTAAGATCACGGGATTCAAGTGTGCAACAGAGCAGATTCTTGTGGCTTCAGCTGGCATCAGCTTACTCTGAAATCTGGATGCTGATGCCCTACAGGGGAGTTTTTGACTAAAGGAATGGCCCAACATTAGGCATCACTTAGCTGGGGGTGGCTGTGCCATTATTTGTAGATAAAACCCTGAATGCTTTCAACTTGCACTTAAAGGGCTTCATGACAGAAAACAGAAGTCCAAAATAGTAGAAAAATTAAGGATTTTAAGCCTTTAATGTGAGAAGAAGTTTTACCCCAGTCTCCAAGTGTACAAACCTGCAGGTATGCATTTATGCTATTGAAGTTGAGGGGAAAATTCCCCAGTGATGGTAGAAATAGAGATTCCTTCAAGCTCATATACCAAGAAATCTCAGTGCTCTTGATTTTAAAAGAGTGTGTCTGGAGCATGAGCCTGCAGTTCAGGATGGAGGAATATGGAGATGCCCTGAGCCTTTTACCTGCAGCACTATTTCATATAAAAATCCATTTTGTGACAGCAGAAGTAACCTACAAGCACTGGAGTAGCTCCATCCCAGCTTGGAACTCCATCCTCACCTCTTACATTTGTGTACAGCTAGAAGCCATAATGGAAGTATCCCATTCCCAGTGAGCTGCTATCACAAAACCCTGTTTATTTTTTTCACCCACTGTGTTTGCAAGTGGGACATTTTGGTTCTTTTCTTCAGTACATTTAACATATTTTTATTGCTGTGACAGAAAGGAGCTCACTATCATCGATGCATCGATACCTGCCCCACCTCCGACAGATGGCAAATAGAATATATGCTTATCTTACAAGCCAGGACAGCATCAAAAATCAAGTCAGCACTGGAGGGTTTGTTACCTTCTGGTAATGTCTGTGTGAAGAATGCAAGAGAAATTCTGAGTCCCTGAGCAAACAAAAAAAAAACCCCTGCCTGCAAGGACAGCTCCCCCAGTGCCTCTTTTTGATGGTGACAGCCCCAAAGCAGGTGACAGCTGAGCAGACAAGCACAGGGCTTCATTTCTCTCTTCAAAACAGAACGTGAAATGCAGTCACTTCTGTGGTCAGGGGCCACCTGTTACTCCTAAACTTTTTAATAGCCTTCTAAACTGGAGCCAGCTTCCCCTTTGATGTAGTGCTGCTTTCATTAGTACTCATTCAAGGTGAATACCTGATTAGCCATGGGGAGCTGGAGGGGTTTATTCTTTCCCTTTTTCTTTCAACTTTCATAACACTTACTACAGACAAAGAGCCCCCGTGCCCTCCCCGTGTTAGAAATAAAAGAAGTGGTGTTAGGCCAGAGTAAGTGAGTTTGTCCATGTCTGGCAGATAAAATGAATTAAATCTCACACACACAGCTGAACTTTTTGTACAAGTTTTTTCCATGCTAGACTTTGTGATGATTTCAGTCTTTTGGGGCTCTTCTCTCTCTCAAATCCAGGGCAGAATGGCTGGGGACAAGCATTTCAGTGCCCCTCAGTGCAGTGATTCTTATGCATGGAGACCATGAGGGATTTGTGAGCACACAAGGTCTTACTCCAGGTCTGAATTCTATGCCTGTAGGAACTGAGCTCTGCAGATGGATGAGTTTCAGCAAAGTCAAGGCTCTTTCTTCCAGTTTTCTGAAACAGACCTATTGACTCACTGGGAAATAGCCCTTCAGAAATGCCAAAGAGACCCTAAATGTCTTTTTATCCCTCCTTTCCCTGGGAAAGCACTGCAATAAGAGACAGATTGTCCAGTATTTATATGTGAGTTCAAGTAAAAAGAGTTGTAATTTGGGGAAAAAGGTAAGAAAGTTTTGTTTACCAGAGAACTCCTAAGAAATAGTCATTGGACCCCTTGCAAATACTTCACAGATTTCTCTCTTTGATTTTCTTCATGATTTTGAAGACAGAAGACATAGTAACAAGTACTCAGAGGCTCATGGAGATGCTACAAGCTGTTGACTGAATTTTAGGCCAGTTTAGACATCACTCCTTCTGCCTTTCCAGAGCCCATCAATGTCTCATTCTAGGTAAGTTCAATTATTGGTGCAAAGGGAAAGAAACTTTCTTCTGCTTTGGAATCATAATGTAACCACAACAGCAAGCATTTAAAGAGCTATTGTGCACAGGAAATGCCAATTTGGTCTTTAAAATACCACATTACAACCAGGCAATGGACACATGGGGAGTGACTTGCCTTTTGCCATTCAGCAGAGCTGAGATGAGGATACAGGTCCCCTGAGGGGGATGTAGTGGCATAGCTAAAGGCAGCTTTACATAAAACCTCCAGCCTTTTCCACAATATTTTTTCTTTTCAATATATTTCTGATTTTGAACTTATTTTTTCCATTTCCTAGTAACATGCCAGGACTCCAGGGCCCAAAATTCTCATCTACTGGCTCTAACATGGGGTTTGACAGCTCATGAGATTCCATACAAAAGCACAGAGCCTGCTTCTCAAGTGTATCTTGCTGGAAGCAGCCTCACCCAGCAGCCTGCTGTGTCTGCTCCCTGTGGCAGACAATGCTGCATCATTCCAGGAAACAGTGTGGAACACTGAATAAACTTTGTATAATCAAGTATCACAAGTGTTCTTACCAGCATCTCACAGATTCAGAGATTGCTTAAAGGCAGGAAGAACCACCAGCTCAATTCCAAGAGCGCACAGTACAATCTCCTCCTCTAGCCCTGTTCCCAACCCAGTTACCTGGTGCTTCCCTATAAAGCACACAGGCACAGATGGGACGTCACCCCTTGGCTTCTTTTGGATAAACAGACCACACAAAGCACCTACATCTGGCTACAAAGCATTTCTGATGATCCTTGGGGTTGTCTCCAGCTTCCCCCTTCCACCAACACCAGCTCGTCCCAGTCTTCAACCTTTTCTAAACCTGAACATACAAATGGGATGCAGCATTTCAGCCATCAAAGGCCAAAATTCCCCTTGAGCTGCCCCTCAGCTTTGCCTGCCAGTGTGGGGATAGTGTAGCTTTGCACCTAGTCCACTTTAATGTAGATTCTATTTGTCCCAATCAAATTATTAAGTCATTTATCTCACACTGAGTGACAGCCTGCCTTTTTAGCAGGATGGGATTTTAATCAAAATTGCCCTCTCTCATCACTGTGAAATCAAGGTGGCTGGTCAGCTGGTAAAATCCTCTTATAGAAAGCCCAACTTTCATTCTTTTTATGCTGCTTAAATCCTAGGAAATTATCCCTTTGGAGCTACCCAATATATTCATTACTGTGCAGGTCCATCCTCTGCCTCTATTGAAACGGAGTCCCAGCCATATGTTCGTCAGATACCGTCAGCTTCCAACCAATCTGTCAGAATGGAATCTGAAATACTGTTATCTCGTGTGGGGTGCAATATCTCCTGGGCTAGAAAATGATCACACATCATTTGAGGAACTTCAAATAGATTTATTTCCGGTTATATGAGACTTCCAGCATACATCTTTATGATTGAAATCTCCCATTACCTGGTATTTCTTTCCATTTATTACGGATAAAAGCTCTGGGGGCAGCTCACCTCTTAATGTGAACCCATGGTCTGTAATCCTCTTTACAGGCACCACACACTCACCTTTCACTATATCCCCCCCAGCTTTGATAGTTACAGCTTTAATATCTCTGCATTTTACACTAAATGGGTCATGGTCTCTTTTCTTTTCTCTTTCCACCTTTTCTCTTGGGCACACACTGCTGTTCACACACAGGTTGTAGTCAGCAGTTTTAATGCTCCAGTCATACAAATCAGCCTCCTCTCACTCCATTTTGGCAATTATCTTCAATTTCTTTTAATTAACAAGCATTTGCAATTCCTGTCATTGTCAGAAACATGAAGAATAAAGGAGCAAAGTGTTCATAGAGCCACAGGAAATTAAACAATTTGCTTGGGCAAGTGAATTGCCTCAATGGATAAAACAAATCTGCCAGTGGCATTTTGGAAGTTGATTTTAGGCAAACCACTGCCTCTGTCCTGCTGTACCAGGCAATGTGATTGAGGAGTGCTATTAAACATTGTCAGTCAGACATCTGGGGAATAATTAATAAAATTCATAGAAGAAGTAGGATAAAAGTAGAGAGCTGCAGAGGACTCTACAGCATCTGCAGAAGATATTCAGAGCCAACCTTCTGAGCATCCTGCTCAGAGGAAAACCCTTTGCTTTTGTTTGGGCCTCAGCAGGAAAGGATGTTTATAGGCTGTGTCTTTTAAAGTACACCATGACTGAGTCAGAGCATGTGTTTACATTTGGTTGTTGGGTATTTTAAATAGCAGCACAAAGTCCAAAGAATAAATTACTACAATGGGAAAATAAAGCAATGCAACTTGGTACTGATGCAACAAATTTTAGTGCTGCAAAGCTGATGGGCAGCAGGACAAGTCTGTGATTGGTGATACACCTGGTGCAGTGCATCTGCAGTGGTTTTGCTCACAAAGCTGAGCCCTGGCAGGTCAATGGGATGTAGGGGCAGAAAAACACACATGGTGGTATCAAACACCACCTTATCAATGGCAGGTTTTTGGTCCAGGGAGATGTAAACAGGCTAGAGAGGAGGTGTAGCAATAATTGCTCCAGGCATAGGAGGCAGCCATTCCTGAAATAACCAAAACTTCCTCAAAGTCTCTGAAAACATTCTTCATAACTACAGCAAGAAGGGAATGGGACCAGTTCAAAGAAGCACTACACCAGATACTGGTATCCCTCTCCCTGGTGGGGAGTAGTTCTCTCTTGGCAGAGCAAAGCATCTTTGAAATCCTCAACCAGACCAGGAGGAGTTAGACATCAGGAAAAACTTATTCACTGAGAGAGTGATTGGGCACTGGAATCATCTGCCCAGGGAGGTGGTGGAGTCACCATCCCTGGATGTGTTTAATAAAAGACTGGATGTGGCACTCAGTGCCATGGTTTAGTTAATGAGGAGGTGTCTAGTCATAGGTTGGACTTGATGATCTCAAAGATCTTTTCCAACCTCGTTCATTCTGTGATTCTGTAAAATCTTACTGTAGTTAATAGAATCATAAAACAGTTTGGGTTGGAATGGACTTCTAAAGTTCATCCAGGCCAACCTACCTGCAATGAGCAGGGACATCAACCAGATCAGGTTCCTCAGAGCCCTGTCCAACCCAGCCTTTAATGTTTCCATGGATGAGGGATCCACCACCTCGCTTGGAAATGTTTCCCTGTGTTTCATCTCCCCGTGAGCAAAGAATATCTTCCTCATAACTAATATCTCCATTTTTTCCTAACCAGCTTCCAAGAGCCTGCGCCCATCTCAAAATAAATTGGTCTCAACTTAGTGGAGAGGCTTGGACATTGTGAAACCCAAATGAATGGGCAGCAGAAACTGGTAAGAGTGCTGGAGGTGAAAACTTTAAATAAACTGGTCCAGTGTTTGCATCAGGAGGGCCTTGTGTGCTGTACACGATTACTTCCTTCTGTTATGTTTGTTTTATTCTGTATTTTTATACACCGCTGATATGGTGGAACCCTGACAAAAATGGATGTTAAAATGCCAAAAGGAGGAGAGGCTTTGCTGGAACCTTTGTAAATCAGTAGGAGCCAGGAAGCAGGGAAGCCATAGGCACTTCTGTTCATGCACAAGTTCCAGCCCCGAAGTGCTGGCTCTGGAAGCTGCATTTTAGCTAATCATGGAATTAAACCCATAATGGTTCATCACAGCTTTAAGCAGGTGCACTTTTAGCAAGGCTACTAATTGCCCTGAGAGAGCTGCAGCCCAAAAAAGCAAAGAGAGTTCAAATCCTTCTGTGAGGTACTAACACTCAGTATTAATTCACACAGAAGACCTTTTTTTGGTTGTTTTTTAACATGAATATTGTCCTTGGCATCCTATAAGACATGCTACATTCCCATGGGGATAAATGGAGGTTTGTTGCAGCTTTGACTGGTCTCTTGTCAGACACACAACATCTAATTCACTGCAGCATTTCTACTTGTCCTGCTCTGCTTGGATGAACATTCTCCCACCATTACACTGCTCCTTCTAGCTGGGAGGGTTCAGATCTTCTTTGATTGCTTTATCTCCTGTAAAGTAAATGAAAGGGTGATGGAGCTGGAGATTGGTGTGTGGCTCAGCCCCAAGGCTGACTCAACATGTCTTAAGGGACCTTTCTGTTTATACAGAATGGTATTGTGGGGTTTCCCCACAGGGAGCACCCACTCTCTCTCTCTCTCTCTCTCTCATCCCAGCCTGCAACTCTCCTATAAGTGTCTACATCTGGATTTGGTTTATGATTTAATCACAGAAGAAAAGCAGGATCAGGAAGGGTGTGGTTCATCTCAGCTTAAATTTGGTGCTGAACCTGCTTGGGTGAACTGTCCCTGGGACGATCCTTGCCATCATCAGTGAAAAGGGGAGTCCAGCTGCTCAGATGGGGCTGTTCTCCTTGTAGGCCTCACTTTTAAGTTAGGTCTGAGGATAAATGTAGAGACCTGGCCTCTGATTGTCCTTGCTGAGCTGGGAAAGAAAAATTCTCAGACACAGCACATAAAACACTTCCCTTCCCACAGCCTTTTCCTCTCCTGTGAGTGAGAAGATGACATTTATATTCACACAGCATTCAGTACAAGGCACCCCCACCCCACTTCATCTCTGGGCACTGCTCTAGTAAAAATAATAAACAGCTGAATGTGGCAGTGGGGTTTGGGAATGATTCCAGCTCACAGTTAAAGGATAGACCCAGTTATTCCTTGATGAATAACAGCATTTACAGAAGGCCTTTCACCCGGAGGTGCTCCACAAATTATAAACATACATTGCCACATCACAGAAATGGGTGAAACAGCCAACTTCAAAGTATCAGCTGGGAAAATCCCACCGCCAAGCCAGTGCAGGGAGACAGCCACCTGCCAGATGGCAAAGGGCCAGGCAGTCCTACACACAGGACTGCTGCTAGACTGGAGGTACGTCCAAGCTGCAAAGTAGACCACAGCATCATCTTTCTCCTCTCTGGAAATTATCTGTATGGTCTTTAAATTCCTGTGTTTAAACAATGCCACTCCCTCAGTGCCAAAGTTGAAACCATCCGTGTTTTATTGTGTTTCAACATGCCTGTAAGGTCCATGTGATTGTTCACCTTTATTTCCTCTCCAAACAAATGTTCCTCTCCATTTCCCTCACACGTGCTTGTGTCAGCCACAAATGATTGCTGGCTGCTGAAACTCTAACCAGTGCAAAGACTCAAAGGAGAAACTAAAAACATGCATAAAAGATGTATAAAACTGACAGCTAAAGGAATCTTAAAAAAGGTGACTCAGGAGTTTTAGCTGTGAGTGAGTCAGGAAAATTCAGCTGCCACAACTTGCTGTTGCACCTTTGAAAACCTGAGAGAGTGAAAGAGCCTGAACCTGAATGTGGAAGTGAAGAGTGTGCCCCAAGGGTGGGTAAGGAAGGTCTTCAAGCTGCCTACGTCCTGAGGACCCAGCACCTTCCCTCTGACAGCAAATGTGGGACTGAAATGTGCTCATTTCTCAGCATCACTGACCATCCATGTGTTTATCCATCTGTCTTTAGGAGCCTTGAGAGGGATCAGCAAAAGGAAACTCATGCTCCTATGAAGTGACATTTTTACAGAGGAACCACGGGATAGAAAGTTTATGCCAATGATTCAGAAAGAAACTTCAGCATCTAACTAGTATCCTTTAGTTTGTATCCACCAGTTTATATTGGGACTTTCTGCTTTTTTGACAACTCCTTGTCTGTCCCAGTGAAGATCAAGAGGCTTCAGAGCTGGTGGTGAGCAGAGGGGCTTTGCAACTGGGATTCTTCCCCTGTTTCAGGTAGCACAACACAGGTTCATTCATTCTCAACTGTAACAGACTGAATCAGCAGATAGCTGAGAAAGTAGCAGGACACCATTATTTCTTTATTATTCCCCACTCAAAAGTGAATGGGAAATAATAAATTTAAATAATTGGATGTAACTGTCCAAAGAAAAATGCAGGTCATGCAAAAATAAATGCTTCTTAAGAGTGTAGTTTATGAGACTACAAAATAATCACAGAAATTAAATATGGGAACCCCCAAATTTGAGACATCTAGAAACCATCTGACCACTTTCTTCCCCCTCCTAGTTTTCCCAGGGGTCTGACTGCACAGTTAGTTCTGCAAGGCCAGGTTTGGTTTCAGAGTGATTAATGGTTAGCAGCAGCAACAATTTTTTTCAATCCCTTCTGGAGATCAGGGGAGGAGAAAAAAAATGCAGCTCTGCCTCATGATTCCTGCTCTCAGCCGGGCTGGACTCTTGGAACACCATCGGGAGCTGCAGGTGTAGCAAGATCATCAGGAGAGGATTTGCTCCATCTCCTAACTCACCTGCTCATCCCTTCCAAGCTGACCTTCCTTTTCTTTTCTGTTATTTATATGAATGAACTCCTCCCCAAAGAGTTTGCTGAGTGATAAGAACTCAGATCATCCATTACCCACCTTGTGTTGGGTAGCTGCTGTGGTTGGAATGAGATTTGCATGTGGTCAGACACACTGTCCTGCAATCACAGCGTCCCCTAATTGCATATTAGCATGAATCAAAGCCTGGCTGCAGAGATGCTGCCTTCCTCTTTCGTCCCTGTAATGGTTTCTCTTCTGGCTGCAGCTGCTGAAAAATCCTTGCTTTGGAATCAAACTGAACCTGAAAGTGTTACTGGGCTTCACCACAAATGAGTCCGTTTTAGGAAGGAGATCCAGTTCCCAGTGAAACAGCCTTGCCCTTGCTGAATTAAGCTCCCTGTGCCAGTGTTTCCTATTTTCTCATGGTCTTTGTGACTTTATATTTAAGTAATATAAAAGCATGAAATCAGAATTTAGGTACACTAAGAAACATTGAAATAATAAATTACCTAATCCTAATAAATGTATAGAAATAAATAGGTATGGAATACTGAAAAGGTATCGCTAGACTCTGTCCTCAATGTAGTAGAGACAGTGTAGAAGACATGGTTATGCATTCTTGTGCCAAGAAGTGAGACCATGTGATGCCTGGACATTATCTCATTAGCATCCTGCTCATTCTCAGATCTAAATCCAGATAACAATTGTTTAATTTTAATTTTGTGTGTGCTTATATAATTTGTTCATTGTCCACCTTTATGTGAAGTCAAGACATTCAAAGCTGCTGCAAACACATTAATTTCATTCCTGCAGCAGATACGCAAATTCTACAGGTCCTCTCTGTGGGTTCAAAAAGTGTTTTTGAAAAGGACAATTGTTTAAATTACTCTCTTTGCACCCAAGGAAATGAATGAATTTGTGCTGACCATACCACTTACAGGTCACTAAAACATCTACCATGTTTTAGTAAACCCCGTTGCTTCCTTCTCTATCAGGGCAAATACATTTGGAGCATTTCATGTCAGACAGTGCTATAGTTGGAGAAAGGAAAGACAATCTGATAAATCTAATTCCCTGATAAAAATCACACCAAACACCCTGGAGGAAGAGGAAAAACATCCTATCTCAAAATTTCATTCCACCCATGTTGCCCTCCAAATGCTGGAGAAGTCACTGAGGTGCTGCACTTTGTTCATATCTGAATGGAAGGCTACGGTTACCTCCAACACATCAGATTTTTTTTTTAACATCTTCAGCTTACAAATCATTTATGGAATTACAAATAAGAGGTTCTCTGGTTACAAAGGGATGGCATTAGCCTTGGAAAATCAGACTCTCTCCCAGGACACTGCTCAGTGGATCATGTAACCAGCTTTCAGAGAGAGAGCCTGAAACACCAGCACTGTCTGCAGCAGCTTTTCACCTTGCCAAGAGCAAGGCTGTGGGGGCAAAGATAACTTTTATAGCACTGTACTGGTGTTCCTACCTTGCTGCTGATACCCCAATGTGGTATTTTAGCACTGTTATCTCCCATTAGTCTAGTTTTAATGCAGCTCAGGGGAGTTTTGTGTTAGATTTTAAGTCTGACTGATGAGGGAATTGATGTTGGGCTTCTGTAAGAAATTTGTCTTGTAACAGTACAAAATGTTGATGAAGTAACTAAAACAATACAAAACCACTGTGAAACACATTAAATGGATTAAGAATTGGCTAACTTCAGGTCTTAAATATTATTATAACCAGAGAAATTTTCTTAGAGTGGGTGTGTGTTTGGACAGATCCCATAGGGACTACTTCTTGGCTCTATACTCTTGTATTTTATCAACAACTTAGGAAAAAAATCCTTTAAATCATTATCTACAATTTTTTCAGATGAAAAAGGCTGGGAAAATGGTCAAAAGAAGGAACCCAGGTCACTGATAGCAATGGGTAATTGGCAATCTGAAGGTAAGCAAGTACAACCAAGTTGAGTCATAACATTGGAGAAAGAAGATATTTGCCTGGTGGGGGCTGCAGTGGTTCTACACTGGAAAGTCATGACCAAAAAAGGGTTGCAAGTCATGGTGAGTAATCAGCTGTCCATGAACTGACCTAATCTTTGTATGTATAAGCAGAGGAAATCCAGAGAAGAGGGTGATAACCTTGTCTGGGTATTCCCCATCTCCTGAAACTGCTGCCAACCCATTGTGCCCTGTTCTTGCACCCACAAAGCAAGTGGGAGGCTGAAAAGCTGGGGACAATTCAAGAAAGAGGCACAAGAATGTACACAAGTCTGTGAAAGATGACTTTCAGGGAGAGATGTAAGGAGCTTGGTCCATTTAGCTCGTCAAAAGAAAGCTAAAGGGTGCCTGGACACTGATCCAAGAACCTCCAGGGAGGAATTCAGTATCAGTTTTCTTTAGTCTTGCTAATAGGAATATCCCATGCCACCAGCCTTGCTCTGAGTTCCCACACCCAGTGCACACCTTGGCCATGTCCTGCCACCTTAGCAGGGGGACACACTGACCTTTCTCTCAAAGAGGAGTCCAGGTGCCTGCTCCAGCCACAGCTTGGCACACTCTGGCAGGTCCCCCAGCTGGCTCAGCCAGGGACCAGGAGCCTGTTGCACATCAGATTTTCAGCGTGAATGTGGCCAAAGAATTTGGGGCCGGGATCCTCCAGCTCTGTTTTCATTCTGTGGTTTTTGTCTCTGTTCTGATCCTGCTGCCAAAGAAATGTTGCATTGTTTGAGAGATGTGAATCTGGTGGCATAGCTTGGTCTCAGGACAAGCACTCCCAAAGCTCTCATCTGATCTCTCAAGAGAGAAGTGAAACCAGAAGACAGAGATCACAGGCTCAGGCAGAGAAGTGCTATGCCTTTTTTCCCCAAAATCCAGGAAGGATTATGCACTGACCATCTTGAGCAAGAGAAAAGGGAAAAGGCTGGAGAGCAGCAACACTTTGGAACACTGTACATGAGAAAGACATTTAAAATAAGTTATTTACTGAACCCATATCTCAGCAGCATTTATTTCCCCCATCCTACCTGCCCCTTTTGGAGACCTCTTATCCCATCACTTCAAAGGCCAGTAGCCAAACATGACAGTTACACAAAGGTCAGATGGGTGGTTCACGTCAGGATGACTCCATCTGGCTGCAGATCCTGCCTGCACTGCAGTCCCTCCCTTTGTGTGGGGGTTTTCTTCTCAACTCTACTGGGAGATGGCTGGAAGCACAATGAGGGGAAAATAACAAAAACGGTGAATACGTAACAGGAACAATTTGTTCTTGGATTTAGGGCTGTCCTCAGACAATATGTAAGGCAGTGTTTAAGTGAAATAGTTGACTAATGAACCCTACAAGGATTGGCATAATTAATTAATGCCTGGAAGTGATATACAGGGTTATGGAGAAGTTGGAAGTGGGTGTAACAGAGTGGGATTACAACAGTGGCTGAGAAAAGCCCACACCGTTGGAGGTAGCTTTTCATAGGAGAACAAACTGTGAAGAAAGTATGTGCTGAAGAACAAGCTGGATGTTTTAGCACACTTTAAAAGTGTCTTTAACACATTATAAGAATGTGCTAAAAACAGTGTTCCTGTATTTTGCAAGCTGCATATTTTTAATTGCAGCAAATTACTGACTTGCACAAGCTTTACGAGCTCTGCTGAAACTCAGGCTGTTATACTTAGGAATAATTGCATGAATTACTTAAATATTCAAACACTGGTGAATAAACAAGTATTGTTATGTGGTAACTTCTCAAGAAATTATTGCTTCTTCTAGTTGAACCTTGTACTGACTGTAAAGACAACTTTCTTATGGCAGTGCTAAAAACTTCTGTGCAAGTGCAAGATATAATTTGAAGACTTTTTCCTTAATTGCCCGCTCAGCTGAATCCTACACAACTGTTACATTCCAAAAGGGCAAAATTGGAGCTGTTTGTTTATTTTCTCTTCAGTGGGAAAACGAAGCTTTCCAGGGAGGAGCAACTGCAGCTGAAATGAATTCAGCATCACAATGGCAAAACAAGAAGTGCATTCATGTAGCAGCACGTTCGAGTGTGTGCGCTCGAGCCCCTCCGCAGTGTGGTTGCTATGGTGTCTGTGGGTGGTGGTGGAGATGACAGGAGATCCTCAGCAGAAATGCCAAACCACACTCTAATATATCTCATACTGACCTGCTATTAATTCAGTGGCTGCTCTTTTATCATAAAAGAGAAAAAAAAAACCAGCTCAACTTTCACTTCCAGAATAGATGTGAAATTTAAACCAGCAGTGGCTGTAGGGGTGTAAATCACATGACAGAAACTTTAAAGGTTGGATTTTTTTGTTGCTGGGGCTTTCTGAAACCACAGAAGGATTGTAAGGAAATGGGAATGAGCTGATAGTCACATTAAAAAGTGTGACTGTGCACTTGCCCATGCATTTTGCTGTAAAATGTAATGATTGTCAGAAATCATTACACAGAAATCAAACCCACAGAAATCAAACCTGTGGGTTTTTCCTAGGCCGATGTCAAACCTGCAGCAGAGCTGGGTATTTCTTTGGTCTTATTCTCTTTATTTACAAAAAACTTAGGAGGTTTCTTTTCCTTGATCTGGAGAAGAATCAATTAAAAAAATTAATTCTAGGTCCTTTTCCTTGGCACTGTGTTTACCATCTTTGTGCCAGAGGCTTAGACTTATTTTTCAGCTCCATGGAAGCTGTTTTCCATCCATGTGTCCTGCACATGCCTTTGTTTGGGCAGGGACAGACACAGTTTTGTGTAATTTCAATTATCTGCGTCTTTGTCAAAGATGACTGGCCATTTAACAGTTATATTAACACTAACACAGCTCCACACCAGTCTTGTGTATTGAAACACAATTATATAGGAAGCAGAAGGAACGGATTTGTGTTTTCTACTTCAGGTTAGGCCCCCATGAGCATCCTGTCTGGACCATTCTAGTGGCTGATGGTTTCATGCTTGTAGGAAGGTGACACCCTTCCTGCAGGCACACACTTCTGGAATTGCTCTGGAGGCTGATATCAACAGGAATTCAAGCTCTGCTGCCACTGGGATCTTCCCAGGAGAGCAGGGCTTCTCTGATGGCTCTGAGAGGCTGTTGTGTGGTGAAAGGTGGGAGTAGGATATTGGTGTTGCTTGCCTTGGGGAGTAAAACCACACCGCAAACCAGCTCAGCAGAGGATGTGAAACTGGCTCAGAGGTGCCAAGGTTTGTCCTGTCTTTCCCTGCATTGTTTCCTGCCCAGCAGATCCTGACCAAGGTCACAGCCAGGGATTTGCCCATTTCCACCAGCCCCCAACCCCAGAGCCAGCCTGAGCAGGGAATACTGGGGCCATTGAGAGAGAGCACACAGGCTCACTGCACAGAGGCAGCCAGGGATTCTTGTTCTGTACAAGCATTTCAGTTCATCTGCCTTTTTCATTCAGGAGCATTAACCTACAGTCTAATACAATTATGCACTATATGCTCTTAAATTTTTAATTAGTTACATGCACTCGAGAGCAAATGGTCCCTTTTTCCCCTGATACACACATAGAACTCCTCTCAGCCTTAATGGGGTTTACATGGGTTTATCAAGTGATAATAAAAGCCTAAACATTAGCTTCTGCTGACATTTACTGGGTAATTCCTGCTCTCAGCACATGGGGAATGTAACTGGGCACTATTAAGGGCAACGTAACGAGGAGAAAAAACATTTAAGGTTAATGCTTGGCTTTACCCATGTCACATACGTGGTTCTTTTGGAAGTGTTATGACAAATCCCCCAGAAGGAAGCAAATCAAAGGAAAAACTGATTTAAAAATCATGGGTGGGTGTTTTCTCCCCTGCAAAGGGCACATCTGCACCTTGAAACATCTGGGTGGGTGTCTGTAGGAGGCTGCAGGAGCAGAGCGGGGGGCTGCGTGCAGCACCTCACTCTTGCTCTGGGGGATACTTGAAGGAGATAACAGCAGCTGGGCTGCTTTGAGCTATTTTCATGTGCCTCCAAACTCCTGTCAGGCAGGCATGAAGCAACAAGTCCTTCAGTGCTACCTCAGCATTCCTTGGGGCTGGAAATGGGGTTTATTCCCAAAGGGTGGGACTTACCTCTCCCAGCTTCAGCTTTTTGCACCACAGGTGCCTCCCATGTCCCTAAAGCCTTCTTTGTCCCTAAAGCATCTAAACCCCTTCCCTCAACACTAAGAAATAAAACTTTTGCACCTAAAGTTCAGTGACAGCAATTCCACCTGAACTGTGCATGAATGCCCCTAGCTTCTCCATGATTTCTGGCTACAAAGCCATGGCCTTTTTTTCCCCTGGAAGTGCCTTGGTCTTTAATGGTGAGAAGAAACCACTATAAATGGTGTGCACAAGGTGTATCTCATCCATGTTCTGTCCAGGCAGCCTTGGGACAAGATGGGCCACATCATAAACTGGATTACTGAGACACAGCCATTGCCGCAGCTGCTCAAAACATTTTAAAATGTTTTCATAATACCAATATTTTTTAATGCTTTGAGGGCTGAATTTTGCACTAATAACTTACTTTATGGCAAGGTTTTTCATGCAACACAAAGAAACACACAGCCTGGATGTATTTTCTATGCAGGTTCAGTGCAGGGTCTCAATATTGTTCTCCCAGCCATTTCTGATGGGCCATAGCAGAGGTGACTTTTAGAATCATCAAATGGTTTGGGTTGGAAGGGACCTTCAAGATCATCCAGTTCCAACCCTCTGCCATGGACAAGGGCACCTTCTACTAGACCAGGATGGGAAGGGAGCAAGGAAGCACAAGCAAATTTATTCACTGTTCATACAAGTTCTAGCCACATGGTTAACCACCTCCCAGAGAAAATCAGATTGGTGTTAGCAGCACCATGCTTTTATTGGAAAAATCGAACAGGAAAACCTCTGCAGTGCATGACTGCTCCAGGCTGAACTGCTGTTGGACAGATGCTGAAAACTGATCTCCCCAAGCACCCCACAGCAAGAGGGACACACGTTTATTGTGCCACCATAACACAGCTCCATGGAAGAGCCATGTGATCTGCTGCCTTTTAACCAGTGGCTGAAATAAAATAGGAGAGGACTGGGGGGTTTTAAACTTTCATATTGGAAAACTTGCCTGTTGCAAGGGGAATGTGGTGCAGGCTCAGCTGCAGGCAAACACAGCCAGAGGCATCCCACACACATACCAGCACATACACAGGAGCCATACACAATATGCAAACACCCTGAAATCCCAAACAAATATCTTGAAAATCACTTGTGCTCCAGAGGGAACAAGGGGCCTGCCCACACACAGAATTAACAAGTTAATTAGTGTTTAAATATTTCCTTGCAAGCTCTGGCACTATTACTGCTTCAGTGAGTGTAAAACTAGCACGAACAAGTGACTGGTGGAAGAAGAATGACTCTGGTTTTCAATATGCTCTGATAAATGATAAAAATCATGCAGGTAAACCGTGCATGGTTTTTATTACAGCTTTACTGTGGCATGATTGGGAACTGAGGGAAATGCTTCTTTTTAAAAGCATATTCATTTTGATCTAGCAGTGACCTTTTAATATATTCAGGTCCCTGCAGGGGAGACAAAGGTACTTGTGGTCTTCTGTAAGAAAGGATGAGGAAAAAAAGGCACTTTAAGATGACATAAAAGCAAGGATCAGCCAAGAGGAAATAAATCTTCACTCTCTGAAGAATTCACCAGACTTGATGATTTATTCATTTTGATACATTCCCCTATGTGACCTCATGGGTTTGTTGGCTCTGCCACGAAGACTCACCTGGAGCTACAGGAGATTGGGGTATCTCTGCTTTAGCTATGGCAGTGAATTACTGCTCACCCCTTCCTGCAGTTGTTTTAATATTTACCCACCTGGGAAGGAAGCTGTGATTTGTTTTGTTATCTCCTTTGAATGCCACCAGCTGAGGTAGTGCTGGGAGAATCAGAGATGTGCACAGCACCTTGCTGAGGCTTTCACTCTCCCTTTACTGCTACTGTACAACTCCAGTGGGAATAGATGGATGGTAGAAAAGAATCTGGATTTATACTATAATCTTTTTTTTTTTTTTTAATGGAATAGAATAGGATACTTCAGTTGGAGGGGACCTACAATGAACAACCACCTGATCAATACAGGGTTGTCCAAATATTAAAGCTTATCTTAAGAACATTGTTTGAAGTTTTTTAACTCAGTGGTTTTTAATTTAGTTTGCCAAGTTTGCAGGTTGCCTCTTTGCATTACTTGTGCCACGAGAATTGAAGCTGTGCATTTCTTTTCAGGCCTTTGGGAACTGAGTTATAATTTAGGTGCTTCTGCTTCCAGAAGCATGACTAGCAAGTCAAAATGTAAAGTCCTTGAATTCTGCATTTTAAAAGAGCATGAGCAGTGAAGGGTTTGCAGGCTGAAGCACTCTGTGACCAGAATATGTGCTTACCGAGCAAGGAGTCTGGCAAATAGTTTTTCCACAGGACCAAGGCTTTATGGAAACATGCATCAAGGAGGCAGAGGGAAAACATGACCACTTTAGTGCCTAGAAATTGCTGCCTGCATTACAGAGGTGACAGCCTAACACTTCACAGTTCACTCCTCTCGAGGGCTGATAAATGGTTTGATTTTATGTGAGATCCTTTGTCTAGAGAAGTTCCCTCGTATCCACAAGAATCAGATCAATGTTCTGAGCACAGCTGTAGCAAGGCAGCTGGCTGCCATCAGGACATATTAATTCACCTCTCAGCATTCTCCAGTTTTGCCACCAACTCTTTGTCTGACCTTGAGCAAGGCATTTTATCCATTCAGGTACCTCCCGATGGGCCTGCAGATGGGAATCCTTCCTTCTTTCAGTGACTGCTATCCATTAGTTAAATCTGAACCTATCATGTGCTTTGAGCTCTTCAGATGACACATCACAGTGGTGCAGGTGTTACTGAAACATGCAGGTAGAAGCACTGAAAAAGTCTTTCTGGAAATGACTCTCACAGCCTTGATTGCCTGTGTGCAATTATCCTTGGTGCATTTGGGACACAAAGGTCTGAGTCTGGTTTTTTCTTTTAGGCATGAAGAAAGGGATTAGGAATGTGAATATGGCCCAGAAAGCAAATCATGTCCTGGGCTGCATCAAAAGCAGCGTGGCCTGAGTGAGGGAGTGAGGGAGGGGATTCTCCCCCTCTGCTCTGCTCTGGTGAGACCTCACCTGCAGAGCTGCCTCCAGCCCTGGGGCCCAGCACAGGAAGGACATGGAGCTGCTGGAGCCAGTGCAGAGGTGGTCACAGAGATGATCAGAGGGATGGAGCAGCTCTGCTGTGAGGAAAGGCTGGGAGAGAATTGGGATTGTTCAGCCAGGAGAAGACTTTGGGGTGGCCTAATCCTGGCCTTTCTGTACATGAAGGAGTCTGCAGGAAAGATGGAGAGAGATTATTTACAAGTGTGTAGAGTGACAGGACAAGGAGGAATGGCTTCAGACTGAAAAAGGGCAGGTTTATATTGGGTATTAGGAAGAAATTCCTTACTGTGAGAGTGTTGAGACACCGGAACAGGTTGCCCAGAGAAGCTGTGGCTGCCCCAGCCCTGGAAATGTTCAAGACCAGGTTGGATGGGACTTTGAGCAACCTGGTATAATGCAGGCTGTCCCTGCCTCTGGCAGGGGGATTTGGATCTGGATGATCTTGAAGGTCCCTTCTAAACCAAGGCAGAATGATTCTGTGTGTATTCCTTAATTTTGTTAGAAAACAGTTCATCCCTTTAACTGTGAGTAAGAGAAAAACTAAATAAATGGAAGTAAATCTGAAGGGTTTTCTCCTTCCTTCTGGTTTACACAATTGATATGCACACTTGTGGGTACTTACCTTTCAACTTTTAATTACATTTTACAATCGTATAAGGTCTAGAAACCAATATGTTTTATTGCCAGGCAGGCTCCATAGCCCTGTTCCCAACCCAGTCCTTCAAGCATCTTTACTGACACTGTTACAGTGCACAGGGCTGGAGTGAAAAGCCAGAAATGAGATCACTTTAATTGATTATTGCTTTTGAGGATTTAACATTTCCAAACTCTGTCCCAAAAGACTGTGCCATTAGGAAACTGCAGGCCTGAGAACCACAAGGGTGCAAAATGTATCTGCCACAGCGAATGACCCTGGCCCTATCCAAGGAGGGCAGGAACAGGAGAAAAGAAGGGAAGAGGAAGAAAATAACTGTTTAACCTGCAACCTGAGGGAAAAGGCAAACACAGCACCACAAACAGACTGTTTTATGGTTGAATTCCAGTTCAGGATCAGGCTCATGCCATGAGGTGGTTGGTGGCAGCAGGACACTGCATTGATGATTTATGAGCTTCCCTTTAGTTCCAACATTCAGGATGACCCAATCTATGTGCCGCCAAATTTTTATCAGGATACATCCCCAGTCAAGAGTATTTCCTTCCATAAAACTAATTATGGATGCTAAATCGTAGCATTTATTGTAAAATAAATAATAAATATCAATAAAATCAGAAGGTTAAAGGCTTTTTCCTCAGCTGGGATGAACAGGGCAGTTCTGCTCATTTCTGTGGTCACACTACAGCAATGAAAGATTTGGTTCAGATAAAATTAAGCACCAAAAAAAGGATTTGATCTTCTTTTCCTCTAGGAGTATCATTAGCTCTTTCCTTAGTCCTTTCTTCCAAAATTCTGCTGAAGAAGAGAGGAAAATGGATGAGTCATTGCAAAGCTGCAAATATTTGGCCAGTCTAACAGAGTAAAAACCATTCTCCTATAGAATCTCTTCCTCTGTGGGCTCACTGCGGTTTATTTTAGCTCATGCATGAATGTATCAAGTTGTCTCTTGAAATTCAAGACAAATACTTTAATTCAGAGTGAAAAGGCAAAATAATGAAAGATTGTTGTTCCATGTGCTTAAAAATAAACATCATCAAGCCTGTATTTAAGGATGTCAGATATTCCACAGGTGACTTTCCGGTAATTCTAATACTTCATACTACAGCTGCAGCATAAGAAAGACAACAGAAGCCTAAATTCCTCATTTATTGTGGTCAATAGTCATGCATTTGTGTTATTTTTTCTGAGTGGACATTGTTCAGCACAGTAGCTTAAAAATAACACTCCTATTGCTATTGAATTTGTTCTTTTCCATTTTTGTTTCCTGTGAAGTATTTCTCAGGCAGAGACTGACTGAAGTGGGGCAGGGACTGGATCTATCCACAGAAGAACAAGTGCTGAGGACTTTCTCCTAATTTCTACTAGATATAAATAAAACTGCTGCAACTCTTCTCCAGCCCTAGAGAAAGGGTGTAGTCTCTACTGCAGGGAAATTACAGATAAAATTGAAATTCCAAAAGCTCCACTGCCAAACTTCATGTATGTAAAATTCACTTTTCTTACCTTTCCACAACCACACTGCTTTCAAATAGCTCAGTGGTTAAATCTCTCAGGTACCACATTAAAGGAACTTGTGTAAGAGAGCAATCCTGTGCACAAAATTAGTTAGACTTCTTTTGGGATACAATTACCTAAGAAAAACATAAATAATTGCTTTAAAACTTTTCAACTCACAAAGAGAAATCCAATAGCAAGAGTGAATACATGCATTTGTGATGAAAGTAACAACAACTGGAAAATCAGTAAGTATTTTTATTAATACATTTTTATAAAAAAAGAGTACTAATTTATACCATGAATAGTTTTAAATTGAAAGAGAGCAGGTTTAGATTGGACATTAGGAAGAAATTCTTTACTCACAGAGTAGTGAGGCCCTTGCAGATGTTGCCTGTGGATGCCTCATCCCTGGAAGTGTTCAAGGCCAGATTGGATGGGGCTTGGAGCAACCTGGGATAGTGGAAGATGTCCCTGCCCACGGCAGAGGAGTTAGAACTGGGTGATCTTAAAGGTCCCTTCCAACCCAAACCGTTCCATGATTCCATGGTTTTATGAATGTTTACATCTATGGACAAGAATTTGCATTTAAAGCATGAAATCTTCCAAATGTCTTAACAGGATTATTTAGGACATATTTATACATATTTTGTAACATATTTACTGCTTCTCTTTATTACATTTTGGTCACATTAATCTGATTTAAATCATAGTGTAAGACAACACTTAACAGGAGCATGAAAAAATCTCCACACTTGCTGCACCTGCTTGGTAAATAAACAAAGCAGCTCAGCCTGTAACTAACTCAACATAAACAGATTTTAAAAAAAGTCTGACGCAGGAGCTGATCTAGCAACATCAAAACAAAACAGTAAGGAAATCTTTGCTTCTCTGTTACACATAGCTCCAGTCCCTCACTGAAACTGTAGGAGGGTTTTTATTAAGATACAGATAAGAGGGTTGGGAAAACAACAACTGTAGGAAGAAAGAGAAAAAATCTGGCTTGTACACTTTGTTTTCAGTGTTCAGCAACTTCAACCTCTTTTCTGAACTTCTCCTAATTGTAACCCCTGGTATCTTCCCATAGGATCACATTGCTATGCCAGTTTTATGGACTAGAACCTGAGGCATCAAAACACTGACATTAAAAACTACATGAAGTTCAGAGCAGATAAAAAGACATAACACTGCACAGCTAGTTCTGACTTGTAAACAATGTGACAGTTAAAATCCTGTATATCTGTTATGCTGATAATACTCTTACAAAGTTAATATTGTGATGTGTAAAAAATATGTTTCTAAAGAAAGAGGGTGACATTTCAAGAACAGAGGGAGAGAAACATTTCAAGAACAAATTCTGATTAAAAGCTGTATTATGGAAGACACACCTGCTATCAATTCACTTTTCTATGCCTAATGGTGACATTGATGCAAGAATGTTAGATTGCCCCAAAGAGCAAAATTTCAGTGCAAACTGAAATGCACCTGACAGGATGAGATGATCTTTCAGGTCCCTTTCAACTCTAAATATTCTATGAATCTGTGATTTTCAGCCAAACCACAGGCCTTCTTCTCTCTCACCTTTTTTTGGTGTGCAATATTCGTCCTACAAAATAAATAAACTCAGGTGAGGTATTGAGGCAGTCAGACACAAAGACATTTCACAGAACACTTTGGAAAACTGTTGTGCCTGCACTGAGAGACCCAGGGCAGAACTGTGTGTAACATGGAAAAGAAATGTCTTCTCAACACACCTGATATGGTTTTTAGTTCCATACTTTATGTGGTCCAGAGATTCTCTTGAAAAACTTTGTTTTACTGCAAGAGCAGTATCCTTTTTCTACAGAATCCTAAATGAGAATAAATGATCAATTTTTAATTAGGCGACTAAAGAGCTCACGAAAATTACAATGCTCTTTTATTCCATTTTTATTCCAGCTGTCAAAGCAGCACAGAATGAACAAATCAGGAATGAGAGAAATCTTTCTACATCCTGGCTGACTTAAATTTATGAACTCACTGTTTCAGTGGCTCCCAAGTAATGATTTCATGTGGACAGCAGGGGCTCTATGCAGCCATTGTAAAATGAACTCACACAGGTCAGCAGCATCTTGCCTATAACTTAGGGTAACTCTTTTAACCAAGAGAGAAGTGTAATGCAGGAAGATTTTTTCTGAAACAGGGGACACTCACCCCTGAGAGCTGGAGAGGGGCTTTTTCCAAGGGCATGTACTAAGAGGAACAAGGGGGATTAGCTTCAGATGACAAAGAAATTTGTAGGTAGCACAGATGAACAGAGACTGGAAAATAAAGAAAACATTGTAAGGATCAATATTCATATACACTCCAAATCATTCAGTAAGTGTGAGGTTGATCAGCAATGACTATTAATTCCCACAGAAAACAGTCTCTCTACTTAATGTACTTGGGTGTGTGTTTGAAAAAATACTTTCAGAAAATTATTTTCTGGTACCTAAAATGTCATTTGAAGTGTCCAAAAGAATTATAGAAAGGAGATCTTTCATTATGCTGTTTGCTCAGATATCAGAAAAAATGTGAGAGAAAAAAAGACAAGTTTTTTCCAGATGTGGTCATTGTAACCTTTTAGCTGATGGGCATTCAGAATATTAGCTAAAATTATCATATACGGAGCAAGCTTAACATAGATTTAAAAATAAAGAAGCAGAAGTGTTCTGCACCAGTCATCCCTACTCTCCTTGCTGGATTGATGTCCTGGGGGCCCAGTGGAGATGGAAGGATTGGATCCACACACTCACATCCAACTGCTGTATGTGTGCTGAAATTTGCATTAAGTACAAGAACCCCTTTGATCAAAACATTGCACACATTTTACACATCAAGGGGCTCTAGGAAAAGTGTAAGCTTCCAGAGCAGCTGGAGGGATCTGGGGAGGGATTGACAGAGAACAGAGTATGATGCTACTGTCACAGTTCCTGCAAAAAAAGACTCGATGTTTTAATGACAAAGAACCAGGATTGCATAAGCACAAAATACATTTTTAAAAAAGAGATTTTTGATAGCAGTTTGAATAAGTAAAAACAAAAGAATCTGGGGTTGGCTCAGAAGTGAACCAGCTGAAAGGCTGTGTCTTTACTGGGAAAGCCACCAAGTGCAATCCTGGAATGAAAGCCCTGGGGCTCCAATCCTGGCTGTCCCAGGAGTGTGCTCCACTGACTGGGCACAGTCCTGAACACCCTCCTTCCCTCCCAAGCCTTCCTGGGAACAGTGGGCACCACAGCTCAAGGCAGCAAAATTACAGAAAACAGCAGAATATGAGTCAAAGAATTCACATGTTTCTAAATATCCTTAAGAACTCCATTCCTTCGTGCTTCTGGGTCTCAAGAGAATGCAATTTTAAAATACATGGTTTGATTTGGCTCAGCTCCAAGTTTGCCTGAGGTTTGGTTGGGAGAGGAAAAAAAACCCAAGAAGTTGACTTCAGTCTTGGAAGCCAAAATAAAATGCAAAGACAAGACTCTGTGATGGGAATTTCAGCCTTTCAGGATAGATAATGAATTTTACTTCCCTTGTTATTACATTAAAGCTCCACCTGAGAGGGTCCTGACTTCTTTCCTTCCTTGGAACCAGTCTCACTAAGCCAATGTGGGATCTTTCCCTTCTTTCTGGAAATCAAAGCTACCAGTCAGGAGAAGGATTTTGTTTGATTTTCTAGAAAGATAAATGAACTCCTGTGTCCCATGACTGCACCTGGTCATGCTGCAGGGTCAGGTAAGTGTTGTATGGTACCACCAGGGCAGTGATGCTGCAAACCCACATCAGAAAATGCAGACTCAGTACTGGGAGAGTTCCCTCCATGCCATGTTTGGTTTCAGCCAGTTAAATCCAGAACAGAAATTGTCTTGTTTTTGTTTTGTTTTGTTTCCCACTGGGAAATCTAGGAGGTTATTACCCTGCCTCTAATTAACACATTAACATTTGCTTTGGAGGTCTTAGTTAATAACAGCAACTCATCAAGTGGGTCCCCCAGCTGCTGATTTGGTTTTTTCACACCAGATTTTTTACCTGAAATATCCTTCCTGATCTTGTGTGGGTTTGCCAGTTTCACTTCGAGTTTTTCTTAAGAATTTCTTTGTGCTTTGTTACGTTTAATAAATTAGAAAATCTGCACTGGTGACTTTCCATTCAGCTCCCACTACAGGCACTGTCCAGAAATGCTGATATAATGTTTTATCTTTTTTTTTTTTTTTTTTTTTAATCCAAAAAGAAGCAGAGATGTATAAACATTCACATTTTGGTGCCTTTAATGGTATTTACTATGTACTTTTCCTTTACTAATGCCAGAGTACTTCGTAGACTCCTTACATATGCAGTTGACTTCTTCATCGGAGGTTGATTTAGGTGATTAAAAAAAAAAAAATCCTCTTACAATAAAGCATGTTACCATGTATTATGTGAAATATTTAGCATCTTGCCATTTTCTCTTTTCTTTTTCCCCCAAATCCCTACTTCATCAGCACAGCTTGAAATAGCCCTGCAGTTCAGAGCTACCTGCTCATTCTGGTTCCTTTAATGAATATTTACCATCCTGCAGAAAAGTGGAGGATGCCTGGCTGCAGCTGTGCTCCCAAACACCGGAAAGAACTCGTTCTCTTCAGAGCCATTACCCCCAGCTCTGTCACTTAATAGAAGGAAAGACAATACATGCTACACTATAATGAAATTTCCTTTTTGTTTATACCAGGTTTAATAAGCCCTGTAAATTAAATGAGGTAATGGCATGGACTGCTCAAATAATAGCAGTAGTATTAAACTAAATGTCTTCCCTCCATATTAATCATTCCATAATAAATTATAGGGGACAGTTGCCTTTTCCACCTATCATCAACTTCTGTGTAGAGAGAGAGGACGAGAAAATAATTTTACATTTCTACACAAGTTCTCAAGAATCAGAAGAAAACCAGGATCTTAGAAGACAAAGGAGCAAGTCACAACTTACAAAAGTTTAGCCGAGTAAAGATTTGGGCTAATTACCAGGGCTCTCCCTCACTTAATTGAGAAAAATAGGGGTAATCAGACAGTGATTTGTTGGATTCTCAATAGGGGAGGGAGGGGGGGAGGGAGGGGGGGAGGGAGGGAGGGAGGGAGGAAGGAAGGAAGGAAGGAAGGAAGGAAGGAAGGAAGGAAGGAAGGAAGGAAGGAAGGAAGGAAGGAAGGAAGGAAGGAAGGAAGGAAGGAAGGAAGGAAGGAAGGAAGGAAGGAAGGAAGGAAGGAAGGAAGGAAGGAAGTCAGAGATTTGTATGTGGGTGCCTTGCAGTGCTGACAGAAACCCTGACTATCACCCTGCTTGTGCCTCCTGAGTTTCTGCTGAGATTATCAGTTTGGATTATAAAAGACTTTTTACTGGACACCACCACAGCTCCCCTCTCCCAGCTGAGAACTCAAATCATCAGCTTTTATGGAGCTTTCTCTACATTTGACTGAAACCTGGATCCTGTAACACAAGGGAGATTCCCTCATATTTTTATAAAGTCAGTACATTGCTGAAGGCTTCTGCTTTTACAAGCAATTTTCTGATGAAGGAAAGCAACAAGAAACAAACAAAAATCTTGTCACCAGGACCTGAAACAGAATGTTCAGGGTTTCCTACAAACCATCAATTTGATAGATTATTTTGGGCTTGCCTTCATCCCATTAGAACCAAATCTCCCAGGGACTTCAGACAAGATCGTTTTTTCCATATGAAAAAGTGAAACTTTTAGAAGATAGAACAGAACGTAAGAATCAGATTCACAGCTCTACCACTGCTCTGGATTTATTTCCTCCATAAATCACCTAAATAACTCTTTAATAGTTTTTCCACCTGTAAATTGGAAAGAATTGGTACATTGATATTGTTCAGAGAATCTGCAGAACACAAAGTTCTAAAAATAGAGGAATAATGACTGTTTATTAAAGCAAGGACATTTAAAAATGCCTAAATGAACAATGTTTATTAAACCTTTATATGAAATCAACTAGACATACAATGCATGACAGAAAGTAGGTATTGCTGCTGTCCTGAATGCAAAGGATACAGCCCTGGAGAGGAGCTGTTTGCTTTTAGGCCTGTTCCAGTGAATTATTTGTGGTTTTGGCAACTCAAATACTGTTTCAGCTTTCCAGTGTGAAAAATGGGGATAACTATCTTCACAAGTTTTCTCAGAGGCTACAGCACTCTGACATCTTTGAGTGAAAGCAAAGACAGAGGAGAAATGATGAGTAATTGGGATCAAATGCTGGGAAGGGTCATTTAGTGCAATTCCATGCTGTTGGTAACAACTGTATCATAAAAATTTATGAAGCTCCATTTTCCCTTTCATTTTCTGTTTCCAGTATTTATACCACCCCTTCTCTGTATATTAATCAGAACACATGCTCCTATTTCTCTGTCATTTCCTTCCATTTTTACCATTCCAGCCCTCAGGAGTACCAGATTTTTCCTGTGTGTTACCATGAACATCATCTTTATCGAAATCTCCCAACTTTCTGGCATCAGTAATTTTAATTTGCACATTTCTACCCTTTCTGGCAAGAGCACCAATAGTGATCCCAAGACCAATAATTATAAAATAACTGAAATAATTCTCCCTCCCTCCTTCCTTCCTTCATTTCTGCATGGTGATCCAGCTTCAGTAGAAAGGGTACAGTGTATTTGGTATCCTGTCTCCAGGATATCCAACAGCCTGCTGGTTATGTCCCAGCATTTCTGCAAAAGATGGATGGGAATACTGGACTGCCCTTTAAAAGAGAGTTTCTAGGAATCATTTTTATATGGTGATCAGTGCATTTGTTTCATGCTCAGAGTTTACCTAATGGATTGGCTCCTGCAGGGGCTTGGGACATTTCAGGTGGGATTCACCTGAAAAACTACATTTACAATCTAGGTCCCTACTTGTCCCACATCCCCCTTGAGTTTCCTTATAGTGCCTGGTAAACTAATAAATGTAGGTAGGTTTAAGAGTGGGACTTGTCTTACCCTTAAGTAAACTGCCCAGATTTTATCAGTGAAATTCACATTCCAAATACCATTGACTATATTGAGTAGTTCTCTATCAACCCTTGATAGATGCAGTCCAGAAGCTGGATTTCATGGTCCTTGTGAGTCCCATCCAGCTCAAGATATTCTATGATTCTGTGGCCCTGCCTCCAGTTTCCAGACACACGGTAACTTCCAGAGGTGGAAATCTGGGATCTGCTCAAGCTCCAGCTGCTTAGGGCAGGCAGGAGAGCAAAAACTGAGTTCAGCTGCCACGAGAGATAAGGGAAAGATTAACAGAGACATTTAAAATTACTCTTTCTCAGAATCACAGAATCATTAAGGTTGGAAGAGACCTCCAAAATCATCGAGCCCAGCCTTTGAGCAAACACAACCATGTCAATGAAACCACAGCACGTCCAGTCATTTTTTGAACACCTCCAGGGATGGTGACTCCACCATCTCCCTGGGCAGCCTGTTCCAATGCTTGACAATGCTTCCCATGAAAAATATTCTTCCTGGTGTCCATCATGAAACTCTCTTGGTGCAGCTTGAGGCCATTTCCTCTTGTCCTGTCGTTGGTTGCCTGGGAGAAGAGGCCAACTCCCACATTTCATCTGGAATGTCCAGCTCTGGGCTGCTCAGTACAAGACGTGGAGCTCCTGGAGTGGGTTCAACAGAGGTGATGGAGGGACTGGAACATCTCTCTTTTATGAGGAAAAGATGGGGGAGCTGGGGCTGTTCAGCCTTGAGAAGATATGACTGAGAAGGGACCTCATCCCTGTCTGTCAGTGTCTGCAGGGAGGGGTCAGAGCATGGACCAGTGTGCCCCGCAATGGCACAAGAAGAACGGGCAGGAACTGATGCCCAGGAAGTTCCACCATTGCACAGGAAGGGTGTGGAGTTTCTTTCACTGGAGATATTCCAGAACTGTCTGGACACAATCCTGTGCCTGTGCTCTGGGATGACCCTGCTTGAGTAGGGAGGTTAGACCAGATGACCTCACTTTGATGCCTTCCAATCTTTCCCATGCCGTGATCCTGTGATTTAAGACTTATGTTTAATTAAATATACACAAAGACTCATGGGCATTCAAACACTGTGGTCATTTTAAAATAAATTCCAATTATTTCCTTGAAAGAGGTTATCACAGACTCACATAACCACGGACTGGGTATGGTTGGAAGGGACCACAGTGGGTCACAGAACAAAGAATATTCTGAGTTGGAAGGGACCCACAAGGATCATCGAGTTCAAGTCACAATGGCACATGGGGACTGAACCCACAACCTTGGCGTTATCAGCCAAGGCTCTGCCCTGAGCCATCTGGTCCGACCCCCTGCTCAAGCAGGGTCATCCCTGAGCACGGGCACAGGGACACCTCCAGGGAGGGAGGCTCCACAACTGGAATATCCCAGTGGTAGAACAAGAGAACAACTGTGCCAGCCGGTGCCACTGAGTCAGGACAAGGGGTTAAACTTCACCTCTTCCCGAGCAAATTCGCCAGATCCCGTCAGGACCTGCGCTGCCTCGGGGAAGGAGAGAAGCAGGGAGGGAGGGAGGGAAGGAGGAAGGGGAGAGCCCTTGAGGCGGGCGCGGGGACGGGACGCGCCTTCCCCACCTCCCCCGCCTCGCTCCCTGAGGGGCGGCACCGTGACCCCCCCCACAGCCATGTTGGGGGGGGCAGCGCCGCATCCCATGGTGCAGCGCGCCGGGAGGGCGGGGAGAGAGGGACGGAGGGAGGGGAGGAGGAGGAGGAGGGAGGCGGCACTGCCCGCGCAGACCCTCCGGAGCCTTCTCCTCCTCTTCGTCCTCCTCCTCCACCGCGGCTTACTCTTCGCCGCGGCGCTGGAGGCGGCCGTGCCCGCAGCGCGGTGAGTGCCGGTGGCGAGCGCTGCCCGGGGAGGGGGCGGGCGAAGCGGCCCCGATTTCCATCACGGGGAGCGGGTGTAGGGGGGCAGCGGCGTCTCCTTCCGTGTCCCCCGCCCCAGCCCCCGGCTCGGGGAGCGGCGGCGGCTCCGTAGGAAAGGGGAGATTGTCCCTGGTGCCGCCCGTTCCTGTGTCCCCGGGGAGGGGCTGCCGCGGACACCGGGGCGCAGGAGGCACCGCGCGGTGGGCTGGGGGTCTCTCCGGGCAGAGCCGCTTCTCTCCGCGGGAAGGCAGGATGGGAAGGGGATGGCAGAGGAGGAGGCTGCGGGGAGAGGTCATCTGTGCCCCGCCTGCCCCGTCCTCCACCCCGGGGGATCCGGCCGCCCCCTGCGCCCTGCCCACCCCGCAGCCCGGCCGGTCCCACCGGATGTGTCGGGAGGCGGCGAGGTGGAGCGGGACGGTCCGTAAAGTAAACAAAGGGAAAGGGAAGGGAGGAGGAGGAGGTGTCCCCTCGCTGCCGGAGCCGGGGCCCCTGGCTTTGCCCCTTCCCCTCCTCAGGCGAGCGCGTAAATCCGTGGCTGCCTCTTGGAGCCGGAGCGGTAGCGCAGGGGAAGTGGATGAGGTTTGGGTTTGGGTTTTTTTTTAAGGTGTGTGGGCTTTGGGGGTTTATTTTTGGTTTGTTCTGGTACTGCGCTGGCTGGGACTGTGTGATCCAGAGAGAATCGGGGCAGCGCTCCGGTCCCTTGACCCGGGGACAGCCCCCGGCGTCTGCGGCGGAGAAGGGGAGCGGCGTCCCCTCAGCGCGGCTCGGGTCGGTCCGGTGGTGCCACAGAAGTTGGATCACACACAGAAGCCTTTGCACTTCTTGGAGAAATGTGATATTTTTTCTTTTTCCGGTTGTAAACCTGATTTTGGAGTACAGTGAGAATTGCAGCTGTAACAGAGAATCGTTCACCTCAAATCCCCGCAACTAACTGTGGAGCATATGCTGTACGTGTCCAGTTCTCACATCTATTCTCTTCCCAGACCTCCTGTGCTCTGATGATGCTTTTTTGAGACAAGGGGTAGACTTTACTCTTTGCTTTCCAGTTCTTTTTTTGTTGTTTTTTTGGCTGAAACAGTGTTATTTCTGTGTTAGCTGCCTCGCAGTCAGTCCTATTCCAGTGCTATGGGAGCAGCGTATCCTGCAGGCCCTGGCACTGGAGCAGCGTCAGCCTGGAGCCCAGTTTTTGTCAGTTTCACTGGGATAAGAGCAGTGCTGTAGTAAAGGCATTAAACAAAAAGTTCACTTGTAAAGAGACGCATTTGGGATTTCCTATTGAAATATTTAATGCAAATGTTAGTGTAAGGGTGAAGTGGTATTGCAGTGTCCCTTTAAAATTCACACTCCTTTGGCATTAGGTTGTTTGATCTATTTTTTCCCCCCTTTTTTGGATTAATTGGAAAAGTCCCACATTCCTCGAAGCTAATCTGCCTTTATCGTCTCTCGTTCTGTTAAACCTGGGTAAGGTCAGGAGTGCAACTGGATTGGGGCCAGAAAATATTAAATGTTACACACTTACTTGGAACAGTTTGTTGTCTCACTGATGTTATCCATGTCCAAAATGCCACCGCTTCCTTTCTCCACCTGTCCCTTTTCTTGTTACTCCTGAAATCAGGGTGTTATCCTGCCCCCTTTGTAGGAACACCTTTGCCTGTGTGGTGTGATTTGTGGAAGGGAAGCACAGCCCTTGGGTTTCTTAAAGCAGGGTTTGTGGCTGAGATTCTGTACAGAATGTGTGTATATCTTTGGGATCAATCCATGCAGGAAATTTAATGGACCTAAAATCTGGGATCCTGTTAACAGAACAAAAAGGGAAGACACACTGGTTGCTGGACAAATTGTCTCTCAGGGTACTGTAAAACTCTACAGGCAACTCAACAAGAGAAAAACAGTTCGGAATAAATTTGTCTTTTGTGCTATTATGTCTTAAATGCAGTTCGTGGAACATGGATGGGATTGATGTTTGTGTTGGTTGACCTTTTGTTTTGCAGGAAGGTTAAAATGTATACATGCAAGGAAAATGACATAGTGCTTATTTGTCAAAAGCTTTATGCTGGTTTTGGCCTCAGCCTCGGGTTTTAAAGGTACTAAGCATGTGTAGGGACACAGCAATCAACTATTGGAATACGTCATCCAGAAAGGAATATTCTTAGAATAACACTCATGTTTTGAATGTGTAATTTGCTGAAATAGCTTTAAAAATTCTTTCAAGATATCTACTGATGTGACTTTGCTTCAGAGTGTGTTACTTGTGGAAAGGGCTTTTTTTTTTTTTTTTTTTTTTTTTTTTTTTTTTTGTTTGATAATATAATGGTTTGCCATATGAGTAATGATTGAATGGGGGCTCTCAGTATTTAAACTCCAACAAGCTAATAGATATTTTGGGGGGCATGATATGAGGAGAGAAAAGCGGGAGTGTTTTCTAGAGATTAAGTAGTACAAGAGGTGGCTTTGATGGTTTAGCAGATTGTGTTCTGTTTTTTTAATGCATCTATGAATGTGGTGAGTTGGTTTTTCCTCCACTAGGAGGGTAACTAAAGAATTAATAATTTATTTCCTGCCATTTGTATAACAAAATGATTTTTTCCCCTGGTAGGCACTGCTGTGTGTAGACCTCCAATGGTCTTTATTTTGATATAATATTAATAATAACAATACAGGCTTTTCCCATTCATTTTACATCTTTTAGTGTTCATGTAAAAGTGCTTTTCCCTATGAAAAAGAACTTTGTCTTCTCAAAGTGTAGTTTTGAAGAATATTGGTAACTATAAATAGTTTGTAATTTTGCTGTTAAATCTCTATAAAAACACACAGGATTTGAATAGTCTCATGTGGTTTTGTCTTAAATTGGACCTTTGTACCTTTACAATTTATGTAGATTACTGCCTGAAGTGTATTTTCACATTCTGGATAAATGTCAGTAACTGGGCAGAAGGTGCTTAAAAAGGAATTTGTACTGGATTCATATTCCGGATTTATTTTCTGGTGTGACTGATATTTAGCTCCATCAGATGTGGTTTCCAGACTAAATGTGTCTTTCCTCCCATCTCGTGTTAGTGTAATTCTAAAGTTTCAACTACCACAGACACCGTGGACATATTGACTTAATTTCTTGAAAAGGTTTTAATTACAGGTCAGAATTTTAAAAACTGCAACAAAGAAATCCTTACTGCATTGCTTTGAGTTCCTGTATGGAATAAGAGCAGAAATGATGGAAAAACACTCTAAAAGTCAATTTAGAATGCATTTATTTAGCACCCGAACTACAGTGATCCTTGTGTCTTTGCAGGATACATATGTGCTAAAAGCTGTCTTTTTTTATTCTAAGTGTTTGGGAAAAAAAAAAAAAAACCAAACAAACCTAGAACCTTGATGCAGATTAATGCAAGAGCAGAGTTTATAAATTGTTAGTAATTTCAAGTGAGTCTCTTGGTTTGTATATAATGCCACTTAAAAGCTTTGAAAGTTGTATGTTCTACCAGTGTTCAATGAATGTGGTTTATTGTGTCTGTCACAAAGACAGGAAGCTGAAAGAATGGGAAATTGAGTGGAAAACATGGTATCCAGATAGATAACTTGGGTTTAAATAGGGGATTTTTGGGTGTAGGAGAGGAAGGACTTCTATGGAGATGATCGAGTAGATCTTTGTGAAAGCTTTCATTCCTCATGTCCTGCTCGCCATATTCAGGCAGAGGTTGATGGCTAATAAGAAAAACTGTTCAAGAAATGGTTATTTAGGGGCTGAACAGTTTTAAAAGCTGCATGTTTGGGGTGGTAGCCTTAAATTTTTATGTTCCCTATCCCATTCCTGTATAACTTCTGTATTTTTTCCACTGTGTAAGCTTCCTAATATAGGAGTTTATTGCTTGTCCAGCATTGTGCTCCTGATGCTGAGATAAAATTCTTGTATTTGGGCAGACTTCTGAGTGTTATGACTTTTGTGGTTTTTTTGTTTGTTTTTTTTTTTTTTTTTTAATAAAAGTATAATCAAACAACCAAAAGCACAAAAACTTTGTGTGGCTTGATCTGGTTTTCTGGATTTGTATTAAAGCAGACACAAGAGAGATAGCTGTGATTATCCAGGTGTGTAGTAGCTTTCCAAGCATCTCCATGCAAATTTCAGCAGTTCAAAACACCTCTCAGCACATCAGAGGGATGTGTGGTTGGAGGGAGTTTACTCGGGGAATCATGTGTGAAAGAAAAAGTTTCTGAGGTGACAGGAGAACCACAGAAACTGATTTTTCTCTGGCTCTGCCAGCAGTTGAAACACGGAGTTGCAGCTCAGTGGTGGTGTCAGTGGTTCATGGATTAGGAAGAAAATGGAAGATAGTTTCTGAAATCTGGTGTACAGGGTTTGAATGCAACTTCTGTCAAGTAAAAATCCGAATGGAAGAGGTAATTAACAAGTGCTGAAGGCAGCAGGCTTTGTTAGGGAACGTGTGATTCACTTGCATTAGTCTGAATTCTGGGTGAATTTAAATGTTCTTCAGCTCTGCAGCAGTCCATGGCTGAACTGGAAGAAGTCTCCTGGACTGGATTTCATTTTTTGCCTATAACTTCAAGACTTTTTTCTTCCCCTCTGTTTTTCTGCATTATTCCTCTGCCCCTTTTTGTCATGTTCAGTGCAGAATGAGCATATGAAAAAAGTTGTAAGTAGTTTTTGTTAGCTTCCTCTTGCATGGAAGCATTACTTTTTGTTTTTCTTCTGGGAAGTCAACCTGACAAGCACTCAACTCTTGTTTCATTTTCCTGTAGAGTTCCAACTTAGTAACAGTGTAGTATAGGTCAGTTTAGAGTTAATCCCTCTAATGTTGGGTCTTTCCCTGCTCATGGAACTGCACTTTAACTCATTTCAAAACCCTAAAATAATTTCCTTCCTTTTGCCCAGAAGTGTATAAGCAAACCCTCTGCATCAGTGTCCTGCAGCCACTGCTGTCGATTCAGCTATGTTGAACAATAAATTTGGAAGATTTAGCTTGTGTATGTGTCAAGGGTCCTTAAATGAGGCACTTGTTGCCTTTGCAGAGATAGAAGAGACTGAGCTGAAGCTGTTCCAGTGCTTGGGACAGTGAGAAAGGGGTCAGAGGGCTCTGCTGACTCTAAACTGCTCCTGCTTCCTGCTGCCATGCTTGGGCCTTGCATTGTTTACCCACACATAGAAATTCACAATTCCTGCTTTTGTTTTATTTTGGTTTGGAGGAGGAGAGAGGGAGCAGACTATCTGAGCCTCTAAAGTGTCTTTGGAAGGCAGAGATAATTTTTTCCTGTAGTCCCATTGAAGTTTGTAGGAAGGATTTGAAACAGCAGATTATTTCTTTTTTTTTTTTCTTTTTCCTTTCCTTTTTTAATCTTATTTCCTGTTTTCTTGCTGCAAATAATTAGGTTTCAGGGTGATACAAGAAGTTTAGTTTAGCAGAGGCTCTGAATGAATTAAATGATGTGTTTTCCAGCTGTGAATGCACCTTTTTAACCAGGTATCCACTTCTTTTCCCAGGCCTTAAGCACTGCCTGGGGTCTTCAGTGATACAATCCATGAGATGTATAGTAGCCAGTAAGGTCTCTGCTCCATCCAGCATTTAATAGGTAATTTCCTAGCAGTGCATCTAAGATTACTCTATTGAATGTACTAGTGAGAGACTTAGAAATCCCAATGTCTGAGTTACACCCAGTGGTGGAGATTTACATCAATCAATACCTGTTTCATCCTGTCTGTTGTAGGTTTTATGTTCATCATGAATGCTGAGGCAAGTTTATTCTCATTAATACTCTGCAGCTTTGAGATTCAGAAATTCTGTGATTGTCAAAAGAGAATTTCCTCTTACTGATTTCAGGCAATCTTTTAAATTTTTTTCTATGAAAGATAGTATGAAAACATAAAATCTGCCACCATTTTCTTACTTGCACATAGGTATCTGCTCTTGATTTCTTTTTTTTTTTTTTTACTGGGCAGTTCCAGTCTTTCTGTCTTCACAGGAGCAAATAGTCTGTGCTATGGGTTAGTATGCTGGTATCTTTTATTGCCTACTTTTTTTGAGAAAAGGTTAATAAAGAAGAAAAATAAAGTTACTGTTTAAAAGAGTACAGTTCCTTTTTATTTTTGGTTAACCAACCAAGTTGTTTACCAGTTTTTCCCCCTGCTGTTTCTAATACACTTTTCAAGCAGAAATTCCTTTTGCTGGTGGCTGAACTCTCTTGTGGTTCTTTTATGCCTGAGTGTACCTCAGGTTTTAGCAGTCTCCTCCTGCATCTCCTTTGCTACTTTACCTGATGCTCCTGTAGTGGAAGCTCTTTATAGGCAGAGTTAATTCGTTACAGATTTCCCAGTGCAGGCACAAAAGGGATGTATAACAGGTACCTTTGTCATTCAGTTGTTGGAACTAACTTTTTGTAAAGAGGTGAACTTCATACTTCAGTTTGATATGAATCCTTACCCCTCTTCACCCTTTCCCCTACCAAGTTCCAGAACTTGATGTAGGTGGTGGTGTATTTTTGCCACTGTCTAGGACCCTTCATGCCTGATGATGTTGGTTTTGTCAACCAGTGGTGCAGGCAGCTGGGAACCACTAACACAGCCACAGTATCAGAAGTTGGGACTAATTTTATTTCTCCTCTTGTGGCTTCTTCTTTTCCTTTCAATGGCAGATTAATTCAGCTGCTGTGTGGTTGTTTATTTCCCTTTAATATAAGGACAGTGAGCCCTGGCACAGAACCACCTCAGTTCTGAGGTGCTCCCTGTGGAGGGTTTAAAGTGCCTGTCACCAGGAGAGCACAAACCGTGATGTTGGATCTAAGCTGTTAATTTAAGGTGCCATCTTACAGCTTGGAATGAACCTTGGCATGGCCATAGCAGTTAATTCATGTTTGTCAGTGTGCTCCTTACTCCTAATCATGCCTGACTCAGAACTGTATTTGCTAAATAAAATACATTTCATTTTACAAGTATGGCAGAAGAAGGGCTGATAGATAATATATATATAGAATTGTACCTCCCAATTAATGAGCCACAAGTTGAAAAGTTTTAAAATCACGCAAGTTCCATTTTTAATTGTATCAACAACTATTTAATATTGTTACATTTTAAATTTGTTTTCCATTGCCAGCTTTCACCCAGGAAACCTTCACAGACTGCTGACATGTGTTGGTCTCTCGCTCTCAGTGAAGCTCTTTGCAAATGTTACAAATTACAGTTTCAGTTCTTACTCTGGTGTTAACAGCTCCATTATGGGAACACTGTTAATTAATGGCTCAAGAAGTAATTCTGAATTTTTATCAGCTCTCATTTTCTATTTCAAGCTTAAGCACTATATCCTAGAGGCTTCTAGATTTCAGTTAGTTTATTAATTATCTTGTCATTTCCACTTCAGTTTGTATAAATCACAAAGCCGGGTGTTTTCTGCCCTTGTTCAGCTCTACAGCTTCTTTTACTACTCCATGTTTAGTGCATTTTGGATTTTGTTGTTCAAATGTTCTGCTCAAAATATGCTTTTAAAATCCTGCAGGAGCTGAGTGAACTGGTGTGTGCAGGTTATTGATTGATCGGTGCTCAGTTTGTGATTAACCTCTGCTGGTGCAAGTAAAGAAATGTTCTGCTGTGGTGTAGCAGGGGGGTAAATAACAATTTTTTTTGCTGGATTCAGCACTGGTAGGATTTAATTTGAATTCTGATCAGTTTTGGGCACTGGACTTCAAGAAGGGGTTTTCTTTTTTTGGATGCTTTTAGTAGCAGGTGCCTGAGAATATGCTATCCAAGAACTGAACAAATTAAGATGCTAAGACTTAAGAGATAAGAAGTTATTCCCATGCATTAGGCTACTACAAGGATAGAGATGATAAAGGATTACAGGGACTAAAATGAGCATTAGTTGACTTAAATAATGGGACCAGAGACTTGGGTTGCTACTTGGGAAGAAAGACTTCTAATTCCAAGAAAAACAAACCAATGGAATAGATTAGGGAAGGGACTCATCCCTGACAGTCTTCAAGAACAAATTAGGCATCTGTCAAAAGGAGATGCTGTTCATTCCTACCTGAGGAGTGGCAGCCTGACAAGGTGACCTCTTGAATTCCATCCAGCACTGATTTTAGTGATGAGAGCAGGTAAAGAATGTGGGGTTGTTATTTGCAGAATGATGGTGGTAATCAGAAGGTAGCTGACAGTAACCCCAGCAGCTGAGAGTCTTCTCTGAGCTCCTGTGCTCTCTGTTATCTCTGCAGTTGCCCGAGACTGCAGCTTTGATGTGAATCTATCCCAGGCAAAGCAGGTTGTGTTTCCTTTGTGGAAGGCTGGAAAGGTCATGGGGAGATGAACTTTTCTGCAAATGAAACTGTCATGTTCTTCTGCAGATGTTGCCTACACAGGGCTTGGAAAACGGCATTATAACAACAATTACATACTACATACATACTACAACAATTAGTTTAGCTTTTATCCAATTTCAAGGAGGAAAACATGCAAGACTTTTAAACTGTACAAACAAGTTGATAAAGTGGCCTTAGGATGACAGTTCTTTTTTCTTTAGTGTTGCCTTTTAATTAGTTACAATAGATTATTATATACTAATAAGATTAGTTTTGTTTTCACAATAATAGAAACTTCTCTTGACTCTTTGCTTTGTTTTTCTGTCAGCCTTTCACTCTTCACTATGATAATTTGTATTTGATGTTTTACCACTAGGCTTTGTCTTAATCATAACTCACATGAATCTGTTTTAAAGTGAGTCAGAATGTTTCTCTGCATTTTGGCACAGAAGGAACAAGTTGCTATTGAGATTGGGAAGCAAAATTAAGTAATCTTTAGTGGAAATGTGTGTGAAGACAAAATGTAATCCTGGCTGGCTGTACCTGGTACAGCTGCTGCTGAAAGTTGGAATTCATGGAGCAGCCTGCTTTTGAGATTATCCATAGGACAGAGTAAATTAAAAATTAGAGGCAGAAGCTGTTGAAATTAACAATTCAGTGCTGCATCTGAGTTTTCTTGGTGCCTTTGGGCTAAAAGGTGAAGCTAAGAGTGTGGATCTGTGCAATGTGTGAGAATTTGTGTAAACTGCTGTGGTCTGGGGAAATAAATGTCATTTAAGAACCCCTGCATTGGTGTGGAAGTGAAGGGAAGCCTTTTTCTTGTCATCTGCATTAAAACCTGTTTAATCTGTTCTAAAACCTGGTTTTCTTGTTTAGGATTGTTTTGTGGGAATTCTCTTGTAAATTGTGGGATTTCGACTGGTGACTGAGGGGACTCTCCACCAAGGAGGAGGATTGCAGTTACTATATTCCCTAGTGAATATGTACAGACATTGTTTTATACATATTAATCAATGGTTATCAGGAAAAAACAATCCATTTCCATAGGGGAAAAATACTATTTTTATTTTGCCCACACATTTTGATGGCATAATTTGAGGATTGAAATTTATAAGAGAAATAGTAGAAAAAAGTATATGGGATGTGTTTTTTTGGGGGGAATATTCTGTCTTGGTCTCTTCTCAAATGCTTTGTGAATATTAGGTTGAGTTTAGTCCCTCTATTTTTTGGTTTGTGGATAGAAAAAAAAAAAAACAGTCAGAACCTCTGTAAAACTTAGTCAAAGAGTGGAGTCCAAAGGAGGAGTGGGATGTAACACTGAATTCACTTCTGTTCCATTTCCTGCCTGGAGTTCCTGACAGTATTTCATTTGTATAAGAAATTGAGCTTTGGTACCCTGGGAATTTGCTGCCTACATGAATTTATTAAATAACCAAGTGATTTTTTTTGGAAGATTAGGCCCCTTTAGAGGAAGCTGGTGTGCAGCACACGATTAATCCTCAGATGGGGATTTGAATGAAGCCAAAGTTGAGTTGTGTCACAGGCTCCAGGCCCCTGCTGATTCAGCTCAGCGAAGGCAGGGTTTCTTTGTGCTCCTCTCACGCTCTTCCAGGGCTTTCAGCAGCCAGTGTTGGGCCTTGCTCTCCTTTCATCAGAAGAGGAGAGGGAATTCTTCAAGAAAGGAGTGTCTAACATTGGCTTCATTTTACAACTGAATCAGCTTTTTCTTCTCTTAAAGGCAAACAAAACCTTTAAACTGTTTTCACAATCTGAAGAGAGTGTTGAACAGAGCTTCACTTCCTAGGAAACAGATTTTGGAGTCCTATAATGTATTTATCTGTGTGGCTTTTTGGTGTTAAATGGGGATTGCATTGAAGTTCTCACTTTGAAAAGACTTTGGTACCTCTGTGGAAATAGATACTGAGCACCAGTATTCTCAAGTGGGAGTAGGAACATTGGTCATATTATGCCGAGGAGATCATAGAGTGAAAGTACAAAAAGGGTGAGGGACTGCACAAGTTGTGAAAATAAATGTACATAAAACATATTTCTGTGAGTACGTTACTCTTGAAGTTGATAGAAGTTAAAAAACAAGGCAAGACCTTGTGGGTAGCTGGGTTGAGATTAGTTTTGGAAAGGCAAGATGAAAGTGGTGAGTTTGAGAAAGGATTTGGAGCACAGTCAAAATGAAGTGGGGAGGGGGAGAGTGGTGCCCATGTGCATATAATGTGAGCACTTAATGCACAGCTGTCGCTTGAAATATGATCATTTTTTGGACTGAGTCTGTGTTACAGCAGTTTGAAGTGTTATGTTGAACTTGTGTTCTATGTTGTTAAAGCTCTGTCTTTTTAGCTGAGTTTATCTGATAGATCATGTGAATAGGAAGTTATAGCAAGTATGGACTCTTTTTTTGTGTATGTGTGCTTTTAGTATGATATGGAATTGAGCTCTTACTGAAGTTTGTACTTCTTTCCCCAGTTAAGTTACAGCAACCTGGTTAAAAATTTCTGGAGAAGTACTGGTGGTGCAGCTTACAGTGCCATAGTGGGGGTGTGTTCTGGGATGATGTGCTTAGGCTCTGTGTTTGGGTCCAGTGAGGTGTCCAGATTCTGCTTCATGGACTATATTCTTCTGGTGGCCAAACCACTATGCAATACTGAGATGAAATTAGTGCTTGTATGCTAATTATTCTGAAACAAGACTATTAAATCCTCACAGCATTGTCTGTGCAAACAGTGCTTTTGAGTCGGTCTAGAATTCAGTAATTGCCCTGACTGTTCTGAGGTTTCTCCCGAGGTCATTTGTTAATGGGTTATACTCAGGGCTGTGTTGTAATTATTCTTCTGCATGGGTGTGTTTTTGGTGCTGCTGCTGGAAGTGCTTCAGGCAGGTCTGCTGCCCCGTTCACTGCATGAGGTGTGGGGCAGTGGTGAGATAATCTAGGGCTGCATGGATGTACAAGTTGGAAGGAACCCAAAAGGACCATTAAGTCCAACTAAGGCTTGGTGCCATGACTGCTTCCTTGGGGAGCCTGTTGCAGTGACTGACCCCCTTTCCTGTGAAGAACCTTTCCTCATATCCAATCTGAATTCCCCATGATGCAGCTTCATCCCCCTTTTTTTGTGTACTAAATACATATGCTCATACAGACTACATTTTTTCAAAAGACCTATGGAATGCTTCCCTTCCTATCTTGTTAAAACATGAAATCTTAGATACTTTCTGCCTTCTTAAAACAAATGGCTGGAGAATAATTCCCTATGAATAGTGTACAGTTTACTGATGGAAATTTGTTTGTGGTTGCTCAGTGACTGCCAAAGTTCACTTGATTCACTGGTTTGTGCAAGATAGAGGAGAGTACAGCTACAGGAGTAATAACGTTGCAGATAACTTGGCTATAAATTGTCTCATCTCTGCTAAAGAAGATATTGTGCCCAGCAGTTGCTGTTCCTGTTCTTTCCCTGACAGAGTCTTTCATGTCTGCTGTGATCTTTGTGGAGTTTTCTTTGACTCACTGTAGAGCCAAAGGGGCATCATCAGAGACCAGATTAAGTGTTCTGTAAAGATAAAAACGTTGCAGTGCATAAAATTGTTTATTTGCTTTGTTGCTGTGAATCAGTTTGTGGAACCACTACACACGGTTAGGAGAGGGAATTAAAACAAATAATGTTGGTCTTTAGTGGTCCATCTTTGGTTTTGTGGAGATTGAAGTCACTGAGGTCACTGCTGTGTTGAAATGAAGTGGAGAATCTGGGAAGGGGTTGGAAGGAGAGGTATTTGTGTGTGAAAAGAGTGAGGAGGACAAATTTTCTTGAAGAGAGCAATCAAAGAGCTTTAAAGGTAGCTGGAAACATAAGGAAGCTGAGCAAGGAGCTCCATACTTAGAAGATAAATTAAGATTTTTACTCCTGGATACTGGTAATTGTTTAATGGCTCAGTGGTGTCCTTGGGGAAGGAGTCAAATTAGAGAGGGAATAGGGTGATATTGGAGGACAAAACTTAAACTTTCAGGTCTTGTATGTGGACATTTAGATCTACAAATAAGTTATATTTTAATTACAAATAGGTAGAATTCTGTGTTGGTTTTAGGAGGAGAGTAAGATATTACAGGGGTACATAAAACATAGAATAAGGAAAAATAAGGAGGCAAAACCAGAAAAAGTGGGTAACTTGCAGCTGGTTGGGCAAAGTCTAAAAGGGAATAGTTTTCCACCACAAAAGGCGTTAAATTTAAAATTTAAATATTGGCACTTTACTGAAAACCTTTCCCATGTGGAAAAAGGTAGAGAGTTTCAAAAGCTATGAAAAATACCCCTCCCCTCTTAATTTTTTCCCCTGAGCAGATGTACTTGTTTGGGTTTGTTTTATTTTTAAGAAACCATTTTGTAAGATCCATAGGTTTTTAAATTTTTCTTTTACAAAAAGTCAAAATAAAAGCACAGATTTTCAATCCAAACCATTTTTAATGTTTAATCTCCTTTTGACCACTTTAGAAGCTTTCAGCATTTTATCCCCATTAGAAGGAGACTAATTGGTCTTTTAAGAAGTGTTACAACTGGTTGGACCTGAGTTTAGCATAGGAGAGTTCTTGTTACCACATGCTTCTTAAGTAATTGATGAATGAAGTAAATCAGTAAGTAACCTGTGAAAACAAATATTGGGAAGGTGTGCCTGGAAAAGGCTCTTGGTGTAAGGGAGAAATGATCCCATGTTTGGGTTGTCCTGACTGCATTACTTGTAGCAGCTAATGAGCAAACAAGAGGCCCTTTATCAGTCCTCTGGGATTGCCTTCCAACATCAAATCAAATCACAGTGCCATGTATTTGTACACTGAATTTTACACACATGGGTGGTTCTTTGAAAATCAGTGAGAGAACTTGTGTGGAAAATTTAACATGTCTGCAAGTGTTTGCATTATTGATGCCTCAGCAATTAAAAAAATATTTTTCTAGCATTTGGTGTTTTTTTGATGCTGTATGTAAGTCCCATGGCATTACACACAATTATTTCAACTAGTGTTTAAGAGTGCTACTGATGTAACTTCCCAGAGTAGGGAAAGGTCATTACTACTGCCCTTGGAAATTAAAAGTAGCTTTTGCCTTATCAGAAAATATCTTCAGTTAAATCAATAAGTGCACGGGTTTCTCACTCTGAGAAACAGTCTAATGAGCAATTTGCCTTTTCATAAAAGACTTGCCATGATATCATTCCCATTGTGTTAATTATCAGTGTTTTTACAAATTGTCCCAAATCATGACTAATTCCATAAAAATGTTCAGAGCAGGCGTGATTCTGGGGAAAGCTGTTGTTTGCCACTCAGTCTGGCAGAGATGGTGGGACAGCCTGACTTAGCAGATTCTGTGTTAACCATAAAATCAGGGTTTGGAGGCAGTGCCATTCACCTTACGGAGCACCATCAAAGCAGTTCAAGTTCTTGTTGATTTTTTTTTTTTTTTCCTCTATGGTATGCATGTGTGTTTCAGGTAAATGTCTGTGACTCTTTTTTCTGGTTTTCATGTTGAAATTAAAGTATTTTACTTCTCCCCCCACACCTAGTTTATTACAGCTTAGATGAAAACTTAAGAGAAACTGTGCAGAGATTATTTGAACTTTTTATGTTACTTTATCTCATGAGATTTTTTTGGGGAAATCTTTTGGTGGCCCTTATGTGTGTGGAAAATTAAATATCTAAGGTGAATAAAGTTTGGGAAACAGTTCTTAGAAATCCAGTTTTAAGTGCATAATATATAAGCTTGGGCTTTCTACTGATATTGACTTTGTCCCTATAGTATATATTTGTTTGAAAGGGAAAGAAGAAAAACAACTAGCAAAGTAATAAACTCAACTCTCTACATTACTTGGCTCTGGAATTCTTATAGATCAATTGTTTTCTTTAAGAAACAAACCCACAACTTTCTGTGTGTTATGTATGTATTGAGCAATATCTATATATTTGTTATTCAGCTGAGAGCTGGCTTGCCTGCCCTGTGATGCACATACCCTGAGGAGGTAAATGCTTTTCACTAGTTCCTCCCACACACTTTTTATTTTCCAGGGAAGCACTTTCTAACCCTAGATCTGGATGCTGCTTGTGTTTTGAATCACTCATCACAGTTTTCAGCACTCACTTGTTTTTGCTATTAAATGTATATTATCACTAATAAAGGTTCATTTTGTGATGCTTTAACTCTCTTCCTTCTTCAAAATAACAAATCCATATAACTTGAGAAATTTTTAGTTTGCTTTCATGGGACCAGTAGTATTTTAGGCAACTTCTGTTTTGAGTTCAAATATAAGTCTCTGGCTTCTACCTTGACAAACTTCTTCTGTGTTTTGTTTTAGGGTGGGTTTTTTTTTTTTTTTTGTTCTTTTCCTAAGGACTTCCAGCTAAATAATCTGCACTTGTAAAATAGGATATGTACTGCAGGTGGTTATCTTGTCTTCATAAGATGAATATCAGTTAATTTGCTCTTAAGTTTTTTGGATGTTAGACTACTTTGACATTAGTTAAGAAAATACCCTAATGAATTTTAAATATTTGTTTCAGATTTCATGTTTCATCCTGTATTGGGCACCTGCTGCTGAGAGCTGGAAAGTCTACTTAGGGTATGTACAACAGCTAATGATTTCAATTTCACACTGAGTTTTATTCTGGGTAAAGCAGGTCAAGATGAGATTTTGTTGTTGTTGTTTCCTTGTAATTATTGTTGAAAATCCTGATTGTTAAACAGTGGGTGTTAAAACAGAATTTCTTGGTTTGTTTTTTTTTCCCTGAGCCTCCTGGAATTGGCTTTTCTTTGACAGCCTGTTCACGGTCCTTCCATTCAGCCTGAGGGTACAGAGGTGGGCAGACCTGTGCAGCAATCAATTTATTATACATGGGAGGAATTTGCAAGGTGTTTTCTCACCTACCAAAGTCATTTGGCTGAAAATTGTATGACCAGCCCCATGTGCTGCCTTTTGGAGCAAAATACTACTAATAATTCTCTGTTCTTATGTCCTGCTTTTCTGTAGTACAGAAAAAATGGGTCTTAATAAAACAAAATCTTTGCTGTAGGGGTGCATGGCCTAATCTGAAAAGGTTTAGCTGAAAGCAGGAGTAGAGAAGTTACAGCCACAGAATTCTTTGTATTATAGGAATTTATTTCTAGTCTGCATATTTTTGATTCCTTGTGACACCCCCTGTCTGCAGGGTGAATGGTTATATTTGAAAATTTCATTTTTACTCCTCAGTGTAGTTGGTATTTCTGACTTCTGCCTTTACTGCTTCTCCTATATATGGATGTCTGAATAGTCTTACATTTGAGTGTGGCTAGAATAACTTGTTGGATCCTTATTTTTTGTTTGTGGTTTGGTTTCCCCCACCTTTCTACAACCTTCCCTGAGGTTGGTGGTTTGAGAGCCTGTATTAAATATATTTTTTTTTTTCTATTGCTTAGGCTTTGCCAGGTAACAAAATTCATCTCCTGCTACTTCAGGTGCAGGTACTTTTGAATCTAAGTTGTGGATGTAGTTACCCTTATTTAAAACTTTATCACCTGGTTTAGTCTCAGTGTTCTTGCCTGGACTGTGATACACTTGAGAACAAAGGAGATGTGGCTGCTTGCATTTCACATGGGACTTCAGGCTTGATCCATAATATATGTATTTTCATCTTCAGGGATCAGCAGAGGGTCACTTAATGTCTTCTAAACATCTAAATTTGCAGGGATAGATGTCTTTATTCTTCAGTAGCTTACTTCTGGATGTCATCAGCCTTTCTTAAACTTCAGTTTTCAAGTTTATGATGAATATTGGCTTCTCCTCTCCAATTTCTCCCCTTTTCTGCTATGGGATGGTGTTTGTTTATATTATGCAGTTAGTTTTTTCCAAGGAATTCCATCTACTCTTACCACTCCAAAGAAAAAGTTTGAATGGCTTAAAAAATAGTAGTCTTCCATTTTATCACTTAAGTTGGAAAAAACCCAAGGTATTTCAGTTGGAACCAGTACTGATATTTTTATCAGTTAAAATTAAAATTTGTAGCCTTATGCCTCATGTTAATTCTGACTTATGATTCAGATGGAAACTCAGACACTTGAAAAATATTTCCTGGACATGGAAAACTAATAGTGTGGGAAATCAAAAAAAACAAGGGCAGGGGGGTGGGAGCAAAATATTTTATCATATATAAAGGCCTGCAAATCAGATCTCTGATTTCAGGGGGTTTTTAATGCTTCCTTTAATTTTGTTTGACCTTTTGAAAGGAACAGCTCTGACTGTCGTGATGTCACAAGCAAAAAAGTGCACTTGTATGTTTTGTGAACTGAAGCCATTTGCTCCCTGGAATACGTGGTTCTAATGAGTCATATCCTGGTAAAACCATGACAACAAAGTATTTATTAGTTTGTTAGGTAAATATCTTGCAGTACCTGCCTAGATAAGACTTTATAGAAAACCAGCCCAATGAATAACAAGGCTGTGAAATATAATGTAGAGTGAGAGGAAACAGTGAAAAATCTTAAATGTAGATTGCAAGTACTTCTGACTTGTCAGGTTTATACTGAAGTCTGAATTTTTTTTTTTTATTTCTGGCTGGGGATTTGGTAAGAGGAAGAGATTAGTGCTGCTTGCTCTTTGAAAGTGGTATTGTATATGCAAATACTGCAAAGACATTTCCAGTGGAAGTGACAAAAAAAATGTACTGCATCTCTTGCTTATCCAGCTGCTTTATAAACTGTTACTTTTTGTACATATTGCGAAAAGTCAAGCTGTTACTTGTACCATGATAGGCTTGTCACATACTTTGTTCCACAGACTCACGACCTGTTTGCTCCAGTCCCCTTGTCTGTTCATGACAGTATTCAAGCCCTCCTCTTACAGGATGGAGTTTTCAAGTGTGCTGTGGTAGTGCTGCCTTCACCTATTCATCCTATGGTTTTATTAGTATTTGTACTGGATGGAGTCACAGAACTTAGGATGAAAGGTTTCAATTTTGGGTCTGGGCTCAGACATGCCTGTTTTTGTTGTAACATTTAAAATTTACACTCAGAGCAGATCTCTTGCTGATTTGACCAGCACTGAAATCACTTGGCAGTTCTGTATTTAACTCACCAGGTATCAAGGCCATGAAAGAAAAGCAGGAAACTTGACAAACTGACTCTTCTAACATCATCCAGAATCCCTGAATGCCTGGAGGAAAGGAGACTTGGGGGACCTTATTGCTTTCTACAGCTCCCAGACAGGAGGCTGTAGACAGGTGGGGATCGGGCTCTTCTTCCAGGATACAAGGGACAGGGCAAGAGGAAATGGCCTCCAGTTCCTCCAGGAGAGATTTAGATTGGATATTAGGAAAAAATGCCTTCACCAGAAGGATGGTTAAGCATTGGAACAGGCTGCCCAGGGAACTGTTTGAGTCCCTGTTTCTGGAAATATTCAAATGAGATGTAGATGTGACACTTGGTGACATGGTTTAATGGTGGCCTTGGCAGTGCTGGGTTTATGCTTAGACTCAATGATCTTAGAGGTCTTTTCCAACCAAAATAAGACTATGATTCTCAGATAATGAGTGCAGAAGACACAAATCATACAAAAGGAAGGGATTATGAGCAGCAGTTCTGTTTAGCTTTATAATTCTGACTTACTCCTCAGGCCATTGTTTGAGTATGGTATTGGTGCAGGCATTGTGTAGTTAAAAATGTGTAATTTTACATGTACTTATTGTGTGATTTCAAACCAATCACAGCCATTGACAGGAGGTGTTGCCAGGCCTTCCACCTAAGGAGCAGCTTCCAAAGGATGTTCTCTGGATTGTATCTCTACTGCAAGTGACTTCAGGTGCTTTCCAACTTTATGGTTTTATTACAGGTGGAATTAAACTAGTATTGGATGAGAAACCTTGTTGTATCCAGCATAACACTTGTTTAAATACAGTATTGCAGATGGAGAAATTAATGTCCCTTTTTATGTCTTACGGTTAGAACTACTTCCCTAATGAAATCTCAGAGATCTGGGTTCTTGTGTATTTTGGATGTTATGCATTTAATTTTGTTTTGATACATTCAGGGCTTTTCTCTTGACATAAAATCTGTTTCAAAAGATTTCAGTTGGCACTTCAAGGTGTAAAGAACAACCACTGTTCTCAAGTGTAAAGCTAATAAATGGATGTTGCTCCTTGCCAGGAAGACCTACATGCTTATAGCTCCTCCTGGCTTCTGGAAGTGGAATTTTGCTGGGCTTCCTGACTGGTTTGTTATTCTGGACTTCTGGGTCATTGCAGAAAGATTTACTTTGCCACCAAGGTTAGGATAAACTTCAGCTTCTTCCAGGGAGGCTGGGCTTGCACGTGTGTGAGTTCAGTACAGAACATCCTCTTCTCTCAGGCTGGGCCCTTCCAAGGGCTCTGTGCTCTATCTGTGCTGACAGGCACCACTAGGGTTTTCAAAGCAATGAGCTTGGATGTAAGGAACACAAACCACTCTGTGTGGTGCCTGATGCCTTTCTGAGCCCTGTCCTGGCCTTTGTTTGGCACAGCTGATATTCCTCAGCCTGTCCCCAGAGCAACTGTTGTCTCTTACAGGGGACTAAGCGGGCTTGGGGAAATAAATTTCAGTGTTTGGGGTATTGTCCTGCATTGTCTCATCCCTCCATGGAGTTCAATAAAACTTCAGCCTGTCTGGATTATCTTGGAATATGTTGTGAGATAGAATGAAGTAGAGCTTCAGTTTTCCCTCTGGAGGTGCCAAAGGTCTTCTATGTCTCAAACAAAATATTTGTTTTGGTTGTTAGCCCTCTTGTAAATGTGAGTAGGGAAACATCAAGCAGAAAACAGTCTTTGTAAATAGTACTGCTCTGTAATGCAGCTTGGATGGGCCTGGAGCAGCACATTCTGATGATGCCAGGGATAGCCATGCAGTGTTGCTGCTGTTCCCTTCCAGGCTGTTTAAATGGCAGGTTTAAGTAATGATATTCTAGTTATTATTTGAGGTAAAGTTTGTAGCTCTGTTTCTTTGAGAACGCTTAGCTTGCTCAGTGGTAATGTATAATTGGCCTTTGATCCTTCTTCTTGGTTAATGGGTTGAGGCCTGCACTGGCTGTAGTTTACTGTAGGAAATGCACAAAAGTGTTTAATGCTGGCCTAGGAAAGTTTCTAAAAGCAGCAGGATATTCTGAATCTTTGAACAAGACCATTGTTATACAAAAGAATCAGTGATAATGTGCTTCTCACTGCTAGGTGGTAGATTTCTTAACTTTCCAGTATGTCCAGATTTCAGATACTTAGTGAATCAACTCCCTATCAACCTTGCTTGTCCAAATATACCTTGGTGTGGTAAGAAGAAAACCTGAAGAGAATTTTCTGAAAACATAAAAAGACCAAAATTCAAACCAGATGGATTAAAGTCTTTTCAAGACTTAAAATTTTTCATTTTTTACTTAAAAACTGAGTGAAGATTTCCAGAGTTCTTGTTCTCTTTATGGCAGTGTTGGTTACTGGTGTAGCATCTCGAGTTGTAGTGTGGGACAGGTTGTAATGAGTGTCCTTACAAGAGCAGGAACATTAGGCGATACAAATGTATTGACATGTCATAAAATATTTGGAAAAAAAAGAAAGGCCAGCTTGATAGGCAGCAGGACCAGCAGCCCAGGGGTTGCCAAGGTTGGTTTGTGTGTGCTGTGTTAAGGGAAGGATCTGGGTTATTTCCTGGCAGACATTCATGGAGAACTTCCTCTGAAGCGAAGTGGGCTCAAGTGCACTTCCTGACACGTGTTTTAATTAGCAGTGCCTGGGAGGCAGGGAATTTCATGCCTGGTATTTTAGCCTAACCCTTATCAGTACAAAGTGAAACCATTACTTATCTCCCACATTTTTGGCACACCCTGTTCACAAGTACTAACAAAATACTGCTTTTTTATTTATTTTTCCCCTTTATCTTAATAGTCTTGATAGAATCACAAAATATTCTGAATTTCAAGAAACCCACAAGAATCATTGAGTCCAACTCTAAAGTGAATGTCCCATATGGGTACCAAATCCACAACCTTGGTTTTATCAGCATCAATCCCTGAACAACTGAGCCAACAGTCCTTGTGCACTTTTGCTTTGCTAAACCCTTCCTGTTTTTTCTGGTATTGCTGTCTTGCTTGTAATCTCATTTTGCTTATGCAGGGTTGGTTATTCTTTCCTAGTTTTAAAGCTGGTGGGAAATCATGGGATGATCTTGGAAGCCTCTCATGAGACTCCTGTGTTTTTAAGACACATCAGTTACATGCAAATACCGTGTGTAAAACCTTTTAAATCAGCCTGACTCCCCTTTGTGCCTAGATGCCTGTAGATAATTTGCTTTGGTTATTCTCTGCTCCTTTGAGATGTTGCATCAGTCTTCCTGATGCATCACAATTCCTTAGATGCCAATTTCTTTTGCAACTATTGGGTTTTTGAAATAATGCAGTGTTTTCATGCACTTGAGTTTCATTAAATCCATTTTCAATAACAACAACTAGCAAAAATAGTGACTTATTTTTTATGCTTTTGTGTACTGCCCACACATACTGCTGTCTTGAGTGTAGACTAGGTGACTGTGAGAAGTGATATGATTTCTTTTATTTCTTTCTGACCAGCAGCTGTGTATCAGTACTCTTTTCCAGGCAAGAAGTAAAGATGACTTGAATTCCCTGTCAAGAGTCCAGACAAGTGCAGCTTGGGTAGCATTTTTTTTAGTAAGGAGGATGAAGAGTACACAAAGAGGCAATAAGAGCCTATAACTACACCTGAAAATGAATGCATTAAAGTAGATTAAATCTTCTGTACCAAGAGGGAGCCTTGATCACCTGGGAGGAGTTAATAGCTGTTCCAGATGCCACTGAAATGCTGCCCTTTAACAACAAGTAGAAAGTTTATTGTTAGCAGTCCACTCCCAGCTGTGTTGTGGAAGATGCAGTCTTTAAATTGCTAACAAGGTTTCCCATAAAAAAAAAAAGGTCATTTCTTATTTTAGGGTTTAGATTGTGCAGAGCAAAAGGGCACATAAAAAGTCACGGTTGTCAACAGGACTCCAAGTTTGGCATTCCAGGTTATTTTTGTATGTATTGTAAGCAGGTGGCTGTGTTGTCATTTCCCTCTTTCAGGATCAGTCTACTCAGCTGAACTTTTAGGAGAGGATGGTAAAAGCTTGGCAGAATTGTAGAGAGTTTTAAGGTCCAAAGGAATTGGGACAACTGTAATAATGGAATTCTTCCTTCAGCCCATTCCTTTATTCTAAATGATCTCTGTTAAGAGCAATATCCAAAAAGAGTGGTAGGCTTTTTCTAATAGTAACAATACATGAGTGTTATACTTCCTTCTGTTTCTGAAAGGCTTTTTGTGGTTCTTAGCTAGTAGTAATATTCCTGGTAGTCTAAACTGTATTGTATCATAGTTATTTTAAACAGAACAATTCAGGCTGTAATCCTATGCCTTTAATGTGACTGATGCTGACTCTTAAAAATCCCTGTACATATAAATTTGCATTGGACTCTTAATATGGTGAATAATTTACCTTAGAAAGCTCTGCATAATTATTTTTGGTTTGGAAAAAATCCCAAGCAAGCAGGATTTTAATTTGCACCTCCTTTTTGTGTGGTGTTAGGGGCTCTGTATGAATCCTTCTTTGATACCTTAAAAAAATTATCTAGGCATAGGATGTGTTTGTATCCAGTTTGAGTCCTGTGCTTCTACTCTATGCTAAATCCTAAACAGGAGTGGCCCTAAACGAAGGTGGTAAATGAACAGTGACTTCTGCATCCTTTTGGAACAGTTTTTTTGGTGACTTTGTTTTTAACTCAAGGCCCACTTTCTCCAGGAGATTCTTGTAGTCATGTAAGCATTCAATGAAGAATAAAACATTTGGTGTTGATGGTGAAATCTGGGCTTCAGTTCAAAGTGTTCCTTTTGATAAGATCTGAAGAGAAGCCAAGCCAAAGCTACCTGGAAGAATTTCTTTGTGGGGTGTGTGTGTATAAACATATGTGGTGTGAAACTTCCACCAGCTACTCTTCAGCTTTTTGAAGGGAAGGGTTAAGTAGGAACTCCACAATAAATCCAGAATTAGAGTGACATAAAAATCACTGAATCTGGATATTAATATTAGGGATTAGTGGTTTTGGTGTTACATTTGATAATAAACACTTAGCTTTGAAGACATAACCTAATGCAGCTCTCTCTTGATAAAGGAGAAAGAAGGACATAAGGGGAACAGTAATGTACATTGCTTAATATCCTGATGCTCTCTGTATTCATATATCCATATGTCCAGAGAATGCTGCATTATCTGTGTATTAGGAGTTTGAGAAATAGAGGTGAGAAGATGCCAGTTTGGCTTTTCTGACTAAAACACCCACTAAAGAATCAAAGAAAATTTGTGATTGTTACATTCAGGGTAGCATCACACATTGAAAAAGTAGCTGAAATGTTAATGCAGAGTTAATTTTTCTGTTGGCATCTAATGCTTTTCTGATGTAAGTTCTGCATTTCCTAATTTTTAGTGGGCAAGGTGTGGAAGCACCGAGGTGGGGAAGGAGCGTTGTACTCAACTGGATGGCTCTACAAAGTCATTTCATTCAAATTCTTCACCTTGTTTATATTTTTAAAGAAAACATTTAATTCTGCAATTTGCATCTGAACTGTGAAATAATATCAGAAAAAACCCCCAATTTCTGTATAATTTTAGTGAGTTAGATGGAGTTTAAATCTGTTGCCTTAGCATGTACCTCTTTTTTCCTGTTTTTTTTGAAATAATTTTTCAAGATAAACGACTGTGAATCTGTGGACATTTGAAAAGCAGTTTGTAGGAAGGACACAAAGTTTGGTCTCAGGGCTAAAATTTTTCTAGTTAATTCTAGAAGGTTACAGAAACTGAACAAAAGGCCGGTTGCTTTGGGGATGGTAGAGTTATTGTTCTTCTCAGGCCTGTTAAGTGGCAGCAATGTAGAATTTCTGCACATTGGCTCAATTCAGTTAATCCTGGTTTTCATGTTTTAAAGCATCCGTGTTTTCTCTGTAGCTGATCTGAGGCCTAACTGATGTCACACACAGTCTGTTCAGGAAATCCTGGTAACATTGCATTTTCTTATTTTACAGTTCTCTCATATCATTAAAATTGCCTAAAATGTGTTTTGAAGCAAGGACATGTTTTGATCTGCCCACTGTATCTCAGATTTCTGAAGAATACAGAAATTTGAAGGAGAGATGGAGTCAGGGATGTGAACAGCCCAAGGACAAGAAAACCTCCAGTACTACGATATCCCTTTTGGTAGAAAGAGAAATGTGCAGGAAAAATATGGTCCTGGATGATGCAAATAATGATACACGTGAACCATTTGTAACTTAAATGGGTTGGTTGTTCACAAATTTTTGTTAAAATCAGGAGGCATTAAAAGAAATTACATTGAAATATTCATCTCTAATTGCTAAGGCTGTTGGTGTAGCACATGTTGGAATTTATTTCATTTTGTGGTTTTAATATATACTTTGTACATAGCTTCTGATACATTTTTAACTCCTACACAGACTGTAAATTAAATATTGATTTGTGCATTGCTGGGTTTAGAGCTTCAAAACACTTATGAGTTGCGGTTAATTGATCTCCAACTCCAAACTAACACATGGAGGTTCTGAGACCAAGGCATCTGAATTACAAATTACTGTGTGTTCCACACACATGGTTCATGTATTTAACCAGTTTCACAAACTTAATATTAACTAGGGTTTTTGTGCAATTTGCTCTTCAAAATGCCTATAAATGTGAAAGGAAAATAAGAACAGAACAAAATAAGAAACAAGCTACTGCTGGCAAGTTTTTTAATGCAAAGGTAATTTTAATTGCATGTAAAATCTTTGAAAATTCTGCATTCTTACCATTGACGTTGTCCCTCTCTTGTCATTCAGCTTCCCAAAGACCCCAAAAGACCTAGATTTTTCTGGAGCTTTCAGTCACAAATACCAGTATTTAGGCATTTCTCAGGGCTGCAAATACAGCCCAGGAGTGTTCCCCAAATAGGTTTCCAGTCACTTAGTCTCACAACTTAATACACAGGAATTAAATAAATTTGATAATCTGTCATGTTTTATTGAATTAGAGGATTTTGTCCCTAAAAATAAATTTTTGGGGCTGCTGTCTGAGGCCATATGAGTTGTTTTTAATATTTTATGCTACTTAAAAGTGTTTGGATTTGTTTTAATTTGGTTCTCAATAATGTTAGAGTTGGCCAGAGGACAACAGTTGTAGCTCCATCCACCAGCAGCTTATAAGGAGACAAATGTATCTATTCATGATCTATATGAAAGGGAGCATCATTGAAACTGTTGTGTGGAAAAAAGTCTGTATTTGCTTATCCTCACTGGAAAACCCAACATATTTGCATTTTGAATGATTGTAGTTTTAGGATTTGTAATAGAGGCCAAGGAGACAGTGGGGAGTCAAATCCTCTGGAACTTTTAAGTCCTGGAAGAATAAAGTCAGTCCTTTGTTTCTCAGTATAAGTATTTTTGTACTTTGAGGAAGATATGGAGGAGTTGGAATTTTATTATAAACCAGACTTTACAGAAGTAGACATTCTGGACGTAGGACACTTCAGGAAGGTGAAACTCAGCAGTCTCTGCATTGTGCTCTTGCTTTGGCAAGAACTTTTGAGTTGAATCGTGGCAAAGTCACTACCCAACCTCAAAGCTGCATTTCGTGATTTTTGGAACAGTGTCTAATTAATTTGTAGACTTTAAATTTTAGAGCTGTAGGTAATTACCAACCTGTTGACATGGTCTAATGTCTACAGACAGATATGACAATGTCTTCATTAGAAAAGTCTGTGTGGGAAATACCCCAAATCCTTTTTGGTTTTGCTTTTTGTGAGCTGAACTAAATGAGTGTTAGCTGGTACACTGTAGTCATACATCACTGGGTTAAGCCTTTTAGTGTCTGTGCTCTGTCACAGGTAGTTTGGACCTGATGTTACCCTTGTTCCCAGCACAGAAATTCCCTTGGACAGGATGAAACCACTGCAAGTCATCACCCCAGCATCTCTTATGGCTGTGTTATTAATGACAGTATTGTCTGCCGTTACCTCGGTTTCCTAAATAACAAGGCTTGTGCTGCTTGCCATCTCTCTGTTATCCTCTCCCCTACATATTTTTGGCCATGAACTGGTTCCTACCAAACTCTGCAAGAGGCAGAAGCTTCGAACCACAGCTGAACAGAGCTGCTGATTTCAGGCTGCTGACAGCAGCATTCACACCCAGGATCATGGAATCATTTAGGTTGGAAAAGACCTCTGAGATCATCAGTTGCAGAGTTCTTTTCCAACCTAGATGATTCTGTGATTTTCCCTTGGATGTTCCCCAGACTTGGGACATTTGGAACTTTGAACCATCCAGAGCACTGTGAAGGAGGGGGTGGGGGTCAGGTGAGTTTCAGAACTGTGCTGGCTTTGGACAAAGAGGCCACAGTGATGCTGGTGGTGCCTTCTGCTTGCTCAGGGGTGTTCTGAACACTGCCATGGTGTTGAATATAAGGGTGTATGGTAAATAATGTTTTCTTAATCTACTCAGGGAAGTTTTCTCAAAATTAAGTTTGGTGTTTCTTAGCAATGTATTGATATATTTTAAGAAGGTAAAATTGTGTTGGTGGTGAGGCATTGGCAGAGGTTGCTCAGAGAAGCTGTGGCTGCCCCATCCCTTTTGAACCCTTGAACCAAGTGTTCAAGGCCAGGTTGGATGGGGCTTGGAGCAATCTGGTCTAGGGGAAGGTGTCCCTGCCTTTGGTGGACAGGTTGGAATTTCGGTGACCTTTAAAGGTGCCTTCCAGCCCAAACCACTCTGTGATTCCAGCCTTGCTGGGTTACTGGGGAATGCTTTAGGCACCTGACAGACCTAATCCAGCTAGACATGCTCCAGGGACCTGAGGAGTTCAGAGATCAGACTTGCCTAGTTTACCCCAAATTCTTTTAGAGGATTTCTGTGGTTTTTGTCTTGGCTATGGTGACATACTTCATAGGTTTCCTTAGGGCCTCATGATTTCTGCTACTCTGTGATTCAGGAATTGGGGAAAAAGGGGATAAATGCATTTAGTTAAATTGCATTGATGTGGCAGCAGAGTTAACATCCCTGTCACTTCGGTGAAAATAATTCTTTTTGGTCCTTTGAGCTTCCTGTGGTTTGCTCTGAGCTTTCAGTGTCCTGTTACTAAGAACTTGTGCATTTCTTTTTCTGTGGGGCTGCAGCAGACAAATACAAGTAGAAATTATTCCAGCTCCAATTCTATGACAAGTTGTTTGCATATGCAGCCTGAAATTCCTTTGTACTGTCACAAATGCTTAGTTTGCAGGATGACAAAGTAAATATTAACTGTACCAGAGCTGACACTGGCAAAAGTACACACTGCAGTTCTCTAATTTCATCTCTTTCTTCATATCAGTGAAAAAGATGTGTTCAGAAGTTCCTGAAATACAGGCATCCTTGTGCAGTACCTGCCTGATTTTGTGGCAGAATTACTTCAATGAATTCAAGCAAATTTAAGTTTGCGTCCATTCTGAACCTGATTAGATCTTTAAGGGATTGAAAATTAGTCTCTTTAATAATTACTGGAAATTTGGATAAGGTTTTTAATTTGGACCATTTTCTTTCTCGTTTATGCCTCAAGCTTGAACTCACAGGGTAAGTCTTAGCTATGTTCAGGAGCAATTTGGAGAGGGAAGATTGGGGAACTGGAGACCCTGATGAACTGAATGTTTTTTTCAATATTTTAATTTAGAATTTTTAATAAGCATTGCATATGTATTCTGCACATTATGAGAGGCAGAAGATACAGTTACAATGTATGCTAAATAATTTAGTGTGCTGGGGTATATGACACTTCATACATGATAAATTGAAAACTAGATTATAGAGTAATTAAAAAAATGTTCACCTTCTTCCTGTTACTGAAGTTAGAAGTGCATGAAAGAACTGTCAGTTCTGCTCTGGATCGTCATTGTGACCAAATTCAGTTCTTTGTTCTCACTCTGGTGGGATTCAGTGGTATCTGACTGTCCAAATTGGATCAGAAGCAGAGAAGGCTGGAGAGGTTTCTTTTTGCTCATCTTCCCTGTTTTCATGCGTAATGAATGATCAGAAATGGAAAAGCTTTTTGGAGAATAAGTCTCAGATAATATATCCTTGTTTGAAATAACAAAAGAGGTGAGCTGATGTATTTTCATTCTTGTAAAATGGTGGGGCAAGGAATAAACTGCAGTATCAGTGAAGAATTTTAAAAGCTTAACAATGTTTTTCTTGGTTTAGGCTTTATTACTCTTGCTGTCCTTTCTTACGGATTTTATTGTGGTACAAAAGATTTACGTTTTTCTGCCTCCCAGCACTCATTGCTGAGGCAAAAGGCACATTTATACTGTACACTTCTTTGTGTCTTGAATTCTTATCTTTGTGCAGAAAATATTTGTTCACCGAGTCCAGCCTACACAGGACTGTATTAAATAGCCTTATATAATTAGGATATTTGTGGCTCTTTTCTGTTTATTCTTAAAGGACTGTATCATGATTTCCTTTATGCTCCAGCTAGCTTGGTTTGCTGATAAGGAATTGTTACATATCAGCAGGGTAGGTATTCACCATTAGTATTAGGTTTTATATATCAACAAAACAAGTTGAAGTAAGATGTAATTGTACAAGTATATACACTATGTAATCCCTTGACATAAATGGAAAAAGCTGTTACTGAAATATTTGTACTTTTCAAGTGAAGCAACACTGTTTCTTAACATCAGCAGGAATAATACATTTCAGACTGTTTTAACAGTAGATGCATTTTGTATTTGATTTTTCTAAGTCATGTCTAGGTACAAAATCATAGCTTTGAAATCCATTTCAAATAAACTTGTAATACGCAAATACTTACAAGGCAAGTCAGAGTTTCTAAGGGACTTAGTGATTCTTAGCTAAGAAAGTAATGAGTGTGCTTTGTGAGCAGCATGCCATCAGGATTCCTCTCCCTGCCACTGCCCGTAAAATTGGCTTGTTAGTTATTTATGAGGAAAATTGGTTTGACAGCCCTGAAGGCAGAAGTGTTCCATTCACAGTACAAGTTGTGCCATGGTGCTGTAGCCCTGGCCATGGGATGAGAGCAGCTGCTTCTTGGAAAATCAGCTCCAACCCTGGGATCATTTGGGTATCTGCAGCTCTGGGACTGAACTGTGGATGTGTCTTCTGTAACTTGAGTTATCTTGGAGCTTCTGACTGTCTGTAGAGACTTCCAAACATATTTATGTGTTGGCTTTCTGTCACTGTCTTTTCACCTCCTGTGGATAATCTAACTAGATGAAATTGAATTTTGGGTAGGGGTGTAAGCTATTTGTTATTTCATCCTGGACCTAGAACATGTTCTATTCTTAACCTGTGCCTTCATCCAGCATAGGTTTGGCCAGAAGCCTACAAAGGGGAAGTTGTCTTTGCTGTCCTTGTTCCTTCTCCCTGCTGTCTGTGGAGTTTGTCAGCATGGTACAAAATAGTATTTTAGGAGATCTGACTTCAAAAATCAGTCATGCCTTGTGTAGGAAGCATGACTTGGGTTAGCTGCTGGGGGGTAATTGCAACATTAACTAAAACCCACAGCTTTTAGACTTAGAGTTTATAGCATATCTAATATTTATCTGCCACCCAATATGTAATGAATCTTAAATCTTTCTGCAAGTATTTCTGGTGGTCTTAATCTGTTTCATGCCAGAGGCAGGGAGAAATAATGCTTTCAATTTTGTCAAATTAAGTTTTTACTGTGCATTAAATTGATTAAATAGAGCAGCAGATTAAGGCGAAAAATGCTATCTTAAATTGCAATTCAGGGCTGATAGAATCTTAATGATGCCAAGCTGAAATTTTTCAGTGGGTTTGTGGAAATGAGAATCCATTAATCATACACACTTGACTTCACACGGTGCCGCATTGGAAACAAACTCTTTGCCTTGTTGCCTTTGCCCAGATGAGAAATGGCCGAGCTGCGAAGATGCAGCCAACGGGATATGGGAGCTGCACGTGTGCTGTGTTCTGTCAAACCAACTGGGTCTCCTGTTTGATCAGGTTCTTGCAGAGAACAGACGTGTTTGGGGTTTCCTGTTACACCAGCACCGCTGTCTTTGAGCCGCTCTCCGATGGTGACACGACAGAACCAACCAGGAGAAGAAAGGGCGTCTCATGCCGTGTGCTGCAGTTCTTCTGTCTGCACTCTTGTTCCCCCACTACCCCCTCTTTACCTTCATAATCTACTGTTGTCAGTCTTCTCGTTTGGTTTCTTTGTCCTGATGTATTTGTGTATTTTTCTTTTCCTTATATATTTTTTAAATTCTGTCCATGGTTCCTCCCTGCCTCACTTGTCATCTTTTTTTGCTGTCTTAATTCATTCTCTGTCTATTTTCCATCTGGAAAACTTTATAAAATGGGACAGAGAAAGTAGAGCGGAAGCTAGGGAAAAGTTTTTTCTCTGTTTCTGCTGGTGCACCAACATTGTGGTCTGAGGAGGAAATCAGCCTAACACAACTACTGCTAACATGCAACATATTAAGAAAAAAGAATTTTGTCAGTTTAGATGAGTACATAATATATTGCTCTGTAATGTCTCTTCTGCTTTTTCCTGATTTGTTTTCTTCTGTTGCCCCTAAACTCCTGTTTACCCTCTGAGGTAGGCTCTGTGGTTTTTTTGGCTTATGAAGAACTGTGTATTCTTGTGAAATGACAGAAATAATATTTGGTTTTATCTCCTTGCTAATTCTCATTGCCTCATGTGTGCTCTGGTGTTTGACAAATAATTTACTTGACTTAGATGCTTCTTGAGTCTTTGTTCCTTTGTAATACAAAGATTTTGGAAATATTTTTTTGACTTTTTATTAAAACCTCCCCACAGCAGAATGACACTCGGCAGCATGTTGTGTCTCCAAACACTACAGTAGTTGGAAGTGGTGTAATCTGTGTCCCTGGGAGGATGTGTAAGACTTGTGGAAACACCCAGATGACATTAAATGAGTTGTTCCCGTGCATACAGTGGTGAATTTTCTGTGTAGAAAATATAATTTTTCTATCACAGTGAGTGTCCTTAGTTCTCTTATTTCTTACATGGTTAAGATTCAAAACTGTCATGTCTTCCCTGCAGAACTGATTTCAGCCTCTGTAGCTCTGGCTGTAAATGCCCATTTGTTGTGAAGGATGTTGTGCTTCACTTTGAGAACAAGCTCCAGCTGAAGCAAATTCTTTCTCCATCCAGGGTGTCACAGTTGGGCTAAGAAAACCCCAGTATTCTCATTACAAATAAATTTCATCTTATTTATTGAGGCAGGTTTCTGTACAGAGCAAAACTTGTAAAGCCGCTGTCAAACTCTCTCTGAACACTTTGGAGTAATCTCATTGTAAGCAATAAAACATGTTATTTCTTAGGCACTATATCAGACACACCCCCCCTTTTTTTTGTGCGTTTTTTTGTTGTTGTTTTGGGGGGTTTTTTGTTTGTTTCGTTTTAGGTGAGAACAATGTGTGCGCAAAGGTGATAATCTTCTGTTAAACTTCTGACAAACTACTTCCTGTGTGTTCTTTACTGGAAAACTCTTAAATATTTCGTCCCCACTCTGTGTGGTTTATTTTCAACCTTCTTTCACTCATCTGTAACTTCAAATAAGAAAAATTTAAAACTTCAATTCCAGCTCCTGAAAAACTGCTGTAACAATGGAATCCATGTGTGGGCCAGAACCATGGAAACAGCATAATTTTACAGTGGTGAAACATGAAAGGAAGTGACTCGCCCAACTTTCTAAGAATTTGTGTTTTAACAAAAAATCCAACTAAAACTTGCAAAATACTGTTCTAATATTCAAAAAAAAAAGAAACTTTGGGTGGTTTTTTCTGTTACATCATTAATCTGTTATTCTAAATTCTTGTAGCTAGTTACTGTTTTAAAACCAAAACCAAACTCCCACTTGACCCCCTCTAAAAAAACCACTCAAGAAAACAGTCTTCTCTTACATTGTGGTCTGGGATGTGCAGCTCTGTTTTGAGCTTTTTAATATTTTGCCTGAAGTAATTCCTCCTCATTCTCTCCCCTTCCAGTTGTGCCCTTGGCACAACTCATTTCTGTACCTGGAAACACATTTATTTTACATTCTGGAACACCTCTGTGCTCTGAGCTAAGTTCCTGTCATACCAAAGCACAAACCAGCCTTCACTGACATGTAGAGCTAATTTGTATTTCAGTGCAGGAGCTACACAATCCTGTCACCTTTTGAAGACGTGGGTGACTTGTGGTGGCACATTGTGTGTCACAAGTCCTTCACGGAAAATGACAAGGGAGCTTCAATCATAGCAAGCAATGTCAAGACAATGTTTCTCGAAAGAAAAACATCCACTAAAGCTATCACTTGGAAGAACAAGCACACTGTAGTACAAATAGGGGGTAGCTACACACGTATAGAATACATGTCTACAGCTTTCCCTAAGCCTGCCTGAGGGCCTAAATTGTTATGTTCATAAAGTGTCACAGTATTTCCATCAGGATTATGTGATCACAGATCATAGTGCTAGAGACATTCCTGATAGATCTGAACTACTGCCAGCACACACGTGTCCCTCCTTAAACATCTTAAATGCTTTTAAAGTTTCCTGGGCTTATTTAAAGACATCTCCTTTTGTGATAAACCATTAAAGCATAAGAATATTCCTGTAATGTGGCTGACATTCTTAGAACAGTACTTCTGTTTGAGTAGGTGATGTTTAAGCTCACAGAGCCACAATAGGGAGTTTAAGACCATGAGAATGACAAAATCATTTTAGTGTGAAAAGGCCTTTAAAATTGGTAGTTCCAGCTGTTAACTCAGCAGTGCCAAGGCCACCACTCAACCAGCAGCCTCTTCCCGTGTTTACTGCCCTTTCTGTGAAAGAGTTCTTCCTAACCAGGCTAAACTTCCCCTGACACAACTTGAGGCCATTTCCCCTTGTCCTACTGTTTGTTACTTGGGAAAGAGACTGACCCCCACCTGCCTCCAACCTTCTGTCAGGGAGTTGTAGAGAGAGAAATGATCCCCTCTGAGTCTCCTTTTCTCCAGGCTGAGCCCCACAGCTCCCTCAGCTGTTCCTCATCAGACTTGTGCTTCAGCCCTTTCCCCAGCTCTGTTCCCTTCTCTGGACATGCTCCAGCACCTCAATGTCTGTCTTGTCGTGAGAGGTCCAAATCTGAGCACAGGATTTGAGTTGTGGTCTCCCCAGTGCCCAGCACACGGGGACAATCACTGGCCATAGTGTTGCTGATACAGGAGCAAAATGCTGCTAAATGAGACCAATGACTGCCCAGCCCAGCACTGGCCCTTGATGGCAGCAGAAAATGTTATTTACATAGAGTTTGCATGCCTGGCCCAGTGGCTGGTGGCACCTCTGTCCACGCTTTTCTCTTGCAAGAATTGCAAGGAGCTCAGTGCCAGCTGTGGGGAAGGCACTCTTACTGGTTTGAACCTAATCTCCAGTAATTTCCTCAAATGCTCCCTAATGCTCAGTCTGGCAGGATTTGTTGAATCATAGTGCTGCATTGATTTGCTTTTTGTTTTTCTTTTTTTTTTCCCTCTCTTCTTCCCCTACCCCCTCCACTTGTGCTGTGATCATGTTCACCCTGAGCCTCATGTCCTCCCTGCTGAGGGGGCCCCAGATTTAGTGATCTGGGCTTCCTTGGCAGCTGCCCCATCCCTCAGTCACTTCAGCTGCCCAGCTCTAGGCATCTCTGCCTCCTTCTGGTGCAGAGAGCTGAACTGGACACAACGTGTTGATGCTTTTTTGTTTTGCACAGTAATACGTTTGAATGCCATGTTTTCAGTACCCTTCCTAATGAGACACAATGTTTTATTGCTTTTGGCATGCTACTCTAGTTTGAGATGATGATTTCAGAGAAAACAGTGACTCAGCCTTCCTCCCGCAGTTGGAACTGGAGAAAGTGCAAGTGTTACTTGGTTAAGGACGTATTGCTCAGAATTTTTTCCCCAGATGCATTACATCACAGCCCCGTGTTGAAGTGCAGCTGCTGTCTTAGCAACTTGCTTAATTTTGTGAGATGTTTGTTGTTTTTTTCCCCCCATTCATAGGACTTCTGCTGACCCATAAGAGCTTAATATGACCTGCAGAGTTCACTTACCCATTTTGTGATGCTGAATAAAACCAATTATTGGGGAGCAACTCCATCCTCTTCTATATCCAAACGTCTCTTCCCCATAGGCAAAAGGTGCATATAGTACATGTGTAGATACTGAGACTAAATTCTTTATCTGAGTTGCTTAGATACTGCATATTCTGTAACTCAGTATGTAATGAGATTGATCCCACCTGCCCTGAATAATGACTGAGTGATTTCTCTTGCTCTTCTTAATCTCCTTAAATGTAACTTCCACCAGAACCTTTTCATTTAATATCCTACTGTTCAGTGTGTGTGGTTGAAAATTTGGCTCCTGGTGGCTGTATAGATAACTCAGTGGTCATGCTCAGTGATGTGGTGTAAATGAATTTGAAGTGTCAAGGTGCATACAGAGTTCAGGGCGGAGTTCAGTTGAGATGGAGGAAAACACAGGTGGATTATTCTGATGGTCTTAATCAGGGTTTGTATTTTTTCAATTTCAAAAACTAGTATTTAAGAAGCATAAGCAGAGTGATTTTGAAGGAGTATGAGTAGGAGAGGGGAAATTGAGATTTGAAAGTGTTGAATGATTTTTTTTTGGTGTAGATGCTATAAGCTAAGGAGACTCAATACTGATTTTGTTTTCAAATAGGAAGAGGAAAGCAGGTACATACATAAAAGTGAGGTAGTGAGAGGAATGTGACAGTGAACTGACAACAAATGGAGAAATTATGGAAGTAGATACGAACTGAAGGTGTTCCGAGGTGTGGGATGAATCAGCTGCTGCTCGTACTGGTGTAACACCGTTAAGCTTTTGCGTATTTAAAGACACTTGAGGTATGTCAGATGTGATCATCACACCATAGTTGTCCTTGTACCTGTTTTATCAACCAAACACTTAATTTGAAAAAATTCTTCGTGTTCTTGCAGTATTTCAGTTGGTCCTCTCATTTTTCCTTGCTAAATTTTGTGTGGCTTTTGTGTTTCAGAGGCAGCAGCTTGCCTTAGAAGTAGTGAGTGGTTAAAGAGAACTTCTCAAAAGCGCAGCACAGGCTGTGCACGTTGCAGGGTGTCACAGCGGTTCATTGTCGGCTGCTTGCTCGTTAACCTTTTCAGCAGATAGAAATGAGAGCATTAAATCATTACTGCTGATACTCACAGCTGAAGCAAAGATTTAAACCAAGATAATAAGGGACTCCAGTGCAACGTGGCTCTCCTGTGAAGTAGGGCTGTTTAACAGAAGATGTGTGGTTTTGTAATGCTGAATTTCTTCTGATCTGGCTAAAGCACAAAAGATCTGCTGCCAGGTTTGGTGGGTGGAGGTGTCTGTCCTATAGCTGTCCCCCCTCCATCTCTCCCCGGGGTAACAGATGAAGATTTGCAGCTAAGCTGGATATTCAGCTGCTGCTGTGCCTAAGGCAAATGCAATAAATATGTCAATAGGGGGGAAAAATTCTAATCTGAGTAAGCAAATGGTGGTTTTAGTGCTGTTATGATTGATATTTGAATACTGTGTCAGGTATTGGTGTTTGCAAATCGGGGCTGCTACTGAAAGCCAAAGCAGTTGGAGCATTTAAAGACTTGCAAGAATAGTGAAATATTTAGTAAAAACGGTCCTTTGCAGTGAGGCACTTCTGCCTCTCATTCTACATAGCTGGTAAATGAAAAGATTTTATTGAGTTGCATTGAAAATTGCCCTAAAAACTGCCTTAATGTGAAATGATATAATAAAAGATTGTTAACATTCAGCCCTGCAGATTGCTAAATTAGAAGTAGGTCAGATGTAGGTTACAGATGAGATGTACTTTTAATGATGAAGGGGAAGAAAATACATATATGGAACAATGCAACTGGTGGTTTATACAATCTTTTAATCATACTGCAAAACTTTTTAATAGCTTTTCCTTAATAGGTGTGCTGTCAGGATGAATTAATTGCATCTCCAAGGTCTTTGTTCAGTAGATCAGATGGTCATGGATAAATCCTTGAGTTTCTCAACACATATAATTTTACAAAGCACAGTTTTTGAAAGATGACTTGTGTTTTGTGTTTACTTATTTACTTTAAAAATAAAAGAAAAATACATTTACATAGATTATGAGATCTCAATTTCATTAAAGACCAGAGGGACATCCTTTTTAGCCTGCCAGAGAATATAGGAAAGGTGACTTCCAGGTGTTTAGATCCAGCCTCTAAGACAACACTCTTCAGGACCAGCCACAAAAAGGCTAAAAGCTGAATATACATCTGTATTCCTAAATTATTTTGGTACCTTGGCTAAATAGGAAAATTGCATTTTATGTTGAGTCTGTGATATTCCTCATTTAGTTGCAAGGATTGTTGTCCAGTGACATGTACTGCTTGGCTTCTTGGAGACTGTGGTCTGTGGTTCCTTGTGTGCTGCAAGCCTTCACTCTTCCCTGGAAAGAGAGATTGGTTTGTGAATTGAATATCTGAATTAATTTCAAGGGAATGCTGTTAGGCTGGAGTCAGCCAGCTCTTGCTGCAGGAGAACAGGATTAAATTTCTTGCGGTCTGCTGCTTACCACAGCTCTGGAAAGAGATCAGTGCTGCAGATGGGGCAGAGTCTGAGCTGAGTTGTCCACAGAGCCATATCTTGTTTTACCTTGAGGCAGGAATAGGAAGCTCACAAAACATTCCTGTTTTTGATGATTAGATGTTACTCTTGGAAGGAAGATTTAAAGTTGCAGCTCCATTTTTAAGAAAATATTCACTGAAACTCTGCAATGCAAAATGCAGTTTTATAAAAGCAAGTATAGTGGTAGAGAGATCCTGTCCTCAGGGTGTCCATAAATCAGAAAAAAACTGTTGGTGCTGGGATCCACAAAGTCTATTTGAGGACTGTAGTTCCTAAAACCATCTCAGTGGATATAGAAGCAATAATAGTATTCTTTCTTTAAAATGCTGTCCTTTCTGTTCCTTGATGAATTCATGTACATAACTGATTTACTTGGCAAATTTTCTTTGGCTGAGGAACTTTCTTATTTTTTAGCACCTCTAATGTAATTTCAGCTTGTTCATGGTCTGTTACAGTCATCTGTGTCCAGTATTACAGAAACCTTGCTTGGAAAGGAGCTCTTGAGGCCATCTGCTCCATCCTCCCAATATCTGCATGGGATAAAATCAGTTTTCTCTGAGAACTGATTAGCCTTTACAAAGTATGTAAAAGTTTGGGTATGATAAAGAATATGATGTGAAAGTAATTTTTCTTTTTGCCTGTTCAAACTGGCAGTTTGCTCCCTGCCAAGTAGCACAGGGAGATACTTAAGAATATAAATGCAGAACATGAGTGATCCCTTGAAAGGATCAGTAGGAGCAGCAGCACTTGAAATATGATTCATTTTAGATTTCACTTTGAAGAACTACTTTGGAGCAGATAAAAAAGTAAGATTGTACAGCTGCTGTATAATGTTCTGTTGTACAGCTGCTGTAAATGTGGTTTGTGTGACAGCACTCCAAGCACTCAGAAACTGAGTTGTAGGAGAAAAGTCAGTCCAGGCCTCCCTGATGCGAGGGAATCCTTCCCAACAGGACAGCTCTCCAAAATGCTCTCAAACCTCTCATTTTAGTCCCAAACCAGATTAAAACCCTAACTTTAGGGTTTTTCCTCTTCAAATCTCAGCTGGTTGAATTTCTCCTCTCTAGAGTTTGAAATGTTGTAGTATGCTTCAGGAAGGGGAAGTTTTACACAGCAGGGGAGGCAAGTTTGTAAATGTAACCTAAAATGAGTGGCTACCTGAGTGTGTACTCTCGGTTTACCTCTCTGTGAAAGAAGCTTGTAAAGAATCCACTCATCTTTTTTCAGTGTTAGATTTTAAATGAAAAACCGTACTTGCAAATAAAGCTAAGAGGCTTCAAGCCAGAAAATAGGAGAGTAAGCTGGAGAGATGGGGCAAACGCATAAGCAAATGATAAGAATGATAAGCAAATAAGCAAATGATAAGAAAGTTCCTAAAGTGACTCCACACGTATAGTAACACGTGAAGATAATGAGCATTTCACTTATTGTTGTGGTGTCTGGATACACAAAGGAGTGGAATTGTTACTGTTATCTTTGAAATGGTGAAATATTTATTTCATTTATGAATTGACATTTCTGTAGTGGCAGGTGTTCGCTAAAATTAGAAGACTTTGTATTTAATGGAAATAATTGCGTAACACCATACAAGTAACCTGCTAAGTGCACATATGCACTTTTGAGTATATTGATATAACCTTCAGGCTTCAATTTCTTTTGTCCAGCTTGTTCTTAGATCTAATGTATGTCAATTAATGGTAGAAAACAGTCTCTTGCACTACATTGTAATAGAAGAAGGTGCAGTTGCAGGAGGCTGTTCAGTAAACTTGTCCCAGGGGTGCAGCATCTCTTCAGTTAATGCACTTGTGGGATTAATTTGCAGTGGAACATGGAAGTAAGAAATCTTCACAATGTTTGACTTAAATATAGCAGCAGGGCTGATGGTGTCAGTGCCCCATTTGGGAAGGTCCTGGTGCAGTAACAGGATCTGTGTGAGCACTGGCAGGGAGAGGTGACAGCGGAAACAGCGACTCAGGTGTTAGGGACAAACGCTGGGATATGATCAGGTCGTTCTTGAAGTTAAAAATCTCTGTGTGTCTTAGCTGCAGAGCTTTTCCCTATTTAAATTCTGAGATGTAAGTGATTGTTTTCTGCCTGTGTGTATATAATAGCAGTAATAACATATTTTTCTGGGGGTTATGTTTGTCATTATTTTCCTGACATCTGTTGTGTAGGCACATTTAACCAAAGAATCTGCTTCAAAAGTAATAAATGCTGTGATAAAACATCCCCAATACACAAAAACTAATATATTTTAATGCACTTTAAAGTGTTTGCAATAGCTTAAACATTTCAATAGTTGTTAATTAAAAATTGAATTTAAACATATGTTTCTGTCACTATAGAAAAATTAAAATCAAAAATTATATTTTATAATCCACAGTTTTAAATGCTTCACTCATGTGGCTGTAGTATTGTATAGCCTAGGAGCAAGCAAGAATTTTTCTGTGACTTCATAAAAAAAGAGCATGGAAAAAATTAAATATACAAAACCAAAAAATGATGCAACTTTTATCTTCATGTAACTTTCCAAATTAATTGTCATTGCAAATCTCTGATGGATGAAAGCTCCATTCCATATGTGCTGATTTGGATTCTGTGCAGGAGCTGTTGGGTTTTTTGCTTCCTGCAGTTCCTGTGTCTCCTTGGCTGCATCACCTGTCTCAAGGCATATCTTACATGTAAGATGGTTTTGTTCCTAAGCAGACAGCATGATGAGCATCTTTTAAATGCAATTTACCATCTTTTTAGATATTGTGTTCTACCAGACTAAGGCATTCAGTATTTTCTCTGGGTGTTTTGTGGTGTCCTGTTTGCCTTTGATTTCCCGCTTTAAGTGCGTTTCAACTTTCTGTGCTGCTGTTTCATCTTCTCCTCAGAGTAGTGCAATTAATATTTGAAATTTTTCATAGACAGCCTTTAAATTTTAGGTGTAATTCTCTTTGTTTTTCAAGTTTCATCATGTTTTCTGGGCACAGACATGAATTTTAACAATCTGTTGGTTGAGAGCAGGGCTAATAAATTTATTAAACTTCATTATTTCTTCTAATAGGTAGCAAAACAGTGACCATCTGCCCCAATAATCTCTGCATCTGTTTAAGCTGCTGCACCTGTGGTTAAAGTTCAGTTTCCATGTGGATTTTGTACCCAGTGTGACAATTTATTATTCAATTTTGCTGTTTCCTTTAACCAAATAACTGTGCAGACCTTTTTCTTAGGTTCTATATAGTTTTTCTCTCATTTATTTTACTGGTTCCCCTTTCTCACCCCCCTGAACTTGTATTTATTTCAGTTTTCATTAACCCTGTGATGTGTGTCCCCAGTCCACGTCCTTACAGAGTTGAGTAATTATTTCTTTCTAGTTCCTTGTGGGTTCTAGTTTCTGTTCTGAGCTCTGATGGGCACCTCAGGTCCCAGTCATGATGATGTGTACTGAGATGACAATAGAAAAGCAGGCAGGAACAATATAATAACTTACAGTTTAATATAATGTCTGTATTTTTAGTGTATAATTTTTATATGTTCTGTTTAGACTCGGAGACAGTGGGGTCATTGTTTGCAGCTCAAGACAGCCTTAGCATTCACTATAAAAATGTTCAGCAACTGTGTCTAATGTGCCTTGGTGACAAAAATCAGTGTCCTTTCTTTTAATACTATTTCTTGTGTTCTATGCTTATCTGCTTGCAAGCTTGGCTACTTCTTCTCTAAAGATTTAAGAATAAAGAAAACATTCTGTAGAATCCTCTTCATTTACAAAGACTATCCCTGACACTTTGAGCTGTGAAGTTCTGTAGGTGATGATGGTGAATTTTGTATGTAACACTTCATTTGTGCGTAGTGACCTGTATTGTGCTGCAGTAATTACACTCATTGCCTTCAGTATAATCTTTGTCCTTCAGTTAGGTGAGCAAAGCATAATCCTGTTAATGAACAGGGTGAGACAAGGAAAATGCTTTTGATTTGCATGTGGCATTTGTAGCAGCCAGCAAATTGCTTCAGATAATGTGCTTTGTAAACAAGTATGGCCTTGCAGAAAAATTATGAGGTCAATGCAGTTGTAAAGCTAATTTTTCTTCTGTCTCTAAATGTATTTCTTTATTGTTACAGATATTTCAAGCCTTCCCTTGCCAGCAGGTAAGTTCTCTTTTTTTCAGTTATGTCTTGATGTGACAGCAGGCAGCTTTTAAGGACTTGCTTACAATACAGTCATGCTTTTATATAATCAGAATATTGGTTCTTACTGGCACTGTCATGGTACTTAGTCATGTGGGGATCTGAGGTCAAAACAAAACCTGTTGAGGTACAGATTTTTTTTCCATTTAAATGGTGTATTTTGACAAGGGGAGGAGGTAACTGAGGTGTATTTATAGGCAGTTGTTAAATATGTGTATGAGATAGTTAATGCTTAAGGCAACTCAGCAGAACGTGGGATACAGCTGGCAGGGGAGCAGATTAGGAGCAGCCACAAGTGGTATTAATGGTGGTTCAGAGGGGCAGAGTGCAAGGAAATGGGCTTGGGGGGTTTATGGGTGGAAGAAATCTCCCCAGGTCATAGTAGGGAAGGTGTTCACTTGGCTAGAGTCACAGGTGACTTGTCTGAGCTGCTCTATTGGACTCTTCTATCAGTGGTGTTTAAAAATAAAAAAAAAAAACAAACCCTAAACCTAAAAATAGACAACAAAACCCTCAAAAAACATGGATCCCCACCAAAAAAACCCAACCCCGCTGATCTGATTTTTAAAAATAGCATTTTTTGTTTATTGTTTGTTACATTTGGCCTTTAACAAAGTTTTAAAATTCATGCATTCATTTGTGCTGTGGGCTGGAGATGTGATGCAGAGCTCACAGTGATGATGTCTCCTGTTCCATGGCAGGTAGAATTCATCCATCTGTTCCCTGTTTGTAATGTGAATTCTGGAATCCTGACTGAAGTGCTCTTTTACTCCTGATTGATCAAGGGACTGGATATTTGCTGTTAGGCCTGCTGCCTTTTATCCTTGCCCTCTGCCTTGGTGATTTTGCTTATATATCCATTCTTTCATTTGTTCTTGCTGATACTAACCCCTGATGTGAAGGTAGCTGCTCTTTTCTCTTGGAATCAAATGGCAATTTCAGTTAAAAGCTTGATAGCTGATATATTGTAGTCTTTTCCACAAGAACTTCAGAGCAGCTCTTCTGAAAAAAAAATCATGTTTTCTTGAAGCAGTGAAGAGAAGCTTAAATGTGGAAGTCTTCTTTTCAGGATGACATCTTTAAAATTATTTTGAGTGCTGAGAGTGGTTGTAAAGCAGACACTTATGAGAAATATTGGAAAAACAAACACATAGTGTTTAGGTCAGGCTGACAGGAAGATAAGGATTGTTGTTAAGTTTTATTCTGCAGCTTCTAGGACAAGGATGTGTGATGAAACTTCTTCTGAGTTTATATTTGGGACTTGAAGAGTTTGCCTGGTGTGAATCTGAGTCACAATGAGATTATTCTTTTCAATTTGAGTCTGTGTGTGGGAGTGTCCTAACTGTACTCCTTAACTGTGTCTTGCAAGTACTGATAGAGGGCAGAAGTTTTCCCAGGATTTTCAAAGGATGAGCTTTTCCCATGGCATGGCAAGAGCACTTTAGAGAGGATATAAAAACTACACACCATGGCTTACCTGTAGCAGAGATTTGGCAGTACCTCCTGGTAAGGAAACTAACAAAACTTCTTTAAAAACATGCTTTAAATATTGTCAGAAGGGAAGGCTGGAGTCTTACAGAGGTCCTGTGGTATTACAGTGTTTTTATTAATGACCATGAAAATGGACTTGATTTGTCTTTATCTGCCAGTAACACCAACACAAAAAGAGTTTTGAGCACACTGGAAGATGTGATTAAAATTCATAAGAAATTTGATAAATTGAAAAAGCAGCCCGGATAAAAGATATAATATAATTGAATAAACATGAGGTTCTTCATTCAGATGGGAAGTTTTAATCATCAAAACTCATCTTTGCAATAAATAATGGTATTTTTTAATTTAGAGTTTTAATGAACTTTTTTCTCCTGAGTGCCACTTTCAGCAGTGAACAATAGATGTCACTAGAAATGTTCTCACTTTTACCACCTGGTTTTAGTGCTCTAAATTTTCATCATAATATGGGGGGGGTGCTTTTGCAGTGTTTGAAGATTTTGCAGTAAGGATACTACTTCAGGTGGTGTCTTTATTGTAGTGTCTTGTTTGAGGTTGGATTATACGTAAATTTGATACAGACAGTGGTATATAAAGGTCATCCAGAACACTTATTTTACAGCAAAACCTTGTAAGGAAGGATGGTTTTTGTGTGGGAGAATGCATTAGTTGATGAGGTTGTTAGATAAATCATTACTCAGGAGAGTTATCCTGAATTAATCTGTATCACTGCTTTGAAGTTCATGGGTAACTTGGATTTTTACTGCCTTGTAATTGAGGCTATGGAGATGAGCATAGAGCATTTTTGGAATGTCAGCCAGGAGGAGTTTTGAGAACAATTTGCTAAAATATAATTTTGAAGGTGGGTAGAGAACACAGTTCTTCTGTCTATAAATGAAGTCCTCTTGCAACACAAGTGTGTTCACAGCATGCCTGGGGGCATGAAAGACTGATTTCCTCTGGTAAATGCAGTTAAACTTTCTCTGTTGACACTGTTGGGATTAAAAGCAATCCCTCCTGGATTTTGTCTCACTCTGAATTTAAAGCAGCTCTAGCATCTGTGTGATGTAGGTGACTCTTCCTAAGAGTCCTTTGTTCCTGATCTTGCAGTGAAAATATGTCTCCATTACCAGAATGAAGAAATAGTAAGGAACAAGAAACTGTACCAAAGAACTAGAGAAAAATAAATATAAGAAACAAGCATATACTGTATTTTTGGTTTAAAATTCAAGAAAACATTATGCCAGAATTGACTCTCAGGTACAGTTGTTTGTTCTCAATAACTCCTCCAGATAATATCTGGTGAATCAAATAAAATCTTGCTGACTCCTAATATAAAGTATCAAAAAAAATAATAGGAAATACACATCTTTTGCCTAGGTCTTATTTTAGATATAGAGCATATTTTAAGTCTGATGGGTTTGTGTTCACTCTTTGCTGTACAATGTACAATTTAGGTAAGCACCATTTGCACACTGTCATTGTTATCTTGAAATATTAAATGGTTTTGTAACTATTTTTACTTCCAAGTCGTCATTTAGGACAAAAAAAAAAAAAAAAAAAAGTTACACAATTTCAGCTCAACCTAAAGATGTTTCTGAATTAAAGGCATGTCCTCATTCAGTCTCTTGGTGTGTTTGGCCTTGTTGCTTACATAGGGCCTGCTCATGATCCACTTAAGGAAATCAGATTCATCTCCTGGCACTTTCCACAGCCTTGGAACAACCTCCTCCTTCCCCTTCCTCTTACCCACTGGGCAGGAGATGTGGTGTTTAATGTTGTGCTGTGCAAAAGATCTTCCTTATCCTAAACCTACACCGGCCTGTGTGATGAAGTTAAATACAACAACCAGAATTTCAAAAGCCCCAAAGGGTTGGGTTCTTCCTATGATGTTAAAAGACAGAAAATTAAAAAATCAGTTGAGGTATTGCCAGAGTTGCAGTAGGCAAGAATTGACAGAATTGAGGTTATGCAGAACTCTTAAAATAAATGTTCACATGTATTACAGAGGGTAATAAATTATGCAACGATTATTCATGCAGCTGAGAATAAACTCAGTAGCATGAGCAGAGAACTGTTGTTAATATCCCTGCTTAAAGGGGGGGAAAGGTAACCAACTGTGTAGGCAGAAGTAAAAAAAGTACAAAATTGTGGCTTTTTGATTTGTCACTTCAGTTTTAAGTAAGAATTAAATACAAGCTGCACTAAGACTGAACAGTTCCTCTCATTTTAGAGTCCCTAGCATGGTGCTGAAGGGATTGCACAAGGAAACCTGTACTTCTTCTCTAAAAGCTGTGCTTTCAGTAATCCCTTCGAAAATGAGGATTTTTTTTCCCCTAGGAATCTTTGCAAATGTTACTAAAAATTCTGATTTTTAAGCAACAGTAAACTTAGTTTTCATATATTTGTAATGGCTTGGGTTGTAATGATTTTATTTGTGTGGTGAGTATGGGACTGAAAACAGTTTATGAAATATTAGTGCTGTCAAGTTAGAATAGCTGCCTGCATGCCTTGTACAGCTCTGAAAATGTGAGAGGACTTTTCTTTTGATGCAAGTATGGCCTGTAGCTTGAATTCTTTTCACTACCAGCAAGGCAGGTGTTATTGCTAAATTTCCAAATTCCCCATCATGAAACTGCTATTACTACTGGATGAGGTTATTGCTGACAAAGCTTAAATGTCACTTTGAAGAAATTTCTCTTGTTATTTGTGCATTAAGTCTTCCTATTTTAGAATTTTTTTAGTAGTTTTAAAAGGTTAATTGTCTATACCTCATAAAATGCATTTTCCCATTGTTATATACCTCTGATATTAGGAGAAGCAGTGTATTTATATTTGTAAACTGTCACTGTCGAGTGTCTCATGTTTTTGTGTTGAAGGCTTGGGGAAGTGACAGCTTAGACCTTGACATGAAATCTGTCTATTTGCCAACCTTTCCAGTGAAAGTTTCTTGGCTTATTTTGGCTGTGCTTATGACACTGCCCTCTTCCCTGCATTCCCATCTATATTTTATAGCTAGTTGCCCACACAGGGCAAGAGCAACAGCATGATTTGGTAAGAAAAACATTTTTATTAGTGAGGCTGACCTGTGTAGTAATACTGTGGTGATGAGATATATTAAACACCTCAAGAAACTGCAAATTAGCTAAATTGTAGTGTTTTTTCTTTAGAAATTTGAGCCTGACAGTCCAGACAGTTTCCAGGCCATCTGTCTGTCCATTTATTTGGTCCATAACTTCATCAGTTTGTCTGTTATGGTGCTGTCATGGGAGACAGTGTTGAAAGTATTGCTGAAGTTAAGAGAAATGACAACTCTTCATCTGCCAAGCTTGTATTTTAATCAAAGAAGTTCATTAGGTTGATCAGGCATGTTTTCCCTTTCATACATCTTTGCTATTTCTGATCACCTTATTGTTCTCATTTGTTTAGAAATGGCTTCCAGTGTTGTTACTTCCATCACTTTGTCCCTCCCCTCTTCAAGTTCCATTTGTTTTCTTCCAGCTGTCAGGAACCTCCCCCATATGCCAGAGCAGCCTGTGAAATGATTTATAGTTAAGAAACTTGCCCTGGCTGCAGAACATTGTTTTTCTGGGATTGGGTATGGGGATAGAGGAAAAAGGAGGAGAGGGGGTAGAACAAAAGAAGTTTCAATATAGAGAATTGAGAGTATGTATTAAAAAAAAAATCAGGACATAAACCAAGTTTATTGGGAATTATGTGGCACCCCTGGTATCTGCTCTAGACTGATTTTATGCTCAAAGAAAGTGAAATTTGATATATTGGGCACTTAATGGGACTATGACATGATTGCATAAGGAGGGAGGGAGTAGGATTTGATGACATGAAAGGTCCTTCAAGTCCTCTCTCCCGTGTCCCTATGACTCTTAACAAGCTGGATCAATAAAGTCTGACACTTTAAAACAAACAAAAAAATCAGCAGTTCAGCACATTCCCCTATAATTTCCTGTAGTTCTGGCTCCCATGGTTTCAGAGACATCCACACTACTGTGAGGATTGTTCTTGCCTTCTTCCTGGGCAGTCATCTCAAAGTGGAAGAATTCCAGCAATCAAGGGTGCATCATATGGAAATGTACCGCTTGAATGTATAGCATCAAAGATTATCTTTCTTTGTTTTAATTAATTTCTCATTTAGAAGAAATTGGAAGTTTTTATATGCTTCCTTAGAAATTGATACTGCAAACTACATCTTCAGGAATTATGCTGTTTGGAGGTATAAGGATACTTTTCCTAGGGAAAATTGTTCTACTTCTTTTTGCAAGTGGCAGAAAAAGGTGTGACTGCTCCACTTTGGATAACCTGAAATACCCTGAATTACAGTTATGCAGTTCAGCTTTGAATGAAGTCAGCTGCACATAGTCTTCATTCTTTTAGATAGTGTATGTGATTTTATTCCTAGTTTGGAAAGTTTGTTTTAGAAATAATGAGATAATATTTATTTTCTCACTGAGAATGGACAAGAAACTTGAGCCTCAGTGTCATTTGGGCACCTGGTGACAGTGCTCAGCCAGGTTTACCAGGGAGAGATTTGTCAGTGTTCCATCTGAGACGTGTCTAGTTTGTCTTATCTAGTTAAGGGTGCAAGGAGTGGGGATCATTTAGTGCTTTATTTTAAACATACTAACAGTTGGCATTCTTATTAAAAAAAAAAAAAAAAGGCAAGTTACAGAGCTTTTGGACAAAATATAAAAGAAGAAAACCTTGAGAATTCTTTGGGGTCTGCTTTTTGTGCAGGGGAAGGGACACCTTGGACAGAAACTAGTGAATCTGAACTACAGATTTTTCTTGGTACAATATCAGAGGAATTGCAGAGGAACTCAGAGCTCTGTACTACATGCTGTCAAAAAATAAATAACTTGTAGTAATGTTTTGTTTGGAACAGGATGCTTATGTACTCTGAGAAGATGTTTACCTGTTTTGGTGTCAAAGGAATACAGAGCAAAAATGGTTCCTTGTGGGTTCTGTGCCATTAAGTATGGGAGGATCTGCAGGACCTGGCAGTTCACACTCAGCTGAGGAATTCCCTGAGCGAGGAAAGTTCTTTGCACTCTGTACAGCCACATGGATGTTCTTGCTGGCAAACTGGCTGCTGATGGCTGTGCAGAAACAGCTGGAGGGATGTTGGCAAGGGTTATTCTGATGATGTACTTGGAGATTTGAATTAAAATTTTGTCTGGACTCTTTCAAAGTTACAAAAATGGGACATTGGGTGGTTGGACATTTTAAAAGGATTTTTGAAGGGTTTTTGATAAGTGGTTAGGGGTTTCAGGATTGTTTTTTACTTTTGCCTTAGCAGGTTTTTCTTGTTTGTAAAAGTTTTTGTATAGGCAAGGTAGAGGATGTGTATCTGCTAAGAGTGATTGGAGAATTCATCTATCTTCTTTTACAGGAGAAAAAAACATATCCAAGAACAGAGCCAGCCTCACACATGGAGGGCAGTGTGCTATAATCAGGGCATCAGGATACTGGGAATGAGCTTCTGCTGCTCCTTTACAGCACAAAACCTTCAGTGGCAGTCAATGAAAGTGTCTTGTTCTAGTGCGGAATTACTTAAGGACAAGATGAAATTTGGCAAACTGAAGAGTCCAATAATCATGGTTCCTAAATATGTGTTCTTTAGTCTGTTCTGCTGATGCTCATGATGCATTCACTGTTTTTATACAACTGTTCCACAGGAAGTGCAGCTTCTGTGAATTTCTGTAACCCCTTGCTGTAGTGTTGGAGTGTGTTACTACCCAGGGTCTTCACAGCAACAGCTATGGAGTAAAGGAATGGTGGAGATAAGACTGTGAAAGAAAGAATGTGAATATCAAGCTGGATCTTGTGTAGTTGGTTTTTACAAAATGTTAGTTATTAGTGTGTGTTTTGTTCTGCAAGACCTGGGCTGGGAGTGGCTTGGGATCTTCTCCCAAAATACACACGAGCTTGTTTGAAGAGGAACATCACTGACTACAGTGAACCAAGAGGAAAAACATTCCATGGTGAACTTTAATCAACTGTTTTGTTCTAAGTTACACCTAAAATGACCATAAATAAAGGATTAGATGATCTTTCCTTTGGTTTATTTTTACATTCTTAATGTATAGTTGGAACACTCTCCTTGCGTCCTTAGCTTATAACTTGTTTGTTCTGGCTTTGTTTGCACACCGAAGACTGGGAAAAGGAAATAAGGACAAAAATTGATACTTATGGCTCCCCCCCTTCCCTTTTTTATTTTCAGAAGAAAATATTAAATTTAATATTTAAAACAAGAGCATATTTAAGAAAATATCCCATCACCTTATGATAGCCATGGTGTGTCTTGCAGGCCTTTTCCCTGGGGATCAATAATTTGAATATGAAAAACTGCAAAAATTCTTTTGTCAGGTATAAAGCTGATGTTCTTCAGGTTTTCATATGGAGGGGTTAGACTTAACAACAATAAAGTATGTTCTTGTAGCAAGTACATTTTTCCTCAGGACTTTACTCTGAAAAAGGGTCAGGATAACAGAAGAGGGCTATTAAATGCCTGTGCTTCCATTAGTGGGCTGGAATTACACTTGAGATAGATGGGAAACTTCTTAAGAAATTCTTACATTTTTTAACTCTGGCACAGAGATGTTTTCCAGATTATATCTTTATGCACTAATTATTCCTTTAAGAAGATCTTTAAACTTTCTGTTACTGTCCATTCAGATGACTTACTGGAATGGTTTCAATGGTTTGATTTTTTTTTCCCCATGACAATTGAGGAGAATTATCTGTGATTACTCTTTTTGTGAAAGGCTTAATACAGAGAAATACTGGAACTGTATTTCCAGGATTAATAGACTTTATGTGTTGTGATTCACATTGTCTTCAGATGTCTTTAGTGAAGCCAATTTTCATGGATTTGAAGAGCAGCTGAACTGGTATCTCTGATCTCCATTACAGATCTCTTCTCTGTGGTAACCAGAGACAGGACCCAAGGGAATGGCCTGAAACTCTGTCAGGGGAGGTTTAGGTTGGATATTAGGAAAAGATTCTTCACCCAGAGGGTGGTTGGGAACTGGAACAGATTCCCCAGGGAAATGGTCACAGCACCACTCCTGACAGTCCAGGAGTGTTTGGACAACTCTCTCAGGCATGTGGTGGGATTGTCTGGGTTGTCCTGTGCTGGGCCAGGAGTTGGACTTGATGATTCTTGTGGGTCCCTTCCAACTCAGGGTATTTTATGATACTAAGGAAAGGTTAGACTGCTACTAAGGCTTTTAGTCCCAGTAAAAAAAATATTGATCAGCACTGAAATCCCTGCTGACTGTTCCCTGGTCATTTATGTGCCCTCCAAAAGGTGGAGTAAAAGGTATTATTGAAACTTGAGGTTTTGCAATAGAGAAGGGTGAGGGAGCCAAATGATTCAGTGAGGTGTTAGAGGTAGTGACTACCACTGAGGTTCTGGAAAAATCAGTAACATAATTACTGAGATTTTTATATAGAACTTCTAAAAGTAGAGTATTAAGTAGAAATTCTAAGGACAGTGATCAGGATTTGTCTAATGACTTCAAAACTTGAGGGATGAAGGAATTCTGTCCTACCCCAAGGCAGACGTGACTCAAGTCATTCCTTGAAGGCATTTAACCTATTAAGATGACAGTTTCACATCTTCTGCAATTTAAAAATTCTTACTGGGCATTTATTTCAGGGTCCTTGAACTTTCCTACTGCCAGTTTAAGTTGATGATGTTTCTTCTTCATGTTTGTGTGGCAGGACAAGGTTTATATTCTTCCTCTGTGTATGCGGTCACTGATATTTCTTTGTCCTGGTCTCATGCTCACTTAAAAGCTTGAGTACTGAGTCTTGAAATGCATCAAATGGGATTGTGGAGAGCAGTACCAGAGGTTTTTTGGAAGCTGTGCTCTGCAGCTCAGAACTGTACAAGAGATGAGCTCTTGGCCCTGTCAGATGCTGTTACATGCTGACAGTGTTGGCCCTGTGATGTTTGGTAAAGTAGGTCATTCAGGCTGCCATCAGAGTTTTTTTTTTTGCTTTTTGATGTTTTGTTTAACATCTGAAGACATAGGATACTTATTTAACATCGCTTCTTCAGATCTGAAGAAGGGCTGTGCCCAAACATCTTTCTCAGCTGTATCAGTTCGTTTTGTACATCTTGGTCTTGCCTATTTTCATTTTTATATCAGCCTTCTTGCACATCTGTTTTAAGCTTCATCAAAGCCTTTTGTGCTGAAGTTGTCAAGTCACTGGGTAAAGCTTACTACACTTAAAGCTCAGCTGAGTTTGGAGCTACAGAGCAGAAGTTGCATTGGTCATCAATTTACTGCTATGAAAGGATGCAGAGAGAGGATATGTGCTGCCTTTGACACACTGAATGCTGCTCCATCCTGGAACATTTGGTTACCTCCACTAACCTGAGCTGCATTTGGTGGTGAGCTCCTGGAAGCCTTTTTTAAAATGAAGCAACAAGTTCTTTTGTTTCAGAGATCTTTGACACCACTCTGCAGGAATTTTCCTAGGTAAACAAAACTTGTTCAGCAGAACTGTGCAGTCTTGTGTAATTGGAGGAGCAAATGAGGCTATTTAAGGTGGTGGATTTTGCATTGAAGAAAAGATTTTGTGTTAGCTGAGGATGACCTTTGAGTCCCTGTAACAGCATAAAATGACTGCCTGAGGAGTCATTTCCTTCCAGTTCCTTGGAAGTTTATTGCTGGTCTCATGAAGCAGCAATGTAGCTGAAAGTTCCTGAAAAGTGAATGTCCCTTCTTGGTACAAAATAGAAAGAGGGGCTGATTAAAGTGAATAGGAATTGAATTTTCTGTGGCTTAGAGGCTCAGCTACACCTGGCCTCTACTAGAGGTTCTCCTAAACAAAGCATCAAACTATTTTTTTTTTCAATCCAAATTTTGCTAATTACAGAGAGAAAGGGGGATTTGTGCCTATTTAACAATGTTTTCTTATTTTTTAAAATATGCTTTTCTTTGCTTGATAGCTTAGGCACTGAATTTTCTTGGTAATAGAGCAGCATTAATGTTTGCATTATAAAACTTCAAAAAGATGTTCTGTAAAAATCAAAAATTAATTTTTAATTTTCTCCTTTCTTAGACTTGAAGGGTATCAGCATTGGCTTGTTGATTTATTCTGTGACTCCAGAATTTTAAACTTAAATAGCTCTTTGTTTTAGCCTATAAGAGTTTGTTTATATACAAGGGATTTATGCTATGCTCATCCTTCACTAAGAAATACGATATGAACTGTTCCACCAGTGTGTTTTCATACATAAATGGAAAAATACTGCATTATTGTGAGGTCATGGATTACTGTTTTATTCAGTTTGTAATTGCATTTAATAGCTTGGGAGTCTGAGGAGTTGCTGATGTTATATCTGTGGCTTATGTAACACTGGGAATCAGGTTCAATTTTTTCCTAAAAAGATGTTTGCAACTAAAAGTGTTTTGATGAGCTGTTGTTTTAGCTTTGTATTTGGCACTTGGAGGAGAAGCAGGACAAGGAAGACATGTCCAGGTGACACCATTTCTGGTAAATAACTGGGCCCTACATGGCTGCACAGCTTTCTTACTTTCTTTTGTTGAATTGGTCCTTAGATAGATGAGAGAGAAAGCAACCCAGGTACGACGAGACACTGAAGAGATTTGCTGACCCAGAAGCAACTTCATTTTCCTATATCCCTCTTAGAAGATGTGGCTAATTATTTCTAGGTTTCCCTTGAATTGATAAAGGTGGATTTTAAGAATCTCTAAGGTCAACTGATCCACTCAAGGATCCCCTCCACTGAACAAAAGTAATCCTCACAGAATGCAATTCCTTTAAACAGCATCAAAGGGCTGGGGTCCTTCCCCTTCAGATACCTTCTGCTGTGTTTACCTCATAAATGGAATGTTTTTGCCATAAAAAAGGGAAGCTTTATAAGGTCAAGAAACGTTCTGGTGACCATTTGGATTGCTTTGTCTCACTCCTTCTCCAGTCACCCCACAGTGGAGGCTGAAGGTGTGCAATGCAAACTGATAAGCACAGTGAATCTGTCACAGACCAAAATGATCAGATTTTATTTTGCAGTAAAATAAGGAATAGCATGTGTAGGATTCACTTTTTCTCTTTTTTTTTTTCACTTCTTCTCTCCAGGTGTCCATGAAGCAGATTTTAGCTTTAAGCAATGGAATAGTGAATGAACTTTTCAAAGATGTCTTGAGGATAGAAGTTGTTTTGTTGGGTGGATTTTTTTGTAAATAGCCTGGAACAAGAAGAAACAGAGATTTTGAATCAGTGTCCTAAGGAAGGAGTAATTTTAAACCTTTTTCAGCTTTCATGGCATTGACTTTATCCTTCTCTACAGTAAAGTCTTCAAAAAGTAAATGGAAGGAAGTAGGAGAAGATGAGCAGCTTAGTCCACCCACAAGGAAATCTGCTACAACTTTCATGCCTGAAAACTAATACAACCCATATGGGTTTAAAAAATGGCTAGTCTTTATTTATGGAATAATGAAAATAAAGTTAATTTAGTGTCCCTTTTAACATCTGTTATCTTAACAGCATAGGCTGGGAGGCTGCACTGCTGCCTGCTCTGCTGCACAGCATCACAAGATCCCTTGGGAAGGGGAGGTATGGGAAACCTCATTAACACTGAATTCCTCCTGCTCTCTCCCAACACCCTGAGCTGTTTTGCTCCCCCACATTACTACTACCAATAGGTTAGGATTTGAAAAGAAAACCAGTGAATTCTGTCAACTACTATTTTAAAATGTAGCTCGAATGATGCTAAGACTAAACAGGTGACCATGGTTCAGAAGGTCACAAAGTATTGTTTTAAAACTCCGTACTTTTTGGGAATACCCAAAAGTATCCTACTATTAAGCTCACCAAATGGAGAAATATAACAATAAATTCAGTGTTGTACTGACTTTTTGCCAGAAGAATGTGTTAAGAGATCCTCAGCAGTTTATATTCTAGAATGAGTTTATGTTAAGTGCTCTCTTTCCTCTTCAGGAGAAAAATGGTCTATAGTCTGGAGCATAGAATTAGAGTTTGCTCATATTGCAAAGTCTAAAATGATATCACAGAGGTGATGCTGCTTCTCAGTTGTGCTGAATAATCTCTGTTGAAAAACTGGGCTTGGATTTTGACAATTAAAGTAAAATATCATTTTTCTTTCAGTTCTGCCTGTGAGAATGCTCAGAGTTAAATAAGAAAGACCATCTCTGGAGGCAGGATAATGATGACAGAGCTTCTCAGTCTGCAGAGACCCTTGGAGGTCCTGGAGCCCATCAGCCTGTTCTCCTCTGTGCCCTTTGGCAAAGGGTGTTCAGGAGGAAACTGAGCTAGAGAAGGTGTGGGTGGAGCAGAAAGGGGCTGCTTAGGGGCAAGGATGATATAGACCAGGTAATCCAAGGCAGATTTCCAAAACAGCCTTAGCAAATCTGAGTTTAGAATAAGGCAGAGGTCGGGAGTTGTCATTTCAATTTGTTATAATTACAATGCACCATTTTTCAGTAGTTCCTGTGAACAAAGATGATGTTTGTTTGACTTTGGCTGAGAGGAAACTCAGGGTAGTTAATATTTTCCACTTTTAAATAATGCATGCACCCAAAGAATAGTTAGAATATTTAGAAAAAACTCACACAAAGAGCTAACTTGAGGGAATGAAGATGAATGAAGATTACGGTGCAGTTACAGTGTCTGGACAGCAGGTTTGGGGAATTCTGGATGCTAACGTGGAAAAACAAATTAATTTGGATACAGAAGATTGTCACTTGATCAATAAACATGTTTTAATTTTTAGAACATTCATTAGGCACTCTCAACTTTATGGGCTGCAATTGTCATGGTAGAAAGCATTCGCGGCTTTACCAAAAATATCTTGCACTTGTTCTGAGGGTAAACTTTGTTTGAAAACTTCCTTTATCAGCTAGATGAATGTAATGAACTCTTCTTCCATCTACTACAAGAATATGCAGATCTCCTTCAAAACATTGCCCTTGTTCTTCAGCTTCTAGTAATTACTAGAGTGATGCTAGAGTGTTACCACAGTCACATACCAGCCCAGGTTCCTCAAAGCTCCATCCAGCCTGGCCTTGAACACTTACAGGGATGGGGCATCCACGATTTCTCTGGATGTGTCTCACCATCCTCATAGAGAAGAATATCTTCCTAATAATTTAGACACATATTCTTTCAGTTCAAAGCCATTACTCCTTGTCCTATCACCATGTGCTCTTGTCAGAAGTCCCTCTCCAGGCACTGGAAGGGGCTCTAAGGTCTCACTGGAGCCTTCTCCAGGCTGAACATTCCCTGCTCTCTCATCCTGTCTCCAGAGCAGAGCTGTCTCCAGCCCTAATGCTGATGTCATGGGTGCGCTTTGGGCTGTAGCTCTTAATTTTTGTTATAACAAGTGAATGGGCTGCTCTTTTCTCCCTTGCAGGAGATCTCTGTTGCTGTGCTGTTCATCTGGTGGCTGAGGTGTTGCAGGAGAGGAACTGAAAAGCAAATTTCTGTTCTGCCCTCCAACACTGCGCTGGTACTGATCTGTCTGTTTTCTTCACAGTTTCCAAATCCTGAGTTCAGTTTGATTTCTCAGCGCAGTGGAACTTGGACAAGTATTCCCTGTTCAGATCTGTCCTGGTCTCCTTCCTAACAGTGTTCCAACTTGCCAGCCAGTTTGATCAAAATTTGAATAGAGATATTAACTGTTGTGAAAAAAATTAGTTGAATAGCAGAGAGTTCCTAATAATGCCATTTACTGAGGGAAAAACTGGGATCAGTTCTGTGCTAATGAGATCTCTGGGACACCCCCAGGAGCTCCAGCTCCGGACATGACCATGGAGAAAGCCGAGGTTTTCCAGTTTGTCTGATGGGCCTGATCTTTATTTTTGTTTGGATAAGCTTGAGTGGAAAAAATTAGACAACCTTTTACATGTCTCACAATTGTAAAAAACAAAACCCTGTTATTTAACCCTTTGTTCCCCAGAGCTTTTTGGTTTTTGAAGGTGACATCAATAGGAGACAGGCTCAGTACCACAAAGAAAATTTTAAAAACTTAATACCTTGATAAAATTAAAAAAATGCTTCTGACTTTTTCCTCCCCTCTTGCTTTCCAAAAGCTGATAATCAGTAGTCTTTAAAAGCAGGCTGAAATTGAGCAACCAAAATCATAGTCATAGCAGAAAAGTCTTAACTTGAATTTCCTTGGGGCAGAATGCCATTTCTCAGCTGACCTTGGCCTCTCTGTTGTTATTGGGGTAGTCTGAGCTTTTTTTCTGCTTAGAATGTGTGCTTCAGGAAAGTGGCCAGTGCTTCTACATATTCTTAGTAAAAACTTAAGAGTTCTTCTTTTTGTAATAAATACTTTTTTAGGTTTTTTTTTTTGATAGTTGTTATCATCATTGCTTACACAGAGACCACTACACAGATACTATCAGTGTGTGTCAGCAAATGCATCTTGCCAAGATGCAAGAACCAGCGCTCCTGTTCCACAGCCCTGATTTCTGACAGATGTTTCTTACCTCAGTAAATGGTATAATCTGATTGGCATTACTTAAAACAGATTACTTTACATAAATGCTACTCAGATACCTACTTGATGAGCAGTATTTATAAAATGTTGTAAATACTCAATATTAAGTATACTGGAGATGTATTTAACTTCTCAAGTTTGTTTTTTTACTTTGTGCCTTGTCTGCTGCTGCTGCTGCATCCCTGCCCCTGCCTTCCTCCCTGCAACTTGGAATTTTGGGGTCTCTGAACAGCTCCAGAACTCCAGAACATAAATGTTATGCTTTTGGGCTTTTTTTTTTGTTTTGTTTTTTTTTTGGTGCAGAAAGAGATTATCACATTATTTAAAAGAAGAGAATGAGCATATGTAACACATAGATATTAAGTATTTTTTAAAAAGCATCAAGGAAGCAAGGAAGCACTTGGTTTAAGTGAAAAAAAGTACATATTCAGGGTGTAAAATGTTGGACAGCTTCTAAAATTGAATTTTAAAAATTCTCCTGTTATGAAGTACTTAGTTTTCACCTTCATTTTGTAGCCTAATAGAAAAAAAAAGAAGGTATGACCTTGAGAAGAATGAATATAATACTGGTATTATATGAGCAGGCAGTATCTCTTGACATTTGGATTGATAATCTGTATTAGCCTCATCTGTTAAAAGTGTAAAGAATACAGGGTCCACACATTCTGTCTATTAAAACTCTCCTTGGCAATGCACTTACCAGTTGATACTTAAAGGGTTTTGTTTTCATAAATAAAATTTAATTTAGACCTTCCCCTTTTTTACTTCTTGATATTGTTTATCTGCTTTTCTGGAAAACATTTTCTTCTCATGGAAGAAACACATTTTAAAAAATCTATTTTACACCCTAGAGCACAGATCAAACCAACTTAAGGAAAACTGAAGAAGTATCTGCAGTTTCCTTTTTCTAAGGAAACAAGTCTGACTTGCTCAAGGTCGCCAAGGAAGCCCATGGCAGAGCTGGATGTGTGAAAGCTTTCCTGCCCTGCCAGCTGCAGTGTCAACCTGAGAGCCACCAAGCCTGTCTGTGCCCCTTCTGTACCCACACAACTACAATAATTGGGGTTTAAATATTACTGTAGCATGTTTTGTTTTATTATTGAAGGTAAATATAATCGACCTTGTCTCTAGAAGTGTTTGTCTGTCTGTGTAGCACTGAGGGGCTCAGAAAACTTTGTGGTGGGGGGAGGAAGGCACCCAGGCATGTCTTCAGTTCCCTTTGGCTTTCTTCAGCCCCAGAAAGAGCTTTGTGCCTGAGCAGTGATGCAGAACATCTGATGGGCCTGGTTGTGGCCTAATCTCTCTCTCCCTTTTTTTTTTTTTTTTTTCCAGTGAATATTTTTTCTCGTTTAAATAGAGAAGCAGACAATAGTTAAATGCAGTTACTGCTTCCTTTCTTCTTCTTTTTTTTTTTTTAATCAAGAATTTTGACATACACCACTAATTCTGCAAGGCCAGTCAGTATATTGAGAAATGAGATGGCAGTAAAGAATGGTAATTAAACATATGCTCTAGACGAGTGCATGCTGCTACAAGTAGGCAGATAGGTTAAGTTGAAGGCTGCTGGCTTTAGATTAATTCCCTTTTGGTTCTAGTCTTGGATAAGCCTTACGCCTTACTGCTGAGGGCTGGGAGTGAGAAGAGATTACCGTGGAATATATAAAGAGCTTTAATGAGAAGTGTGAATCTTGCTCCTGTTGATTTTAATACGTGTTCTAGCAGAATCAGTTATTTATAATTTTTGTGAAATGCTTTGCTTTAAAATGGATATTTGCTTTATTTCCATCTACACATTCTGCCTGGTTGTGTGATTATTATAAACATTGGCTTTTGCAGTATTTACACTCACCATTTTAAAAGAAAACTAAGCAATTTTGGTCTTAGGTGCTACAAAGTTAAGAAGAAACAAAGTCCGTTCACCATCTGGGGTGAATGTGTGAGGTGACCTTTGCCTTCTGATGAGAAGTCAATAAATAAAGAAGCTCCGGGTTTAGAGGGGGCTGGATGTGGCACTGACTAAGGACTGGCGTGGGCTGCGATATTCATTCTTCAGGGCAAAGCAGCACTGCCAGGCTTCTTCCATCCATAATCTCGTGGAGTGAGGCAAGTGCTGATGGAGGGTGTGACCCCAATTCCTGCTGAAGTTTGGGAAAGTTCTCCAGCGCTTATAGGGAAGTTCCCGTGCGCTTAGAGGGAAGTTTTGCGCATTTAGGACGCGTGGTGCTTGTGTCGGTAAGCGGACACAGCAAATGTGTAAAAGCGATGGCAAAACGCGGTGCGGCAGGGAAGGGGCGGTGCGGGGAAGCCGGGAACAGGAACATCAGCGGCGGCGAAGCGAGGCCGGTCAGCAGCCGGGCCAGGCGGCATTTCCAGCGCTCTGTCTTTGCGCAGAGGGTGAACCGGAGACTGCCGGGCGCGGGCAGCAGACGGGGATTAGCATATTAATGGCAGCCGGGTAATCGCCTCCCACCCCTGCCCGCCCTCCTCCGCAGGGCTCACTCCGCCTCGGCACCGCTCCCGGGGAGGAGGAGGACGAGGAGGTGGATGATGCTCCGGGGCGGGGGGAGATGAGGCAGCGGCTCGGCTCCCCCGCAGCGGAGCGCGCTGGAGCCCCGGGCGGGCCGGGGCACCGCGCTCCCCCCGCAGCCAGGTGAAGCCGCACCGCCCCGGGGAGGGCCGGGGCTCCCTCCTCTCCCCGGGATCCGGCACGTCCAGGCGGCTCCAGCCTCCCCCCGCAGGAGCCCGGAGCGCTGAATCGGGACATTGTGTGCCGGAGCTGGCCGGCAGCGAGCACGCTCTGTGTATGTGGCTGCTGGAGGTGGCCGGGCAGCAGCCCCCGAGGCGGGCAGGTGCGGGCTGCATGGAGAAAAGCGGCTGCAGCCCATTCCCCATGTGCTGGGCTAAAGGTACTCCGACCTTTTATTTTTTTATGTGTACATATATATATATATCTATATGTATGTATGTATGTATCTGTATGCATTTCTCTTTCCCTCTTAATTTAACGTTTTGCCACCTGTGGTTCTATGGTTTTTTTTCCTATCAAAGCCAAGCGAAAAAATAAGTATTCTGGTCATGCGCTTGCAGTGCGGAGCTGCCCCTCTGCAGGAGCTGCTTCACCTGACAGCTGGGATGCTTCGGGATTTTTTTTTTTTCCCTCTCTCTGCCTTTAAGAATGATTTGAAATGAAAAGAGCGCTTGAGCTGTTTGGTTTGTACTTGCACTGATTTGAGGATCTGACGTCTTTGTTTGTGATCTTTGTATGTTTGAAGCCGCTGCGAGCGTGATTCTGCTTTCACTCACCTTTTAGAAGAAGTAGTTTTTAAGTGTCTGATCCTGATCGTAGGGAGCGTTTACAGTGGAAGACTTAGATCTTTTTATTTGATGTCTCCGAATTTGCCACCCCTATTGTCCACCCCCAAACTGAGACAATAAGTAGCCACAGAGCATGAATTTATTACAATGAGAGGGTTGGACCTGAAATTGATGCTTAACAATAGTTAGATGGACATGGGAAACTCATTCACGTGATAATCTTAATCTAATTTGCACCCCAAGACTTTAGTATTTATTGTATTATCATCTGGACGTTATTTGTATACTGAAGTTGTGGACGTGAGTTTACAGGGATTAAGGTCGAAGTTCTGTTAGTAGCCAAAGAATCAAATCTTCCTTAGATGGAAAACAACTGTAAAAAGTTGAATGTTGCTGGTTGTAAGCATAACCTTCCTCTTGCTTGCTTTCATTTCAATGTACTTTCTTTTTTGGAAGAGAAACTGGCAGTGAAGTATTGCGTCACTGTAATCTTGGATCACGGACAGCCAGTTACTTCAGAAGTACAGGGCAAACGTATCCGAACTAAGGATTTGATAGGCATAGCTGCTGATTAGTTGTCTTGAAAAAATATTTAAATTTATTTACAATTTTTATTGTCTAATGATTAGGAGGGCACACGAAGAAGCATTTAACACTGTCTTTGTCTTGCCTGCTTTCTGCACCTTTCAGAAATATTCAGGCTAAACTAGTTCTTGCCATACATTGACATATTGTAGCACATAGAATAGAAACGACTTAGAAATGGGAGAAGTTGCAACACCACACCCTGGTTTCATGAAGTGCAGAACCTGTCAGCTCACTAGGGAATGATATTTAGTAAACAATGAGTAACGGTAGCTGGAAACAAAGCTAATACAGAGTGTCCTTTGCTTTTAGTAAAACTTGTTTACCGTAAAGGGGTAACAACAATACCAGCTCTGTGTGTCATAAATTGGATAACAGAAGTATTAGATGAAATTGGGATTCATCTACTTGGACTGTAGTGGGGTCAGGATGAAGGTACCTCCCAGAAAGTAACTTTTAAAAGTAGGGAAGAAGAATTTTCTGAAAGCAAAAGCAAGCTTTTGCCATCTGCTGTTCAGGCTGGTTACTATTGAGGTATCAGTTTCTCCCCGCTACTCCGGTCCCAGAGGACGCCCCAGCAGGGCTGGGGATGGCTGCATTGGGTCATGATAAAAGGTATTGATTCCCCCCCACCCATTCCAGCAACTAAAATGAATGAAAAATTATCCCACCTCTTCCTCTCGTCGCCTGTGTTCTCAGAACATAACTTCAGGGGAGATTGCTTGTCCATCCCCTCTGCCCCAAAATATGGAGAGCAGCCCTGTAATCTCTTGTTATTCCTGTTGGGGGGAGAAGGGGGACACCAGGGGTTGCATAAAAGGACAAAGGCACCAGGATCTTCACAGCTGCCAGTTGTGATGATTTCTAGAAAAAGCTTCATCACAGCCTCCCAAAAAAATAGGACAGATGAGAAATAGCTTGAGCTATATTTGTCATTGAATGGTGGCCATGCCTTAGTCGATGATTACTTTGTGTACTGTTCACCGGCTTAACCTTAGGGAAATGAGACGGATCTGGCCTACTTTGATAAGGGCTGTGAGATATCTGCAGTCCAAGAAAGGTAATATATTAATGAGAGAACCATTTAGTTCTGATGTCTTTATTCTGCCGCTTTGGTTTTTCTGTTGAAGTGTCAGGTTACCTATAGCAAAAACTGATAAAACTTTTAAGTATTTTATAATGTCTTAAAATGGGATCTTGATGTGTATGTTTTATTATCCATAACTTCTTTCTAAGTGCTCTGTTCTCTTTTGAATGGGACAGATTGAGCTTTCATTGTACCAGGTGTGATCTCAGCAAATGTTTGTTCTTTGAAAAGGCTTTGAAATATTTCAGTGAGTCTGTGTTCATACACACTTTTTTTTAGCGTTCTTAAATCTGAAATCGTCAAATCTTCTTAGCGATAGCATGGGATGACCTAATTGCAGCCAATTCTCTGGTTCTGTCTGTAGGACTGCTACAGAGAATAAGATATTTGCTTGCTTTAGAAAGTATTTGCGTAAATCTGTGTTGTTGTTCTTTTGCCTCCTCTCCACATCTAAATCTAATCTTGGTGTTACTGAATTGAATAATTTCGTCTGGGTCTGCACACTCCAGATTTGAGAGTATTCTGATGGGTGAATGAAGAGAAAGCGTATACTTCGTTGCTGGCATATTTCTTCTCAGTAAGTCTGTATTACTTTAGTCAGGATAGGAGTAAGACATTTTTGGCTGCTTCCTCCCTCTCATTAAGTAATTTGATGTCTTGTGGACTAATCATCCTCAAGCTCATTTACAACTTCGGGGGGTGTTGAAGCGGGTGTCTTGATCCCTGAGCAGTCACCACTCCTTTTCCAGCTAAGTGCTGAAACTTTGTGCTGGTATCATTCTGGGACGTTTCCTTTCTGCCTGTAACAGACTAGAAAGTAGTAATGGATCATTAAAGACTTTTCACTAGCATCTCTGAAATTTGTTAAAATCATTAATAGTGTAATGTATTACACTTCGACCTAGATACTTTTGCTGGTGAACTTTTTTCTTGTGTTTCCTGTGAATTCCTGCCATTTTAACCTTATGCAATAACTGGGTGAAAGCAGTGTGAACGTGACAGCCAAGGGTAGTTGAGCAGCTCTGCTATAGGTCTGTGAATTATCCACCCCAAAGAGGAGGAAGTTTCTTGAATATCTTCCAGAGGAGCTCTGTTTAGTCGTTTATGAACAATTAATTGATGTAATTCAATGTGCCACGTGAGTTGTTACTGCAGGGTGATCACAGTCCTTGAACTCAGCCATTCAAATGAGCATGGAAAGTCTATACTGGCTTAAAAAAATTAAGCCAAATTCAGTCAAAACCCTGGTCTTGATTAGAATAAATATTAAAAATTTTAACCTGTGTTGTGAAATGCATTTCATCTGCTGAGAAAGAGTTCTACCCTATCGCAGATGTTGCAATCTTTTTTTTAAAGAGAGAAGCATTTCCAAGTTAAATGTTGTGGGTTTGTTTTTTTGTGAGCCCTGCTGATTGGGGGGGGTGTTTTCAGATGGGACCTGCTGGTCATGTGTTGAATATAAGCAAGATTGTTGGATGCATAAGAGAAGAGGTCAGAGCTGTTCCTCCTTCATCTCAATGTCATAAATCTCTGCTGTTTTGCTGACAGAGTGATAACTTTCAATCCACCAGGCCCTTAGGTTTTTAGGTGATAGGTGGTCATAGAAAATGGAATAAGGGAAATTGCTGATACTGTGAAGGTTGTAGGCAGGTAAATAATCTCTTAAGCAAGATACTCTGCTTCTTTGACACAGACATTGTATATGTAGCATGGAAATATAATTGTGTATAGAAAGGAAAAAGACTATTCTGTTTGTATGAGTGTTCTGCTGCATCTTCTCAGTGAGCTTCAGTTGAAGTTACTGGAGGGAAGCACCTGCTCTTGAATTTTTTCTTTGCTCTATAGGTGTAGTTTAGGAGTGACATTAAGTGCTTTTCCCTTGGTGTCTGAGGGGAAAACAACTAGGAAAAGTCTGGTCTGTCATTTGACAGTCTGTTGTTGCCTAACCACATGGACTACATTGGCCATTTCCTTCTGAATGGTGATCTTGCCTAAATTTTTGTTAAACTTTGTAATAAGTCTGTAGCTTCTTGAGCTATGAGGCTTGCAAACCATGAAGAGCATCTCTTCAGTTCCTGGGTTTTTTTGGGAGGTTTTTATAGAAAGAAGAAAAATAACGTTTGTCTCATCAAACCACTAATTCTCAAAGGCAAAAAGTTGATAGAATCACAGAATGGTTTGGGCTGGAAGGGACCTTAAAGATCTATCTAGTTCCAGCTCCCCTGCCATGGGCAGGGGCACCTTCCACTAGATTGGATTGCTCAGAGTATCATATTCCTGATATGCCTGTATATATTTAAAGGTGGAAGATAATCTGGAAAAGCAAGGGGGGTTCTCCTCTTCAGTGTTACAGCACAGCGTGTGGTAGCTCAATATTCTTAAAAATACAGGAGCTATGCAGCTCCGGGAGTCTGCTGCATTCCCACTGGGGTGATTGCTCCGTATACAAAGACGACTGGAATGGAAGATGGAGCTTGAGATATTTTTACAAGAAAGGAAAGTGATTGTTTTAAGGGCTGGGGGAGCATTTGGCGGTTCCCTGGGTAATGGAGATGTGTGATCTTATCAGTTGTAGCACCTGGTAATGAGCCAGTGAACCAGCTTGGAATTAAATTCTGAGCTGCCTGGAAAAAACCTAAAACTTCAGTAAGGAAAACAAAATGTTTGAGATATCCTTTTAAAGAAACATTGAAAAACAAGCCTATAAGAGCAAAGTGTGGAAGTTGGCACCCAAGTGACTCTTTCATTGTTGGAAATGATGCATTAAGCAGAAAAGTTAACCAGTTTATAGCCCTAATTGCTTTCTTATTCAGTTTATATTTGAAATTTCTTTATCACAACTCCCATTGTGTGTTTGTGTATATTTATTTTCTGTATGTAAAATACAGCTACAGACATGTGCATAATTTGGTTTGCCCAGTTGGCCTGGCAACACTTGCAGTGTTTCAACATTAGATACCAAAAATGATCTCTTACGTGTTTTTGTGTTTTTAGCAAATGCAATTCATCGGGCAATGTCTCTTTTGGAAGCTTTTATTGGTAGGACTGTGGTACTGAAATGAGCTTTTGTGACTGGTGTTATATTTGTAAGAAATGTATTAGGTCGTCTCGATCCTTCACTTACTGTAGTGTTGCTGAAATAGAATAGTTGTAAATTCATGTCTTATAAAAATGTTGATGTGCCAGTAGAAAGTATGTATTTTTCATTAATTGTCTGGGTAAAAAACCCTCACTAGTATTCCTAAATTCATAAGCTGATATGGATTTGTTAATAGAATTATTAAAAACTGGAGACATTATAGATTATTATACACTGTAAGAATACAGTAGGGAAACCTGTAGAAGCTGCTGAATTCTATAACCCAGCACAACAAACAAAAGCCAGACATAAGGAAATATCTTTGTAACTATTACATTAAAAGAAGCTTAAGTACAGGACATCATAAATGTATTTGATTAGAGGAGTTACAGAAATATTGTATCATTAATGAAGATTTCATCATCATGCAAAAGCAATGAGATCCCTACAGTATCTCCTGTTGAATCCATGTTGAGAAGTGCCAGTGCCAGTTTTTCCTGATGGGTTGTCAAGGACAGAGTTTACTGAGGTATGGAGGTAATTGAGGGGTTGCTGAGGTATGGAGGTAGCTGGTGGTTGCCCAGCACTGGGTGATTCTGTATTTATTGGCATATGGAAAGAGGGTAGGATTGTCCTCTTCTGATATTTAATGTAGCTTAGCATAGATATTAAGAAAAGCATTTCTGTGTGTATTCAATCCTGCTGAGTCATTTTATTGAAAATAACCTGTAAACAAACTCCCTTTTTTCATTTATTGATTTGATAACTGAGGTTTGTTACTTTGCCAGAAGGGAGATTGCTTAATTCTCTCCCCAGGCACTGTCACTGCGTTCTGAAGTAGTGTTTCTCCTGCCAATGATTTCAGATCCATAACAGCAAGCACTAGGGGTTTGTACTTTCTATTTAAATTGGAATCTGCAAGTGAAGTGTTGTCCCTTGCTTTACCAATGAAATGTCTAAGGAGAAACAGCTTTTCCCATGGCCCAAGTCTCCTCATCTTGACTAAATACAGGAGTAAAATCAGTTTGTGCTTCAGTTCTGCTGTGATTTGGGACAGTGGCTCACAGCAATTGCAGTGACGTCCTGTGCAGGGTCACATCAGCAGGGGATGAGGGTAATGAACTGAAGAGTGGCATTTTGAGACTCAAAGCTGAACTTTTTACTTCAATTGGCTGTTTTTGTTTACTAAAAGTAAAACGAGACTTTCCTCACTTGAACAATACCTCTTGATGAAGCAAAATTAATCACTTAATTGCCAGTATTTGGTCATGGATTCCCATACCGTTTGAGTTTTCTCCTTTAACATCCATGTAGAGGTCATTGACACAAGGAACATTTTCATCATAAGTGATTGCAGGGTGAGTAATGGTCTGCAGTCCTGTTGCATCTTTATTTCTGGGAAGGAGAGTGTGAAGGAACTGGGTGTGTTCTGTAGTTTCTTAGCTGATTTTGGAAGATAAGGGGCAATAGGATTTAAACTCTTCTCACAACCTTTCTGCTAATATGTTTGCAACTCAGCAATGATCTGTTCTTGCTCCTATGGGGAGATAGTAGGAATCATGTTCCTGAAATCTCAGTGTGTTCAGCTCAAAGGGGGTTTTGTCTCGCTGTGTCACGATGGTCGGTCAAGATAATCTGAAGAATTGCAACAAAGATACTTTGGAGTAGAGCAGCCTTTTCAATTTGATCCTAACAAATGATTCCCATGCAACAAATTGCATTGCCAGGTACTTGAACAGCAGCTTTTTGTCCATTCAGGTGTTTGATTGCAGCAGTCTTGACTCATCCTGGCAGAATTAAAAGGTCTCTGATTTATGGTTGCATATAGCTGTACCTGTCAAACAAGCATGTGTGTGCTGCAGATATCCGTCCCAGCCCCTTCCCAGAAGGAAAAGGCACTGCTCAGGTGACAGGGAGCTGTGTATCTGTTCCCAGTTCAGGACTGGTTCCTGTGTCATGTTTATCACAAGAGCGGCAAAGAAATTAAGATTTGCACGCCGAGCTGTTCCTATCAGTGTCCTCTGGCACGGAAGTGGGATGGGCACATAAGAGTCATGCCTGTCAGGTCAATAAGTTAATGTTTTGTCAACTAACCAGGTTTAGCAGAAGGTGGACTTTTCTGCATGTGCTTCTGAACCTAAAATTAAGGGAGTTTCATTGTGGTTGTAATTGTGAGGACTTACTGCCTGTGGTTTTCTCAAACAGAGTTGGGATGTTGCCATAGAATCCCAGAATGGTTTGGGTTGGAAGGAATCTCCAAGATCATTTCATTCCAACCCCCTCAGCCATGGGCAGGGACACCTTCCACTATCCCAGGTTGCTCCAAGCCCTGTCCAACCTGGCCTGGAACACTTCCAGGAATGGGGCAGCCACAGCTTCTCTGGGAAATCTGTGCCAGGGCCTTACCACCCTCACACTAGAGAATTTCTTCCTTGTTCCTGTTCTGTCCTTGAAATGAAAGATTTGTCCCTTCAATATTTTGTTTTTACTTTTATATTTTTTAAAATACATACACATAGTATTTCATAGAGTATCCAATATAAAATATAAAGTATATTATATATTGTTTTATAGATACAGTATATATAAACTGAATATATGAATACAAGGCATCATCAGGTCTTCGGTAGGAAAATACCCATTACTTTTCTTCCTTCCAGAGTAATTTTGGTGTTTGTATAGGTTCTGGTTTTATGTGATACTGACTAAACTTTTTGCTGGTTTTAGTTTTCCTGGAACAAGCTCTGTGACCTGTATTGACCAATAGTGTTGGACTTCATGTTAGAAGTACCAAATTTGCACATCTAAATGTAATTAAAATTTTTTTTTTTCAGTCTAGAGGTGCATGAAAAATGCTTTTTGAGTAATGCTCTTATCTGCCACATCTCACTTCTCTTCCCAGCTCTGGCTGTGATACATTTGGGCAGTTTAAGTAGTGTCCTACACTGATGAAAACCAAGGTATTACAGTAGGAACAGGAACACTTCCTATGGCTGCCAAATAATTTCTGTGATAAACCATCCTTCAGGTAGTCTTCTACTCAGAATTATCCAAGTCCTTAATTGCTTTTGCTGAAATTAGTCTGGAATCTCTGAAATTGTTCATTCCTAAAATTTGAAGGGGAAATAGTTGTGCTTTTTCTGTGTCTGGTCTGTTCTGGGAGGGAGCAGAGACTGTTGGAGATGGGAGAGAGAACAAGCTGGAAATGGGAATTATCTGAAATCGGGAGCAAGCACACCCTGGATACTCCTGAATACACAGCAAGGTCATGTTCACAATTCCTGTTCTGTCCTGTAGGAAAAGCCAGGCAAGTTAAAACACACTTCATGTTTATCCAGTAGAGAAAAGCAATGGCAACCAGTCACTTCTGTTTAATCCAGATTTATCTGCAGTTTGTTTTTCTAATGTTAAAATCACAGTCAAGCCAAAGTAAAATAAACCACAGTGGGAGGGTTTGGGTATAAATATCTCAGGAACAAGAAGAAACCATCAAAATGGGGGAAAAACTCTCATACTTGAAACTGGCTGTGAGATGGGATCATACTTGGGTCTGTATTTATGAGTTCACAGAGGTCAAAAATCCTGGCTGAAGGATTTTTACATTCAGGTGTCTTAAATTACTTGTGTGGTTGCAAGGGCTTGTGCATCCTCAGAAGAATGAGAAATGAAGTCAGCTTTGAACCTTGCAGTCACAAATCTTCTGTCTTTCTTCAGCATGGTATTGGGAAATTCAGGAAAGTTTAGTATGAGCACAGTATTTGGAGACATAAAATAAACAGGGAGAACACCAAACCTCAACTTAAAATAATTTTTTATGTCTGCCAAGAATAATAATTTTATTTTATGAATCAGTCACTGATGTCTCAATCTAGAGAGTATTTTCCTGTTCAGTGGTAGGAACAAAAACAAGAGGTTGTGATTTTTTGGAATAATGCTACATTTTGGGAAGTGAGGGTCATTCCCTTTCCCTAATGTGGGAATTATAATGAATTTCTGTTTTGTTTCTGTCTGTGGTACATGTGATGCTTAGCCCTACAATAATCATACAAAGCAGTAGTTAATCTGTAACTTTTCATAGGTTATTACCATAAAATTCATGAATATTTTTCCTTCTCTTTAGTTCTTTCCTTGCTCTGTATATCCAGTCTGCACTCACATTACTAATGTTGCTCCAGTTTTGTTGTAAATGGGAATAAAAATGTGCTGCTTTATTTCTTTTCTCTACTAGGAAAAGTATCTCCCAGATCAGGCAGTAGGTGGGACGTGAGCTGTGCCCTTCTGTTCTCTCAATGACAGCCTCCTGCACTGCAATAAAGTTGCTCATAAAATGTGTCCTTTGTGACTGACTGGGCAGATTTTATAGGGCTGGGTCCTTTCAGGTGCTGAATGCTTCCTCCTTCTTCATCCATGTGCACTCAGCTATTCCAGCACTCACCACCAGCACATTTGTGTATTCCAGTCTGCTGGAAATCCATAGGGGTGGGCGTTGCTTTGCAGAATTAAGGCCCTACTGAAGAAGAAAAGTGGATATGGAACACTTTAGGTTGTGGATTTGTTAATTCTGGCCTGTATTTTCTTTGATATTGATGGTACAGTGTAATTTGGCCCTGAATTTTTAGATGGACTATTATTTTTTGCTTTAATTATTACTTTGTGGTTTTTTCTTTTTTTCTCTTTCATTTCAGACCAGAGAGGTGCTGTTTGTTTTATCACTGTGAACTGTTTTGTTTAGCATGTAAGAGAAGATTATATAAATGTTATAATAACTTGATTTATAAGTTCAGAGCTTTCTGTCAAAACAACATGTTCATAGTCATACTCCCAGCCTAATTTGTTATCTCCCTTTAATCTTAATTTTGTTGCATCGAAACAAACAAACATGGAATTTAAGCCTCTCCTGCAAGATGTCCTATAGAAATTAACAAATTCTATCCAAAATTATTTCTTTGTAAATACCTTATATTGGTATACATCTTTGCTAAGTGCCTTTTAAAACATCAAGATCAATCTGTATGTTTAATATATGCTGTACAGCAATATATTTATTGTCTTTTTAAAATTAAACTCTGAAAGAACAAATACAGTTTTAAATTTATGTCTTACATCTGGTAAAATGAGGAAAAAATGTATTTAACTTTTTTTCCTGGACATTTGTCCAGTTTATAAAAGCAACAACTCTGATTTTAGGTTGATTTTTTTAATATCAGACATTGCAGATGACAGAACTTAACAATGAAGGCAGACACACCAGGGAAATAATTTAACTTTTTTCAAGTCCTGTCCTTTTAAATGCTGTGACTGAATTGTGATAACCAAGGGAAAATGGATAAGAGATATTTTTAATAAATTAGCTTGTATATCATAGAAGTGAAGTAAATAGAAACTGAACCAGGGTTGTGTTTAGTTTTGGTATTAGTTGTCTACATCTCCAAAATCTTTATGCTGTGAGTTCCTTGTAATCAAAACAACGAAGAATCTTGAGTTGTCTAGTTAAAAAAAAAAGGAAACTGAGCATGCATTGGTGTCGAGAAGAGTCTTCCACAGTTCAAGTTGACCCCAGAAACCTCAAGTCTGATGAAGAAGTCCTGAGAGAAGTGGAGCTTTCTGACCTTGAGCGTGGTAGGGGATCATTACAGCGAGTGGGGAAATGAGGCTGGGCTGTGCTGGCACTTCTGCAGTAAGAACCTGCCGGGATCTGTTCCTGGAGGGTTTTTTCTTACAGCTTTACCCTTTCTGTGCCTATCTCACTTCTGCTGTAAGTGTCAGAGTCTGTGCAGCTCAAGTTCTTGCTGTGAAAAATACATTTTCCACAAAGAAGGGTGGAACAGGGATGCTTTCAGTCACTTTTAACTGACGTCTTAAAGAAGGAATTAGTTTTGCCCATTAATTAATCAGAATTTGCTCTTTCTTAAAACTTTTTAAATGTGTAGCATTGCAGTAAGTGGAAAATAGTGACTTGGGGTTGTTTGTTTAGGGCTTTTTTTTTTTTTTTTAATTTATTTATCTTGCCTAAAGGGGTAGAGTAAACCATGAAGTCTCATCAAGTATGCTGTTCTTTACTCTTCTTTGTATTAGCAAAGTATTCTTCTGTTCACCTCTTAAAGTGGGAAAACTAATTTCCTTCTGGAGTGTGAAAATCATTTGCAGCTCATTTCTTCAGAGCAAATTGTATTAACTCTTAATGTCTCAGATTTTCCTCTGAGTGGTGTTGTCTTTGACTGAAGAACATAACTGCGTTTTAAGTGAGCTTTTCTTGTCGAATTCCTGTCAGCCATGAAACTCACTTGCTCAGTGAAATATTCTGCAGCTGATTAAAATGTAATGAAATCATGTTTCTGACAAATGCTGAGCATCTTTAAAGACCATACTTTGACATTTGCAAAATAATGGGAAATAATTAGAGGTTAGTTGTGCTTATGCTGCTGTTGACTGCGCCAGGCATATCTCAAATTAACCTTTCCTTTGCATTTCATTGTAGTTACTTGTTCTGTCATGTGTTCAATTGGTCTCTGGTCGAAAAGAAGCACCTCATTACATGTTAAAAGTTCCTATCACCTCTTTAAATTCCAGTGCCTGGCTGGAGACCTGTGATTGGTGCCCTGATAGTCAATGATCAGCTGTTTTGTTGATTTTGGTGCAAATTACAGGTGCTCATCAGCTTCCTTGTATCAGATGCAAACAAGCCTTACTTGTCTAGCCTGTTCCAGAGAATTCAATCAACTTCTGCCCCTGTTAAAGATTCTTGGTCTTTTTATTCACATCTGTCCATTTGGTTGGTCAAACTTGTCTGGGTACCAGGTAAGAGTTGATAAATGGCTTTAAAGAAAGAGGAAAAAGAGAAGGGAAGGTTGAAGTTGGAAATTACACTTGAATTTGTAATACTGGTATTTTCACCAAATTATTTTTGCCTTCTTTAATCATTGCAATGGAATAGTTCTTTGTCTCCTACCTGCTCTCTGCCCCCTCTTTGTCCTTCCTCTTCACCTCTGTCTTGACCAGATATTGAAAATCAGTAAATATTATTGAATAGTTTAGCAGCAGAGGCTTAGAAGTGTCAGTTTTAGATTGTGAACCCCAAGAAAAACTAAACCCCCACCAAAACCAGAAAAAAATAAGCCCAGACTGATTTATTCTGTCTTAATGTGTAAAAGCAGCTCAAAAATCATTTAAGCAGCAGTAGCAGGAGGACTCAGAGGGAAGCAAGGGCTCCATGGTTGGGAAGAGTAGATGAGGAACTGCTTGGCAGGGAAAAACGGGGTAGCAAGTTTTGTTCTGCAGCTTTGGCAGCAGCAAGGACAAATTATTAAGTTAGTGAAGCAGCCTTTCGTGACAACGTACTTGCCTCTGAAAAATTAACTCAAACCTCTGTACAAATACAGTCTTCAGAAATTATCATATATCAATTTCGTAGCTTCTAACACAGGCATGTCTGAGAAACCAAACAAATTCCTTTAGTGATATTTGTATGTTAAACTATACATGAGAACTTAAAATGTTTGCATGAAAATATTTTTTTTAAAAACTTGAAAAATAAGGCCTGAGTGATGGGACATCTTAAATTTCCTAAGTTTTTGTTGTTTTTTCTAAAACATATGAACCCTTTAAAGGATCAGAATATACAGTGTAGGCTCTTTGGATGTGTTCATGGATGGGCTTTTTTTATAGGGTTGTTTATTTTTCTGATTTGTTCTATAACAAAAATTTAATTTGACTTCTGTTAGTTTTCTGACTTGATTTCAGGCTTTTCTAAGCATGGACATCATCATCTTGCACTGGCATCTATTGACTGGATAGATGTAGTCTATGGGAAAGCTGCCAAAGCTGCATATCTGTATTTTCATTTGAGCTTTTTGGAAGCCCCAAGGGTTATATTTTACCCTTGGAACAAATCCAGGGGAGGCCATTAAGTTGATAATGGGTCTGATGCACCTTGGCTATGGAGACAGACCAGGAGAGTTGGGGCTGTTCAACCTGGAGAAGAAAAGGCTCCAGGGAGACCTTGGAGCCCCTTCCACTGCCTGAAGGGGCTAGAAGAGAGTTGGGGAGGAATGTGGGACAAGGTCCTGGAGTGACAGGATGAGGGGGAACCACCTTAAGATGAAGGACAGAAGGTTTAGATTAGATACTAGGAAGAAATTCTTCCCTGTGAGGGTGGTGAGGCCCTGGCACAGGCTGGCCAGAGAAGCTGTGGATGTCCCATCCCTGGAAGTGTCCAAGGCCAGGCTGGATGGGGCTTGGAGCAACCTGGGATAGTGGAAGGTGTCCCTGCCCATGGCAGGGGTTGAAATGAGATGATCTTGAAGCTCCCTTCCAACCTAAACCATTCCATAATTCTGTATTTCAGCTTCAATAACAAGAGGCAAAAAGTAAGGTTTTATGGATGTTCTTAAATGTAAAAATAATTTAACCCATCAGTGATTCAGTCTCTTTGGACAGCATCTCCTACTTGTGACTCTCTCAGGAGACTGTGTGAGCATGACTGTTGTCTACAGCCTGTCCTTATGTTTCTTCAATATCCACTGCATTAGAGATTTTTAGAGAATCTTTTAATATCAGTTTATCCATCCACGTGGATCTTGTAATACCGATCAAGCTCTCATCTGGAGTCCTGCCTTTTTTAGGTGCAGAAGATGTTCTGGAAATTCCATTGACTTTTCTGTTGAACCTTGGGGCTAAAATAGAAAAAACTTAATCCATAATTCTCTGCTGGCAAGGGGTTGTGTGATGCTGAAGACACCCACCCCTTGCCTTTAGTAAGCATTAACAGAACGTCTTCCAAGTCACAAAGATCCCAAAGACCCAGTTTCAGGCTAAAATTGGTAATCTGATGAAATGTTGTATTCTTTGTTTAGAATATTTCATATTTTTATCAGTTTGTGCAGTTTTTCCTAATGTTTGCTCCTGTTCAGTTTGTGTAGGGTTTTAAGTGTTTCCAGGTACTTCTGACCCAGCTAGCTACCTCTGACCTGCTGCATGTTTGTGGTGTGGAAGGTGTATTGTCACACCACCATTCAGGTTCTGTACAGAAATATTTTCATACATATTAGAGTACACACACTCCTTGCTGAAGGAGATTGTTCTTCTATTTTCTCTCTAGTTACTTTGAAGTATTTATTTGAAAATAAATTCAAGCATATTAAGAGCACCAATTGCAAATATGTAAGATCTCTGCTTCCTGAAGCTCATGTGCAAAGGTGTTTTAATTGCCAGATCCTTTTGGATTGTGTTCTCAGGCCAAGTCAATTCAGCATTTAAAAACTGCACATGTTCAAGTGCATCTCCCCTCTCCAGTTAATATTCCTGCATGTTCTAATGGAGACTTGAAGGGGGATGGATTGATAATCTCTATGTGTGTGCTGTTAGCTTATGGAGGTGTCTTGTTTGTGTAACACCAACTTAATTTATTACCACCTGCTGTTGCTGCAAATGGTGAGATTGTTGCACACAAATTGCATGTTTCATCACTGTGATGGTGGGAATTGATTTATTGTTTCCAGGGAAATAATTGAATAGAAGAAAAGTGCACTGTAAAGTAAGTTGCATCTTTATGAGCTTCTTACTTAATACCTGTCCATGATCAAATAGATTCTAAAAAGGTGCAGTAAATTATTGTGGGGCTTGTGAAACCTGCTTACTTGATGCCTTCAGTAGTGCCTGAATTTCTCCACCATGGAGATGTAAAACCAGTTACCCCTGTCTCATTTGCTCCCCTGCCATGATGAGGATACACTCACGCTGGTGGTTTGGGACCTCAGCGCTGCTGGGTCTGTGCTTGTGTCTGTGCTAATTCACCACGGATGAGCTGTCACAGAACCTGCAAAGACTCAATTTTACTTCCGGTTTTGAAATGTATAGCAGATGAATTAGATATTTCTGATATTTCTGACTCCACTCCCTGTCGTTTGAAATTAGATAACTGCCAGTAACAAATAAATGTCTGGGTTATCTCAGGTGGGATGAGATGGATTAGTGGAGCAACCCAAACAGTTGCTTTAGTGGAAGAGGCTGATGTGGGTTTTGGCACAGGCTTGTTGTATTTGTAACTCATGTGTTGCAAAGCATGATGAGGTTTTGACCCAGGATGACTCCTGTCAGGGGAGGTTGGAGAGGAGATGAAAATGGTGCCATATGTACTGTGATTGATTATTTTTGTGTGTTCCTGCATGATTCCTTTCACAATTGGAAGTGACAAAACTGAGGAAGCTTAATTGTACTGAAGCTTGTCTTGCTTTAGGGGATTGAACCCACCTCTTCCAGGTTCCAATTAATTTTTCTACCACAGACCAAATATTTTATCCTTTTAAATACTAAATTCCACTTTGAGAGAACTCTCTTGAAGGAAGCCCTGAATTAAATGTATTTCAGCTGGATAAGACCAGTTGGAATGGCTTTCTTCCCCTAGTTTACAAACTTCAGGAAGTAGTGACTCAGTTGTAAGTAGAATGGTCTAATTGCTGCTGTTAGCTTCTTCAGCTCAGAAGTTTTAACCCTTTTGGTCATTTGTGTCTCATGCAAAGCCAAATTTTTAGACATACATATTGGAGATGGTTCTAGGAAAAATGAATTTGTTTTTCTAACATTTCTTTGGTAAACTGTTGTCTGACTCCTCTTTGTTTATTGCGGGTTGAGGAAACCCCCAAAACACACATTCTGACCCCACTTTATATTGTTATCAAGTTATTTAAGTGAGAGCTTTCCCTTAAAATTGTGAATTCCTTATTTCTCAGTACAGCATAAATGTTGAACTTCAGGACCTGTGGTATATTAGACATGCTTTAGTTAATCTAAACTCAAGAAAGTTTCAGTAGCCCTGTGTTAGTAGATTGAAGGTAAAAGACTGAAAAATGCTTTGGGTGGACACCAAAGGTGTTTTCTTGGATGATGCCAATTTTCAGAGCTTTTCAGTGTTGATGGTTCTAGTCAGGGATTTAATGATGCATTCTCTGGAAAACCCCACAAGAAACCTCACAGCTTCATCGGGATGAAAAAGAGCAAAAGCCTTGAATGCCCTTCCTGTTTGCTGTGCAGTGCACAGTACAGAAGTCCCTATTTTTCTGGAGAGTGTGGGAACCATGTCCAAGGGAGAATTCCAGCTGCAGTGAGGTGGTGAGTCCTGGGTTTGGATTCAGCCCTACACAGCATGTCAGGGGCATCCACCTGGGATGAAAGCCCTGGTATGGAATCCATAAATTGTGTTCTGATACAAAGCAGAATGGAATCATTGGTGTTGAGTCCAGAACTCTGAAGAGGGCCCTGATGATCTCTTTGGAGTGGATGAGGTTTTTTTAAATTGCCTTTTTAAGGCTTTATTATGTCTTCTTGGTTTTTGTTTTATTTTTAATAAAAATCTTGAAATGGTCCATAGAGTGTATGTTTATCTGCTTAGTAAAAAATCACGTATTTCTTCATTTCTACCTATATACCAGAGGCTGTTGTTTCTGCCTTTGAAAAACACCTGAGCCAGAATAGGCCTAAGGAAAACTTTTTACAGGTCATTGAATTTTGTAATAGGCCATTGAAGGCTGTTGTCATGCTGTTCCTCCTGAGCACTTAAGTGCCTTTTATCTGACGGTTAAAATTATTAAAGGGGGTTAAACATTAAAAGATAGTTGGAACATTTTGAATTATAGGCTGGGGTGGTGTCATTCAGTAATATAAAACCAGGAAATCCCAGGTAAAATCGAAAGGTGGCCAAAGCCAAATGTGTTAAACCTTGATGGTGCATAGCCAGGATACCTCATGGCTCTCCTCAGCTGCCTCTAGTTCCAGACACTTCTGATTTTTAATTTTGGAGAAGCACACTTGCATCTTCACCAGTTCTCATTAGTTTATACTATTTTAGAAGGACAGTAAACTCTCTCTGCTTGTATTTGCTTCTAAAGCTGTTTGGAAGAAGAGCTGGGCTATGTGGGTCCTCCTTGGAGCAGTATTTCAGACAGGAGTGTTAGAAAATATTATTTGAATTCATACAGCTTCCTTCAGTCTCTTAATTCAATATTTGTAGGAAGAGCTGCTGCCAACAAGTACTGCAGCTTCAAAATACATAGAAATTAATTTAAATCTTTATTTTAAAATGGCACAGTTGTTCCTTGCTCATTTCTCTGCTGCCTTTTGAAATAAAAGTGCACCCCTCTAATTCTCTAGAGCTTCCTAGAAGCAAGCAATAGAAAATGCAAGGGGAGATTAGTGTTTATTTGAATTTCAGTGGTGCCAAGGGACCACAGTGAAAGTTCAGAGTGCTGTTGAGAAATTAGGCGAGTATCTAACTGGATACTGTGTTCTAATTAAAGCTTGTACAGACATTGATTTTCTTGTATTCCCAACACAACTGATGTTTCCTCACTGTTTAATTTTTTAATATTAAAAATAGAAAACGGTGCTGACTCCAAAGGGAATTGCTGATAGCGCAGATTATGTAATGCTACAATAAAATTGGGTTAAACTGAGTATTTAAAGGTACATTAGGACTTAATCCTGTGGGATTTTTAGTGAGAAGGATGGGTGGTGCTTTGAATGCAGGGTAGATGAGTACATCTTGGGACATTTGGAAAATTGCTGCTTGACAGGACAGTCGTTTAACCATTGGTCAGTCCCCTGAAATTTTCTCAGTCCCTTCATCCCAAGGTGCAGCTACCCCAGTAACAGCTACTGTTTCTTTGGCACTCGGCAAAATCCACTCTGAGTTCTTCAGCAGCCTTTGTCCATAGCAGCTGTATGGGGAATATGCCATTGTTTCATTTAATTTAGGTGATACATTTATTTATTTATATTTTTATTATTGATTTCTAGTGAGTTATACTAGTCTTACATTTACAGGCCCAGGATTGTCATATTGCTTTGCTTCATGTGGGTCTTGTAGTTCACGCTGTCTCTGAATTCCTCCTTCATGCTCCCTTGAACGTTTAATCTCCTGAAACATTGTTATAATTGAAATAAATGTTCCCATATTGGCAATTTGTATTGCTAAATTTGTTTTGACTTTGGTCTGTATTATCTTTGAACTGTATTGAGACATAGATTTACTAACTGTTCAGGCAATATTCCCCGAGGGGAAAAAAATGGAATTGCCAGTGCTGTTTTTCTATTTCATACTGATACAGTGAAGTACTTGGTGAGATGATTTAGGCTAAAATAGGTACTAAGAACTTGATTTTAAAATTGTTTAATGTATCTGACTTTATACTTTGACCTGACAGCCTTGATAAATGCTTTTGGCTACAAATACTACACTTAAAAGTGCATAAATTTGGAGGAGTAGGGGGAGAGCAGTGACCAGGAAGAGATTAAAAAGAGGCATCAAGAGAAATAAATAAATAAATGTGTTCTTGGATGTAGTCATAGCAAATATTACCAAAAACAGTGAACATAGCTGAAAGGCAGGGTAAAGTGGAACAAAGGATTGCTCCTTTTTTCTTCTGCTTTTGAACATCAGCATTAGCTGAAAGAAGAAGTACAAGAAAAATAAACTCAGCAGGGAACAAACAGGGACATTCCAACGTGACTTATGGAAATAGCTGAAATGACTGAATGTATTTGAAGGCTAAACTGATGATAAAAGGAAAAAAAATAGCCCTTCTCCTTTCTTTCTGCATATGTCCCTAATGTGAAATCACAAACCTAATGGTTTTCTCCAGGTTTCATCCTTAAATGTGCAACAAGATGTTGACATCAAGGAAATGCAAAAAGGACTTGTTACACACCTGGCACGTTTGCTGCTTCTCTGCTGTGGTGTGGATGTGTTTATATCAGGTGATGGAATACCAAAAGTCAGCAATGTGCTGATTCTAAACACAGGCCCCAAAAATACAGGCTTTGTCATGGGGATCGTAGTTAAATTTGTACTTAACATCTTTCCTGTCTGTGAGGTTGAGATAGTCAAGTTAATATTTGCAAGGTGAGTTACAGCAGGATTTAATACAAGCTGTGAAAATGGATTGAGCTTGAAATGCATGAGATGTTTACTCTCTGATGTGAGATGTATTCTGGATAATTTATGATTTTAGAGTGTGAAATAAGTCCTTAATTTAGTTTTTATCTCCAAATAACAAAATTTCAGAGGTTGCAAGGCACCTTTGGAGATTTATCCTCCTCTGCCTCTGCTCAGAGCCAGGTCAGCCTACAGCAGGTTGCTCAGGACTGTGTCCAGCTGTGATTTGAATATCCACAGATGGAGATTCCAGGTGGGCAACCTGTTGCAGTGTTCAGCCTCCTGTGTAGTGTAAAAACTCTCTCTCAATACTTAAAATGGGAATTTCTGTTTTGTCCCTTCATGTCCATTGCTTCATGTCCTCACTGGGCACTGCTGGGAGCAGTCTGGCTCTATCTTTACTAGTATTTATACACATTTGGAAGATCCCCCTGGCTTTTTTTCTCTTGGCCAAACCATCCCATTTTTCTGAGCCTTTCCTTGTATGATAGACACTAAAATTCCTGAACTGTTTTTGTTGTCCTTCATTGGACTGTGTCCATAATGTCCATGTCTCTCTTGTCAGGATGGTGACAAAGCCCAGGAGCCTGGTGGTTGCAAGGACACTTTGGTGGCTCATGGTTGACTTGTTGTCCACCAAGACATCCAGGTCCTCTGGAAAGCTGCTTTCCAGTCAGTCTGTCCAGAAAAGCAACATTGTTTGTCAAAGGTGCAAGCAATCTAAAGGCTTTTATTAACTTTAATAATTGTAATATTTGAAAGTATTTTAAATCTGGCAGAAGGATTATTTACACCAGGACCACAGAATGAAATGAACTCTGAATTTTTACTGTATTTTTATAGATTCTTAACTTTTCTAATAGATTTTATAGATTCTTTCAGATTTGTATAGGTTTGAATTTAGATGGACCAAGTTATTTTGCAGAAATGCCACCTGGAAGGGGCTTTAGCTCATAGATGTTGATGCCTTCAGGCCTAAGATGGGGATCAGAATGTGGAGGTTAAATAATAATGAGATTTCATGGTATCTACAAACAATGTGGACAGTGTGGAGTCACAGTGTGAATAATGAGAATAATTACAGCTTGGTTCCTTGTAATATGAACTTGTTAGCACTGCATTGTTGGCCATCAGCCAACACTAATAAGAGAAAGTGTTGCTTATTTTTAAATTATTTTTTATTATCAAATTGCTGATGTTGAAGACATTATTTGCATTGAAACCATTTTCCTTGTGAGATGACTCTACTATCACTTTATTAACCAATTTGCAGTTAATTGATTTAAATATTTTTTTAATGACTTTTGACTGTCTCGTTAGTGGAAATTATTTAATTTCTGAGTACTCAAAGCTCATAGTGAAACGTGACTTAGAACTTTGATTGTGCTACTGGAAGTCATAACACTGACTTTGTTTCTGATATAGTCAGCAAAAGTGGGAATGTGTCAGGCGGAGTCACATTGAGAGGAAATGACTTCTAGACAGATTCAACTTGCCTGAATCTCAGATACTCCCACCACAGTAAAGAAAACCATCTGAGCAATAATACCTCTTGTAGTGTAGTCTGGTAACAACTGCAGCATCTCAGTCAGTATCGCCAGGCCAGGGCTGGTTTGCTTTGCTCCTCCCCCAGTCTTGGAATAGTCCTTGACATTACTGAGAAATCACAGGGATTTCTCTGAAGTGCAAGCACTGGGAGAACAATAGTCTTTCCTCTTGGAAGCTCTAAGGGCTGCTGGCACATAGCCTTGCATACAAAGAAATTTGACCATGCTTGACTTTAGACCATTAGCTTTTTACACCACAAGATCCAATAAAATACAGTAGAATTAAGTCATAGAATCATGGAATGGTTTTGGTTGGGAGGGACCTCGAAGACCATCTAGTTCCAACTTCCCTGCCATGAGCAAGAGCTCCTTCCACTAGACCAGGTTGCTTTGTCCAAAATTTCTGATTTATATATTATCTAAATCTGCCTTCTTTTAGTTGACTGTAGTTTGTTTCTGGCCCATGGTAGCACACACTACCTGTCTGTTTAATACCAAGAGGATTAAAGCTGCTCATTTAAACTGAGATGTGTAATTGCAGCATTACACACCAGTCTGGTTTGAATTTAGAACAGCCCAAATAAGCATCCTGGTGTTGTTATCTGAGCTTTCTTTGTATCATAAAACAACCCGTCAGCTCTTGTAAAATAGTTGTTTAACAGCAGCTGTATTTTACAAAGTTTTGGCCTGGGGCAGAGTTTTACAGTCATATTACAAGCTCAAACCCAGGGGCTGGTTTTAATGGGAATGTTAACAGGTCCATAACCAGAGATATGGCATGTGGTTCTATACCTGGAGCTATCAGATTTATTGCTGTTTCATAAAGTAAACGTTGGGCTTTTTAAAAGAAGTTGTAAGGAACCAGTGATGATCAAATTCTGAAGGAAAACTGCTATTCTAATTTTGTGGAGGGGATTGTTTTACTTTGAAAAACCTCTGTGAAATATAACCTTGTGAAAGCTGACCCCATATCCAGTACTGTCAGTCTGATGTCTAATTCCACATTTTGATGAATATGGAAACATTATAATAGTGTTGTGCCTGTCCATTGAAATGACACCTTGTAAGAGCACTTCAGTGTGTAGTCTTGTATTGCTTTCCTGTTTGCTGCTCCCAAGGGGTGTAGATTGTCCATATTTAAGCCTATGGCTAGACATCTAAATGCTTGGTTTGGTGTTTCCCCAATAGCTTTTCTCCCTTGATAGCTGTTCTTCAGCCACGTAAAACCCGATGAATGTGTGTATTAAGTGGATGGAGTGTGGTGAATTAATACTAAAGCAGGCATTCCTTTGGTTCTCTGTGAAGAAATGGCTCATTTTTGCTTTGTGTTGTAGCAATTCTCCCTGCTGTCTGCTTATGTAAACTTTAAATAAAGCTCGGCAGTTTCACCAGTGACCTTGAGGGTTGTTCTGAAGGATGCAGAGCATCCTGCACAAGGGCAGTGGCCTTGTCTGAGCCTGAAAACTGCAATTTCATTGCAAACAGTTGGAAGTTGGGCTTCATCTGCCTGAATTTGTCCTGGTGAAACTCCCTACCCTGCGGACCTTTGGGGTTTAGCAATGGCTATTTTAACCTTACAGGAAAGGAGTCCTGCAGATTGGAGCTTGCACAGTCTTGTTGTCTTGGTGTTAGTGTGCCAGAGGGGAGATTTTGGTGCCTGTTTCAACTTTAAAGTCAATGTTTGTGTAAAAACAGCTCACGGGCTCCTTTGGTGAGGAGAAGTCAAGGAGTTGCTGAGGGGCTCCTGGCATTTTCAGATCTGTGTCTGTTCATGAGAGGTGAGGAGGAGGAGGGGCTTTAGTGTGGGCTTAAGATTGGATTAATGCATTTGTATTGATGGCCAGAAAAGAGGAACAATAAAGCTGTAGTGATTTCTTGAGTTTTCACAGAGATAGGAAACTCTGGCAGGTAAGGGAAGTCTCTCAAGGGTCAGACACTGGGGGAGTGTTGGGAGAAGCTTCTCCTTGGCTTCTCTTGCCATTTTCCTTGAGGGCAGGACATCAGAGGCCTTTTGTCTGTCCTGTGTAAGTTCCTACCCTTCCCTTGGATGAATGCAATTCAACCATTTATTCATAAGGTAAAGACATCCTGCCCAGATGGGCTGTTGTTTCTTCTTTATCTGGTGGGTCTGAATTAGATAGATGCTTAAGACTTCCAGTCCGGGTTTCAACCTCGAAAATGTTATCTCCAATCTGAAGATTCCAAGCCTTGATATTGCTGGTGCTAATTCCTCTTAGCTGAGCTCATGGCGTGTTCTGACCGTGGCTGGTGTTACCACAGCTGCTGCTGGAGGGGAGATGCTCTCCCTCACCCTGATCGCTGCTGCTTCTGCTTCTCTTCCTGTCCAGCAGCTTCAGGCAGCTCTGGCATGGAACTAAGCCAGTCCTGAAAACCAAATCACCTGGGTTTTTGTTTTGATTTCCCCTCACCCCCCCCCCCCCCAATAGTTTTTTGAGCCAGTATTTTGGGAGGTCAGCACAGCACCATGGCAGGTGGCAGGGCGATGGCTGAAGCTCTGAGGGGCAGCCAGGCATTACAGGAGCTCAGCTGGAAGCAGGGGTCTCTCTTGTGCCTCTCAGTGAAGTAAACCAGGGCTCAAGTGTTCAGTTTACTACCAGGAAAGTAGTTCAGAGCACTATGCCAAAAAGATCAAGTTTGGTTTATTTTTAACTTCACATTTTCAAAACTGCCTCCCTACTGGCTGCTCGCTGTGAGGAGGAGGAGGAGGTAGGGAAAGCTCTGTGCACTTGTCCAAGGCCTGGAGCAGAGCCCTGCAGTCCTTTGCTCTCTGCAGCCAGCAGACTGGAATGATGCTCTAGACTGGCAGGCAGGGAGGAGGTGCTCTTTGCTCTTTTTCTCTTGGACTGCATTGATTTCACAGACACCATCTGCTTGTGGCTGACTAATTAGGAGCAGTAGCCAAGAGGCAATTTTCTTTCTCCTTTGACATGCAGACTCATACCACTTTGCCATCAGACTTTGAAATCAGGCTGGTGGAAGATAAAACTTAGCCACTTATTCAGGAATTGCTGAGAGGAGGGATAGCTGTGTTCTTAATGGTTCCTCACTGAATAATGAACTTAGATCTGGATGATTTTGTGTCCCACTGATTCCCAAACTAGCACAAAAGGAATGAAGTTTCCATTGTTTTAGCCTTGACATAGGAGAGCCTGGTGTTGGTGTGTGGCTTCTTATTGGAGAGCCTCCAGCTCAGTGCTGGGGTTTCCTTATGCCTCTTTAGAGGCTTGTTGTAAGACCAGACTTGGCAGATTTTAGGGATGAAAACTGTTTGAACTGAAAGCTGGTATTTGGTGTTGAAGGCTTTGTCAGAGGCCTGGGTTAAGTCACTGAGAAACACATGGAAGAGGTTTTGCTAAAGATACCACTCTGTAAATAATTGTGGTGTTCAAGGTCAGATCACTTGCTCCAAGGCGCTTGCAGTTTCTCTGGTAGTCATCTGGGTAGGTTTTTATGTATGTAGATACATAAATATTTTAGTTGCTTTCCAGAAGAGGAAATGAATCTTCATGTTTTTCTGGTAAATGCTTTTTATGAAGAAGTATAAGATTCATGCAAAACTGAAACGAATTTCTTTCTTGTTTCCCTTTCCCTAGAATATGACAGATACCTAGCATCTAGCAAAACCATGGCAGCAGCTTATCTTGACCCAAACTTGAATCACACCCCAAGTTCAGGTGCAAAGACTCACCTCAGCTCTGGGATGGAGCGTTCCCCAGGGGCCATGGAACGAGTCCTAAAGGTTTTCCACTACTTTGAAAACAGCAGTGAACCGACCACGTGGGCCAGCATTATCCGGCATGGAGACGCTACTGATGTCCGAGTAAGTCCCTTTTTTAGCATTCTTATGCCATCCTTAGGTTAAGTGTTATCTTAAAAATGGGAGGTAAAAATCTGGAGGCAAACAAACACAAAAGTTTCATGGTTTATTTTAAAAGAATCTTGACCTGTTGTATATTTTGAGTAAATTCAGGTACTTTAAGTGGTACCGACCTGTGTGACACCTCAAGGGAGGAATGAGAGCTGGGATGAAAGTGACATTAAATTACATTTTGCATGTTTTAAAGAAATAATAAGAAATGAATGTTTTTAATTGTAAGATGTGTGTATTCATGTGGTTAAAATGTTTAAATATAATGTGTACATCACTTAGGGAAAGAAATACTGTTTGGAAACTTTTTCCCCTATAGTGGGGGAAAATGGAGCTATGAAGAGGCCCTTTTTTCTCCCCAGACAGTCTGTTTGGCCACCCTCTCCCCCTGCTAGTCACCTGCTGCTTGTATTTTTACAATATTGTCCTTCAGTTCATCTATGGAAAAAACCCAAAGGTTCTGACTTTTTAAAGAATAAATACCTGTAATCTTAGAGTTCTGTGGAAATGTTATATATGCATGAAAATACTTTATTGTGAACTGACATACTCTCTAATGCTGAGATCTTACCTTTTCTGCATTTATCCTTTAAATTTTTGAGGTATTGTGGTATCTAAACTGTAACAAGCCCAGTTTAACATATCAAATGCTTTTGTGGTTTGCTTGTTTTTTAATTATCCTTCAAGAGCAGAATCTTGCAGGGTGGTAGGTGGTGTGTGGGGTTGTTCTCTGCTGTGAGGTACTTGCTGTGGAAGCAGGTCCCCATCTGCTCCTTTCTTCCAACAGTTCTTCAAATTCCTCTGCAAAGATGTGATTCTGCTGGAGAGCGACTTGTCATGGAGTGAAGGAGACTTGTTTTCTCATTCTGTCCTCTATTAAGTTTCCTTTGTGCAAGAGAAAATGAAATTAATAAAAAAGCATGAAGCATTTTGAATGTTTAATTCCCTTTCCCACTGTTTATTTCCTAGCATGGCTGCATGTGCAAAGGCCCAAGAGCATTCTCAGTGGAGGAGGTCTTGTGATCTTGAACACAGACCTGTGAAATCCAGGGATTTTCATTGGTGACGATCAGAAAATCTGTCTCTTGTCAATTCAATAAGCTCCTATCTGTGTTTGTGGATAATGTGATGAGTGGACAGATCAGAGGTTCTACAACAGAAATCATTGTCATCAATTGCATACATTTTTTTACGTGGAGAAAAGTTTTTTTGGGTGCCACTTGAAATGTTTTTTTGCTCCCTGACTTAAGTATTAATGGTTTGCTATCTCTAATCTGATTGATTTGTTTCATAAAGTGCATTACTTGGTACAAGAGCAGGAAAACTATGTCTCAGTACGTTTTTAACCTTGCAAACCTCTCCTGTGGATAAACATCCAGGGCTCTTAATGTGGTACTTGAAATGGAGGCTGTCTTTCCAGAGAAGTATGTAAAACCCTGGAAAACAAAAGCAGAGGTTAAATCTGTTTTTTTTCCAGCTCAGGAATACCTGTGGTTATGAGCTTTAAGGATACAAAACTTGGGAGTTGCTAAAAAATTCAGTGCTGAGTTCAGTTGGCAGTTATGTATTATTTCTTAAAACAAGAATATGCCATTTTTTTATAAAAGCAGGATAAAAAAAAAACAGGCCTGTAGCAGTTACTTGATGCTTGCCTTAATTTTAAATTTTACATGTACTTTTAATTGGATGGATGTTTCCAAAAAGAATGGGATTTTTTGTATTGTTCTGATGGGTAGCTGTTAAACTTCCTTCTTTTAGCAAATGTCCTTCTTTTGTTATTTTGTTCAACTGGGACAGTGACTGTTGAATGTGAATGTGCAGGTAGTAAAGGTCTAGCACTGATGTATTACCATGACATTTATTTTAGAAACAGTAAACCCTTGTTGGAGTACAAGCCTACATTCCATTGGAATGACTGCTGTTCTACCAAGCTGAATAATTTAAGATTAAAATAGTCTGTAAGGTTTTTATGCCTCCTTTTGTGGAGGAGATGTCTGCCATTTCTTCTGAATTACAGCCTGAGGGAGGAGACTGGAGCTGGGTTTGTTTCCAAGGAGCTCTGAAGGAATATTCAAAGGTGAATGTCTTTGAGACAGTTCTGCAATTAAAAGGAAAAGAAATAAGGTCTTCCAAGACTACTCCCTGGTCAGCACAGCTGCTGGGGTGATAGCCGGGGAACATTTTTACTATTTGGGGTACATTTCCAATGTTAGACTTAGTCTGAAATCTCCAGATGAGCCAATTAAAGGTGTTTCTGCTGCTAAAGCCAAAGGACTTTATGGAATGTACCCAGGGAAAGTAAAGTTGGAATTTTCTTTCCTGATTTGTGGCTCCTAACATCTTGTGTTTCCAACAAAGTGTCGTTTGCCCTTGTGAATGAAGGATGTGTTTGACAGTCAAAGCAGCAACGAAAAGGTCTTTTCCTCTCCAAAAAAAAAAAAAAAAAAAAAAAAGGAGAAAAAAAATTATATCCTAGAACAAAGAGTAGAAACAGTGATTTAGCTGTATAACTCCTACAAAATTCCTTGGTCATGGAGGGAAACACTTTTCATTAAAACTCAGGTAGTTAAGCTCATATGAACAGAAATCAGCTTTCTGTAGGAGTCCCTTAAAAGGCTGGACTGTGATTTCCTTGCTGTTCGTCTTAAAATATCTTTCACCAAGACAACAGTGTGGCTACACGTAGGCTTTGCTTTGAGGAGAGCTTTGGGCTGTGGACCTCTGCTTATTCTGGATGGATTTAGTCCCTCAAAGACTGCTCTTTCCTCAGAGGGATGAAGGCTGTGCTCTGCAGTGGATGCAAGAGCAGCTTCTCAATTCTGGGAAGTGCTTTCTTGGATTTCAAAGAACTGGCATGCTCTCATTACCCTCTTTTTCTTTGGTGTTATACTAAAGACATGCTTCATTTCCAAAAGAAAGAAAAGGCTTTTATGAATGTGCAAACAGTAGTCTCCTCCTGTGTAGACACAGCCAAGCATTTGCCAGGGGAAGAAAAGTTGTTTATCTTCCTTGTTTATCTTGGTATGGCTTGTTTGGATGTGGTGTCTAGGTGCTTGTGTGCGCAAAGGGATTTCCAGGCTTCAGGCTTGGAGAGAATGCAGGGCATTCTCTGCCCTGCTCACAGCCTCAGGTGTGGCATGTGAGGAGGTGGGTGTTGCTGAGATGGAATTTTTTGGTCTGAAGTGCACCCTGAAAAGTAAACACTGCCACTGGGTCTTGATCAGCACTTAGGAGAAAATCACCTCTGTTTTCAGATGTGGTTGAAGCAGAATTGTAACCATAATTAAGGAAAAAGAAAAAAAATACTGCAATGCATGTAGCAGATTGAGGGGGTAGAGAAGATCTGGAATTTTTAGAAAACAGGCATTGGGAAACCTTGTGTGAGTCCTTACAGGTGACTTTTGGTGAAGTGCAGATCTGTGCAGTCTTCTTTTCCACCCCAGAGGTGCTCAGCTTGCATTGATTACACCTTTTTTAAAACTTCTAGCCTTTAAAGCTTGTCCTTGATTCTTAAGTAGTAATTGTGAGAAGTAAAGACATTATTTATGTGGAAATAACAACCACAAATCTCAAACCAGGTTATTGCCAGACATGAGTCGTACCTTGATTATCAGAAAGGATTTTTTTCCTTCCAATTTTGTTATACTGTCTAAAACCTAAGCTGGATAGAGATAGCATTAAAACTTTTAACCTGTCAGATTAGTCTTTATTTTTGTAGTTGGAGAGAAGCATGGTTAGAGCTCTTGAACAAATAAAGATAGTGTTTGGGTTTCTCTTAACCTGTTCACAATTCAAATGTCTTTTTCTTCCTTTTCTATGCAGTACCACCTTGAAATGTCAGCTTCCTTAATGTTGACAGAATAAGAGCTCAAAAAGCTGAATTTAAAAAGTGCATCCATAGCTAGATCAGAGCAAATTCATCAGCTTCCCTACCCACCTGCAAGATCTTACTCCTCACAGGTAGAAGGCATGCGTGCAGGTTGGAAGGTTGTGTATTCTGGTCTGTTCCCTGAGCTGAGTGCTTTAGGGGAAGGGCTGAAGCACATTCAGCTGGGTCTTTACTAGAGCAGATAATGGAGCTGTGTTACTATGTTCCTGTGTTGCATCTTCTTTCCTGTTTGCCTCTCCCATTCAATCCATGCTGTACTTTCACCTATTGGTGTGAGAGAGCAGAGTATTTCATTAGAGATCACGTTTGTGGTGGAGGGATGGGAAGACCCTGCAGTGCAAAGGTCTGCAGTTCAAATGCTGTGCTGGTTAAGACACGTGTTTCATCTGGCAGCTGTGCCAGCTTCCTTCTTGCTGTTTGTTTTCTCATGCTGGCATAGGTGGTGTGACTGTTTTGGCAAACTCAATCCAAGTTAAAATGAATGGTTGTTTTGCTGTTGTTTTAAATCCAGATCAGTTCTGTAATCTTGTTAGCTGCATTGTCTTGCAGACTGACACAGCTGAGAAGGCTGGGAGGAGAAAGGAAATGCCTGTTTATGCTGGCACCGTGCTGCTACTGCACCACGAGGGGACAGAGTATTAAAGCCTTCCTGATGAGCATCCCTTGTCATCCACAGCAGCATTCCTGGTTTCCAAACGTTTCCCAAGAAGGATATTCCCTGTTCTGAAAAAGGGCAAGAGGCTTGTCAGTCCAACCTCAGTTCCAGATGTGATTCCACCTGCTCACCTCCAAGTCTCTCCCTCTTTTTCAAACCCGTGTTATTTAGAGCCAATATCTGAACAAAAGGTGCCAGATATCTACTGTGGCTACTCTGGAACAGGTCTGGGCTACACAGTACTGATCCTGGTAGCCAGTAGTTGAACTTGGTGCTACCCAACTGTGGAATGGCCAGATTGTGCTTTATTGCTGCTCAGTTCCTCCCAAGCCAGAAGCTTGAAGAGTTGTAGGAGAATGGGCATGGGCTGGAGCTGCTCTGGTGTATCTACTGCAATCTGTAAAGGAGATGCAAATATATTAATTGGATGAGTTTTTATCTCTTGGGTTTCTTTTTTAAAGTAGATTCCTACTAGATTTAAAACAGATTCTTACTAGATTTAGTAACAGGGGAGCAGCTTAGTGACACAAAGCTCTGTGGAAAGAGGCTGTGAGCGCTGGCAGGAGTCAAAGCTGGATTAGTATTTTTTGGTGAAGTCAGCTCTTTACAGCAATGGTTACATATTCAAATCTCATTTCTACATGTGTACAGTGATATATGTGCTTTGAGGCAGTGGAACTACTTGATGTATAGAAGCAGACTGGAGTGCAGCAATTCAAACATCAAATAGATGTGTGTAAAATGTATAAAATCATTCCTGGTCTAGTATAAGAGCTAGAAAATTGGTGTGATTTACCTTTTTTTCCTTCCTTTTCTCTGCTGTGTGCCTGCATGAATTGTACCAGATAACAAGGCATGGTTGTATTGTTATTTTGTAGGTGCCTCCCTTCTGAGAACCTGAGAAAGTTAGCAAGAATTTGAAATTATGTATCTTGAAATGTAAACAAAAAATTGTATGGTATAGTGATAATCAGTATACTAAGACAAAAGTATCCTTTGGTACCTTCCCAAAACAGGCTTTAGGATGCCTGTTTTACTTTTGCAAAATACTCATGATACTCTTAGATGAGACACACATTCAAAATAACATTTTAAACCTAATCTCAATAGCCCTTTGACATTTTTCTGAAAACATCTCGATCTGTAGATGGCTTCAAGTCAACATCCTGCATCAGTGTTTAGCTGTACAAAAACTGGATCCAAGGGGGCTCTTTGACTTTGCCAGAGCATCTGAGGATAGGGAGTAGTGAAATATAGAATCAGAGAAAAATCTGGGTTAGAAAGGACATTTAAAGGTTATCTATTCCAGCCCTGCTGCAACAAGCAGGGACATTCTCAACTAGATCAGGTTGCTCAGAGGCCAATCTAACCTTGAGTGTTTCTGGGGCATCCACCACATCTCTGGGCAGCCTGGTCCAGTGTTTTACCCCCTCATGGTAAAAAAAACTTCATCATAATATCTAACCTAAACATTCTCTCTTTCTATTTAAAGCCATTTGCCTGTATCCTATCACTTCATACCCTTGCAAAAAGTCCCCCTCCAGTTCTATTGGAGCCCCTTTAGGCACTGGAGGGGGCTCTAAGTTCTCCCTGGAGCTTCTCCAGGCTTAGCAGCCCCAACTCTCTCATCCTGGCTCCATGGGGGAGCTGCTCCATCTCTCTGATAGTCTTGGTGGCTTCCTGGACCTGCTCCAAGAGCTCCATGTCCTTCCTGTGCTGGGCCCCCAGAGTTGGATGCAGCTCTGTAGGTGGGGTCTCACCAGAGGGGACAGAGGGGCAGAATCCTCTCCCTCACCCTGCTGCCCACACTGCTTTGAATGTTAAGCAAGTTAAATTTATTGTCAGCTTTTAAAACAGCGTTGCATTAATTTGGGAAGTGTGCAATAGGATTAGAAAAGTGCTGATTAATCCAAGAAGACTGGAAAGCAGGGCTGTACCAGCTCTGCTCTGCCAGTGCTGTCAGAGTGTGCTTGGAAGGTTCCTTGTGGAATTTTGTGTGGGTGTGGAGAGGTATTTGGGATGACAGATCCGAATATGGTTGAATATGAAAGGCTCTGAGGCACTTGGGTGGATGTGTTGCTTGAGCTGAGGTGTCTCTGTGCTGGCATGGTGACAGGATCCTGGCCAGCAGGACAGCCTGGCTTCAGGCTGCGGTTTCAGTATGAACTTGTTGGGCTTCAGGGGCAGAGTTCTTGTGCAGCCTCATCAGTTTCCCAATCTTGTTTATCATATGATACACAAATGTGCTTGCTGGATAAGCACAGTAATGAGAAAGAGGAATGTGGGCTTTGTGCTTTGACTGTCAGACAGCATTATCAGAGGACAGCCCAGATTTTGGTGTAGTGGGCACATTCTAGAGTTCTCCTTTATGGAAATTATAAATTAATTTTCATCAGACCTTTGCCATTTACTTTTGTTCAGCTTTTCATTTAAGCCCCTCATATAAATCTGTCATCAGGAGTTACAATACTTGGTATATAAATAGTGTTTGACATATTTGAAGTGCTGCACAAACATTAGCACGCTTTGCGCCTATGTCAGAGTTGCTACTTAAAGACTTTTTCTGGTGCAAGAAACTTTCTCCTTCCAACTAAATAAGGAAATTAGGTTTGTAGTCACACTGGGAGTATATTATTCTGTCTTCACTTTATTCATAGTAGCACATCAGTCTTGTTAATTTACAAGCAATCAATTAATTTTCACTCATTTACAGAAGCAAAGTATTATTGATACGTACTGGGAGAGCCAAGGGTACTGTGTGCCTTTCGGCCTTTCTCTGGTCTGTCTTGATTTTTCAACATTCTCCTAAATATACTGTACTGTAAATTCTAATTTTGGGCACATTCTCCTAATTTAGGGCAAATATTAATCTGTCTTTTAAATTATCTGTGACGCATATCTGTGGGTTCTTTAGATAAATGAGTAAAAATGAGTGCTATCCAGTTTTCTACCTATAGAAAAAGCTTTTTCTTCTTCTCTCTGGGGTAAAGGGAGGGAAAGGTCACCTATCCGTTGCCTGTTATTGATAAGAAATTCCTCTGAAGGCTTCCCAATGTCTCTTGCTCAGCTGTACTAGTCTATTTTATGTTCAGGATGTAAATGTCAGCTTCAGAAACTTAATTAAAATCAATGTGATTACAGTGAACCGCATTCAAGTGGCAGATGATTGTGTGACTGCCTTGCAGTTGTAGGGAGCTGCTAACAGACACATGAGAACTCCTCATAGGAATTCATATTCATGTAGGGATCCCCTGTACCCAAAGTGAAATCTCATTCTGGAGCAGGTTTCTGCTGGAGTCAAGCTCTCCAACAAGTACTTCTAGCTGTGATTAATTTGAGGTCAGAAGTTTGTGGTCCAGGTTGAAACTGATGGTCCTTACCTGTTTTTTTTCCACTCAGCAATCCATCTGAGGAGTTTCCTGAGCTGAAATGCTGGTTGCAGTAGAGTCTGGAGAGATTTCAGATTTCCTTGGCCGTGCTTCCAGCTAAAAGATTGTGGTGACATGTCTCAGCAGGATGCTGTAGTTGCCATTGTGCAGTGGTTAAGCAGTTAAGTTGTTTGTCTGGAAACTTCTGATTAAACATTCTCATCACTGCCACAGAGAACATCAGGCTGCTTTGGCAGGGCTCCTCACAGAGCCACTGTGGCAGGCACAGAGGCTGTCACCCATCCTGGAGTGATGGCAGTGGCTTTGTTGGACACTCCAGGCATCTCCACTGGGTCTGTGGAGGTTGCCCAGGACCTGAGGAGACTCTGCATGTTGTTTACTACTGATGGGAGTTAAATGCACTGACCTGATGCTGGCTGCAGTGCCAGTGCAAGCCTTGGGGATTAATCTTGGAATGTTTGGAAAGAGCAGCCAGGGCTGAGCAAGTCCCGGAGCTGGATGAGCCTCCCTGTTCTGTGCTCCCTGTTCTGTCCTGATGGGACATGTGGCTCTAAATGTTTTAAAATTCAAATCCTCTGGTTTATTAATAAAAAAGTATATAAGCAAAGAGATGTTTTACTTGAGACTGCAAACCAGTCATTTTGAGCGCCTTAATCACTATGTTTCCTTATTTCTCCAGTTTTTGGTTCTGACTGTGAATTGATAGCACCTGGAATGAGCTCTGCAGCTTTCCTGAACAACAGCGAAGAGAAGCTCTTGATGTGTTTGTTTCATATAAAGCACCACTTCTTCCTTCCTGACAATACATGGCTTTTTAGAATATATTTTCCAACACTTGCACTTGACCTCCTGTGCACCCGTTCTGCTGTCTCCTTAGGGTTTGTGCTTTTTCCTGAATTGCAGCATGTACTAATTGTTGCTAATTACTTTCTTGGGCTGACAACAACTATCTCACCACATACTTTACCTTTCACACATAAATCAGAAAATATGTCTATTTTTATTTTTGATTTTTGATTCTGTGATAGGTTTAGACCTGATTGATGATACAAAAAAGACAGAGGCTTTAAATCTTTCTCGATTTTGGTGGGAATTAGGACATCTGACGTCTTCAGTCCTTTTGAGATCCCAGCCTGAAGACTAGAGAGGGTCTGAGATGTCCATCTTGATTCTTTTCTGAGTAAGCACTAATGGTTTCAGCTGAGCCTTATGCATCAGTAGCCTCAGTAATTCATGGTCGTAGATAATTTTACCATAATTTTTTCCTTTCCAAAGCCACTTCTTATCACAGCAGGAGTAACTATCATCTGAGAACATGTACCTCCACTTTCATTATCCAGTGATAGTGTCAGAGATGGGGGGAGGGGTGGATTTCCAAAACGTAATGCTGTATGCTGCATGCTCTGTGCAGGGTGCAGGAAGGGATGAAAATGAGTGAATCTCTTCTGTTTGCATAGAGAAGAGTTGGCACTATTCCCTTGGGATGAGAGCTCGACTGCCAAAATGTTAGGCTTTACTAACTAAGCAGAGCTTGTCCTTTGGGTGAAGAAGAGGTTAAATATGCCTCTGTCTCTTCTGGGAGTACTTGGTGGTGGTGAGTGTTTCCAGGGATACAGGCAACTGTTCTCCTTTGTAGTTTATGATACAAAGAACCTCAAATGCAGGCAAGAAACAAACTTAAACAATTCACATTAAATGCAGATTTAAAACCCGTTCACTGACCTGATAATAGCCCTTTGGAATTGCTGGGGAAGGTTGCAAAAAGTGAACTGCTTTAAGAGGGGACAGGATGAGTAATTGGAAGAGTTTCACTGAAGGCTGGTGAATGACAAAAACAATGCTTGGCTTGGGAAATCCACTGGGATAAAAATAGTCTGAGGTTAGGAGAGCACTTGGGGGAAGTGTTCCCTTGTGCTTGCCTGGTGTTGCCTCATCCCCTGGCACCCATCTGTGGCCTCTCTGGTTCCTCCTTGAGTTGTTTTACTGAGATGCCTGCAGGGAGCTGCTCGTTTGCATCAGACCTTTGTTCCCGGCAGCCCGGGCACCTTCTGGCTGGCGGGACAGGCTGTGGCTGGTGAGGCTGTGGTGCTGCCAGCTGCTCGAAAGCTTGGATTTGCCCACAGTGTTATGAAGTTTCCCTTCCACACAATACTGGCCTCTGCAAGCCTCCTGCTGGCTTTGCTGCTGTCCATCTTCCTTCAGGTCTGGGCTCGCCATCCACTTTGCGCTGGATGTCCAACCCCAGGGCATGGGAGACAAGGGAAATTTGGGACACTGCAGGCCCTGAACCAAAAAGATGCTTCTGAGGGTGCTCACATTGCTGCTCGTGGACACAGGGTCCTGTTGGGCTTGATGGAACCCCTTCTAACTCATGAACTTACTAAACATGGCTTGTGTTTCCTTCCTGTACGCTTGAAAGAATTTTGTTTTACATTTCTCTCTGCACTCTGTTGCTTCTGAGAGATTATTTAAAGGTTGCAGCTTGAGGAGATGTGTGAGCTGATTTAACAGCTTGATATCACCTCACCAACGGCATGATTCCACTCCTACATGTGTCATCTTCCCCCTCTATTCAGATTTAGTGCTTTCTTAATTCTCTTTTTGCAGTTAGTTTTCTGCTTGCTTAATTTGCAGAATCAAGGTTTTAAATAATTTCTTTGAGGTATAAAACAACAAATTTTGGGAAGCAGTCAGAGTCATTTAGGTTGGGAAAGACTGCTTAGGTCATCAGATCCAGCTCTGAGCCCAGCACCATGACCAAGTTCACCACTAAACAATGTCCTCAAGTGCCACATCAACGTGGTTTTTGAACATTTCAAAGCATGATGACTCCACCACTTCCACAGGCCAGCCAGTTCCAAGGCTTTTACCCTTTTATGAAGAAATTGTTCCTAATACCCAATCTAAATCTTCCTTGGTGCAGCTTAGGGCCATTTCCTCTCATCCTATCCCTTGTTCCATGGGAGAAGAGTCTGACCCCCTCCTGGCTTCACCTTCCTGTCAGGGACTTGAGGAGAGTATTAATGCCTCCCCTGAGCCTCTTTTTCTCCAGGCTGACAGTACCATCCTATAGAAAATCCCCTCACCTGACTCACTCCAGGTCACCTCTGGCTCCTGTAGAACTTCCACTGGTTATGTGCTGATGTTTTGTTGGAATTCTGAGAAGAATCACTTGTTCATCTCTGCATGCATTTGTGTGTGTGTGTGTGTGTACCTGTGTGAGTGTTTTCAGTAGGAAATTTTCAGACCATTCCAAGCACAGAAGCAAAGGCCTGGGAATCACTGAGAGAAGAGTCTGGGAGCAGCGATAGCCCGGCTCCTGCTGAGCTCTGAGCTCCTGCAGCAGGGATCTGCTGCCTTGCAGAGAGACATGGCTTCCCTGGGACAGGGAAGGAGGAGGCAGCAGAGCTCCTGCTGGCCCCCTCATTGGGATGAGAGCAGTTCAGCCTGGCATGCTGCACCTGAAAGGGTGCTCATCCCTGCTCCACTAACACATTTGGTTTTGAATTACTGCATGTCAGACCTTTCTGATGGCTGGCACCACAGTCTGCTGCTGGTTTATGTAAAAGGTTCCTTTCTTGGGCAAGAGATCTTCAAACTCTGAAGTTTATCTCAGGGCAAACAACATTTGTTGTGTTTGACAATGCTCCTAAATAATTGTCTCTTGGCTGGTTTTATAAGTAATCTCTACTGAATCTCAAATGAGTCAGGGGAGGAGGGGGAAGGAAATCCAGGGGCTGTGGTGTGATCTATGAAATCCTGGCTGTTGGGGCACTGAAGTGGATGAAAGTCCAAGATGATTTTCTGGTTCTTGATGGAGAGCGACTTTTAAAGGCTGCTGGTGGGTTTTTTGAACTAATACATCTTGCTTTCATCCACAAACCTGCTTTTGAAATTTTGGCTTTTATGTTACTGTGTTTTACATAGAGGAAATACTGGCCTAAATCTGATAAAATGCATGGAACATATTTACTGATGTTTTCTGAAGTCGTGCTGGTAAAACCTCAGCAATTGTAACTGGTGTGTGAAAGAGTAGCTTACAATGAAATATGTTTAGTATTTTTAATAAAGTCCCTACCTATGTGCTGCTTAGTATTTTGTGTAGGTTATTACATGGTAATATTTAAAATGTGTATATATATATATATATTTATTGTATTTTACAGCTTATAAGGAGTGTGTATTTCTCTGTTTTAGGGCATAATTCAGAAGATTGTGGACTGTCACAAAGTGAAAAATGTGGCCTGCTATGGGTTACGGCTCAGTCACCTGCAGTCTGAGGAAGTTCACTGGCTACACCTGGATATGGGGGTGTCCAATGTGAGAGAGAAATTTGAACTAGCCCACCCTCCAGAAGAATGGAAGTAAGAATATAAGTCTGTTCAATGTCAGTCATATAAGTCCTCCTGCCTTGTTGGAAAAAATACTCTGTAATTTGGTTTACTAAGAAAGATCATCTTGTATTGGAATAGAACTGGTGGAATGGGAGGAAATAAACCCACCAAACGTCTCTCTAAAAGTTGTGAGAGAGATTTTGTTTGCTTTAAGGGGTTTTTGTTGTTGTAAGGGGTTTCTTGCAAACTGAAGAGAAACCTTGGATTTAGAGGAAACATGAAATAGGAACAGAAATATCCTAGATATTTATGCTGAAATCTGCAAGTTTTGTCATACGTAAAAGTTTTAGGATAAGAATAGTTTTCCTAGTTGTGGTATAAACACATGGCTGCAGTTTTAAAAGGATAAATCTTGTTATTTAAATAAAGCCAAAAGGATATTGTTAAATACTGGTTGTAATTTATAGACTGAACAGTAGAAGTGTGATTTGAAAAGAGTGAAATGCAGTCAAAAATAATTTTATCCCTCTGCTTTTGAAAAACTTCTCAGTAGTTAAACTTCATTATATTGAGACCTAGAGCAGTAACTGACATCTGCCTTCCTTCTGACTGTGATCTTCTCAAATTATACCAAGAGCAATGAACACTAGAAAGATAACTGTAGAATTTTGGGGTTTTTTCTTAGCCTGGGCACATTTGCTGAGGTTTTTCATGATGCTGGTTAGTTGATTAAAAGAAGTGGCATAACCTAAGTTTTTTCAGCTTTTTAGGTGGGTAAGGTGGTGATACCCACTCAGGAGGGGAAGGAAAGTCTCTCCACTTTCCTGGTAGAAAGACAAGAAGAAACTAAAATTTATTTGTAGAAAGACACAGTAGTCTACTAGAGAAAATGGGGAGCTCAGAGTTGTAAAATACCAATAAACCAAATAGAGATTAAACCAAAGAGTAGATTACTGTAGCTCCTTGTTCTCTGCAGGGGCATTGTGCATCTATTTCTGTGGTTTATGTTCATAACCACAGTTGTGCTGAAGTTGCTGGTTGTTTTAAAGGATGCACATACCTTCTGCAAAAGTCTTGTAAACAGTCTATACATAATTTCTCACAAGTGGAGTTATTCTAGCAGAAGTCACATTTGGTAATATTCAGTTTGTAAATTATCTTCAGGGTCCCGATTTTAACAAATTCCACAAATTCAAAGAAATTAGGAATATTTAAAACCTGTGTTTCAGGAATGTTGCATATTCTCTTTTATGCGTGTTATATTTTATTGATTCTGTGATCTACACAGGTATTTTCCCTCCCAAGAAGTTTTTCATTGATAATATTGTGAAATCACACCTTAGAAAGGAGGAGATTCCTGAATGCTTTCTGTGATTAGTGGTGTTATCAAGTGGTGGATGAGATGTGAATAATTTATGTTGTAGAAATTTGTTACCTAGTGTACCAATGTCAATTCCATGTTTATAAGGCAGTACAACTTGCATGGTACACATTGCAGAACACATTTAATTGGTTTTAAAAACAAAGTTAGATATTGTTTTGAAGCTTGTGGAAAGGAATTGTGTAAAATGCTCATAAAGAGCTATGATAAGGTGTAAATTATTCAATACCTTTCCAAGTGTCATTTAATGTGTTATCAAATACATGCAGCCTGACATACCTTTTAAACCCAGAGAGATTTGCTGTGCGTAATCAAAATGCTGCTGTCATATTTGTAATGCCAAAACACAAAGTGTCTAAGATCATATGACAGTACTTGTAGAAATATTTAGAGTACTAAAGGGGAAGTAGTCTTGGAATGGTTCTTAAACTAAAAACTTCATATAGTGTTAGTAAACCACTCAATATTTCATGTGTTTTTTTTTATTTTTATCATCCAAATTAAGGGGTTGTGTATTTACAGTGTTCAGAAATTAAATCTTGGAATTCTTCTGGACTAATCCAGATACTAGAAGTTACATGAATTGTCAGTAGGTTGCACACAAAAGTTACCAGGATAAAATCCATCACCCAGCTGGGTGAGCCAGGGTTAGCAGGATGTGGGGCTCTTAAATCATAGATAACAACAACCCTCAATCATTTTGAGTAATACTGAGCCTTGAACAGCAGGCACAGCTTCTGTCCTTCATGTCTCTGACAAAACTGCTCTGTGCCAGGGCCCTTTTCCTTTCACTGGTGTTTTGTGTCACACAAAAGGAATTTCAAGAGGTTCACGTAACAAATTGTGTGTGTTGGAACACCTTGTTCCCCACAGGACAGACACCTTCCAGCTCTGTAGTTTGGGTTTGGAAAGCAGGTCCCTGTAACCAGGTGACATCCATGCTGTGGCTCTGACAGGTAGGAGACACCCCAGTGCTCAGCAGTCCTGGACTGTGAGTTTTGGTAGCTGTGATACAAAAGCCCTGGCACAGATACAAGGCCAGATGATCTGTGGGACGGTTTAATGAGTTGACCAAGTTGATGTAACAGATCTGTCCCTCTCCTTGCTGCATTCTGTCTTCTCTGGCTTCCAGTTATCCAGTCCCTTTCCTTCTGTGAGCCTTAATACTTCTATAAGCCTGCAGCAAGCTGATTCAGTTCATTAAAGTCACACAAGACTTCCCCTTTCTCTGCCCTTTTGGTTCTCATCTTCTCTGTTCTGGTTACTTTTCTGTTGATGTGAACTGAATCAGAACCTGCTGGAGGCAAGGTTGGGATTGGCAAGATTATTTCTTTCAGTAACGCAAGTTATTAAGAGTTGGATCATCCTTTCTCTTTTGGCTCTACCAGCTGCCCTGCTAGTGCTTGTTACTGACAGGGAAGCTCCCAGACCTGCTCAGTGGTGTTCACTCTGCTGTGGATGGGTCACTTCACTGCACAACCTGTGAGCTCTATGGATGCTCACCTTTGTGAGGTGTGTCAGTGCTTCTGAGCCCCAGTGGAGGGGCAGAGCAGAAGCAAAGTGGTGATCTTGCAGCAATAACTTACCAAACATAAGGGGAGTGATCATCAGCTGGGATGCTTGCTCCAAAAGCAGACCTGGTTTGTGAAAAAGGGACATGTCATCCTTGTCAGCTGGCTGCATTTCAAAGCCAGTAAATGTAGAGGATATTGAAAATTGAGCCCATCCTTGTGTTGGCCTTTGGAAGTCGGCTCCTTCATTCCCACAGGCCCAGGCAGAGATTAGGTTATAAATAGCTAATGAAGGTCACTCAGGGTGACTGTCCCAGCTGAGCTGCTTTGCCTTACCTGGTTTTCTCATGACATCCTGTTGCAAAAAGCAGTACTTTCATGGCTGATCAGTTAAGAAGACATGCCTCTGTAAAGGAGAGAGATTGATTCTTGTCTGTTTGTTGGTTTGTTTTTTGTTTTTTATAATCCCAGAGAGTAATGGTGTTCTGCATCCTAGAATCACAGAATCATTTGGGCTGGAAGAGACCTCTGAGGTCATCAAGCCCTACAGTTAACCCAACTCTGCCAAAGCCACTACTAAACCATGTCCCCAAGTGCCACATGTACGTGTCCTTTAAATCCCTCCAGGAATGTGATGCCACCACTTTCCTGAGCAGCCTCTTCCAATCTTTGACAGCCCATGAAAAAATTTGTTCTGATATTGAATATCCAATTTTCTGATCTATAATTCAGTCTAAACCTCTCCTGGTGCAACTTGAGATGATTTCCTCTCATCCTATCACTTAGGATGAAGTGATCACTCTATCACTTAGGAGAAGAGCCTGACCCCTACCTAGCTACATTCTCCTGTCAGGGAGAGAGGGATGAGGTCTCCTCTGAGCCTTCTTCGCTTCCTCAGCTGCTTCTCACCATATTTGTGCTCCAGGAGAGATTTAGGTTGGATATTAGAAAAAAAGTCTTTTGGAAAGGATTGTCCAGTGCTGGAACAGACTGCCCAGGGAAACAATGGAGTAACCATCCTTGAAAGTGTTCCAGAGAAAGTGTGAACTTGGCACTTGAGGACACTGTTTAGTGGTGGACATGGTGGTGGTGCTGGGTTGATGGTTGGACTTGAAGATCTTAAAGGTCTTTTCCAACCTCAACAATTCTGTCATTCTAAAATGCACTGGATTCTAGAGCCCCCAAAAAGGAAGGAACACTTTTACACAGACTTGTTTTATTCCATGTCAGTCTCTGCAGTTGTGTTTGGCAGTAGGTTTTAGTGGATATGGCAGAATAAAAAACAGGAGAGGCTCTGCTTTTCTGGACAGTGTGCTCATGCTGCCTTCTCTCCCTGACGCATAAACACCTGGAGGTACAATTTGGCTGACATCTAAATTCTAGTGAATAACCAGTTATCTGCTGGGGATCATGAAATGGAAAGGCTGATCAGCATTAGAAGGTGATTCTGTGTTCCCTTATATATGAGAGTAATTTGTGAGAGTTTGTCTTAACTGTGACTTTGAGTGTTTTTTTTGTTTATCTGTGTCCTGTGTCACAAAATGGTTTGGACTGAGAAGGACATTTAAGGATCACTAAGTCCAACCCCCTGCCATGGGCAGGGACACCTTCCACTATCCCTGGTTGCTCCAAACCCCATCCAGCCTGGCCTTGAACGCTTCCAGAAATGGGGCAGGCACAGCTTCTCTGTGCCAGGGCCTCACCACACTCAGAATAAAACATTTCTCCCTTGTATACACTGTAAATCTACTCTCTGTCAGGTGTCCTCGGCCTCTCCTGCATGCATTTCACTTTTTAATTTAACAATGTGTTTTCTGTGCACAGGAATTATGAAATGTATTGCCATACCACAACAAGACATCATTCCAGTATTCTTTGTTTGTATACAGTGTTTGTATTCTTGACTTAGGTAAATTAAATTTTTTCCTTATTTTAATGATTTCTAACAGGACATTGTATTTTCAGTGAATTCTAAGTAAATAAGGACATTGCAAGTTCTGCTTGCAGTGGAAACCTAGGCAGCACTTACTCTAGTAAATTTTTACCAAATCCCCACATAAATCTTGATTACAGGCAGCCAAATCACTTGCTGAAAAGAAGTTCTTGTCCTGCTGAAACCAACTGATTGAGATGTTGTAATATTTGCTCTTATCATGAGCAGATTGTTAAATATACTTACTTTGGGAAGTACTCTTAAGAGTGTGTGTTAGGATATGCTGTGTTGGCACAGCCCAAGGGATGGAGACATTCATTATCAGACTTTCATTGAAGGAATGTGTCAGAGGAGGAAGCAAACAGTCTGTGTCAAACACCGTAGGCTGTTACCACAGGACAAGCAATAATACTAAATTTAGGGGCTGAAAGCAGAAGTTAAGGTTTGAGAAGTGATACAGATTTGGTGTAGGTTGTGGGTCATTCTGATTTTCCCTCATTTCTGGTGTGCAATTACCTTAAAAAATATGACTGTCAGGTTCAAAACTGTTTGGCTTTTGCATATGTCTTTTTGCATATGAATAAGGGAGCAGAGAATATTTTTGCACAGAAAACCTATGGGAAATCCAGAGGTGAATATTGGAGCATAGATCAGAGAAGGAGCAGAGTCCTGTTCCTTGCTCTCTTGTAGGATGTGGCTCCCTGGTGAGTGACACTGATTGTCACTCCTGGAGCAGCAGGATCAGCCTTTTAAGTCCTTGCTTGTGAGAAGCAGAGATAAAAGCTGTTGCCAGGGGTCATGTCAGTGCTTCTGGCAGCTCATCTGTTGTCACCTAACTGGGGCCTCCCTTTCCATGGATCTGGAGCTTATCTGCTCCAAGTCTTGATGCTTCAGTCCTCTCTGAAGCTCTGAGAAGGCAGCAAGGCTCTAAGTTTGCTTCTGTTACAAAGGCCCTTTGTAAACATCTCTATGAAATGTCTGTTACAGATAAATTCCAGTTTAGTTCTCTGGAGCAATCAAAAGGGAAGTTTTCCATTAGTTTTCTAAGTTTATTTTGAGTTTATTTATATTTTTAAGAATGTTGGGAGGAAATCTTAATTTTAATTCTGCTCAACAGTCTCTTTTTCTCACTTTTCAGATATGAATTGAGAATTCGGTATTTGCCAAAAGGATTTCTAAACCAATTCACTGAGGACAAACCAACTCTAAATTTTTTCTATCAGCAGGTATGTTCAGTTCTTCTGCTTTGTCTTTTGCTGAATTTAGAAAACTCTGGGTTTGTTTGTGTGGGTAGCATATTACTGCAGAAACAGAAAAATGGAAAAAAGGTTGCTTATATGAAGCAGAAAGGGCACAAAGCCTATAGCATCTTTCTGCTTGAGAAGTGGTGAGGAATATGTTCCAAAACCAAGGTGATTCTGCAGGTTATAATTGTCCTAACTTAGATAAAATTGACTGTTGTTCCACTGGCTTCTTACAGTTAATTCACACTTGACTAAACAGATGAATTTCTTTATTTTTGCAAGTGTAAGTAAGTGACAATTTCACTACAAACCATCAAATGCTTTTTCCACTCACATTCTTAGGTTATTTTCTTGGGTTTAAAATCTCTTTGGATTACTAAAACTGCATAATAGTCAAAGTTTCTGTAAATTAAACACTAAATTCTAATTTTATTCAGGTAAATTATTTTAATCTGCTTTTGCACCAACAAGCTCCAAATAAAACCTCCTGGGGATATTTTTTAGGGGAGTCAGGACTAAAATGGTTACCCTAACTCCAGCAAGCACAATTGTGCGCACAACTTTCTTGTCTTAGGTAAATTACTTTTAGTTTTTTTTTTACTGTGTGATGCAATTTTTGTATTGATCTGTGATGAAGTTGACTTCTGAAAAGACACTTGTCCTGCAGTACTTCCTTGGACTTCACATTCTAGTTTAAGTGATTTGTGTGATATGCTGGATCCAGCCTAAAACGTCTGAATTTTGGTGAGTTTTTAATGTAGTACTGCCAGGAGTTCTTGTGCAACAAAATCAGGTTCCTTTTTCCTTTAGCAGCAAGGAACTTACTTTGTACTGGCTTTAAACACAGGAGATTTGTGTTTCCCATGATGCAAAAGTGGGTGATGAGCTCCAAAATAACTGAACTTCATCACTTTCCTGTTCAACACCTGGCAAGCCTGCAGTGTCCTCTCGTTTCTGCCTCAGGGAATTGTTTCTTTAAAGCAAGGCGTTTGAAATGCCAGAGGAATATTTGTTAACTTCTAGCTAAATTTGGAGAAATCATTACAAATGGATACAAAGGGCTCAGAATAGAAGGTTTTTGAAGGTCATTGGGACCAATAGGCAAAGCTGATAGCTGACTGTATCTCACAGTGCCCTGAATCCCAGTGCTGGTAGGAAATGAAAATCAGAGGTTCTTATCTCCTTGCTCTGCACACCATCCCATTTATTTTCTCTTCTCCTTTCTTTTTCACCTTATAGTGAGGTGTTTCTGAATCCAGTTCTTTAAAAGTCACTGCTCTTTCTTTTGGGGTGCTGTAAGGTATTTGGGTCTCCGTTGTCATGGAAATCAGGTGCAGAACTTTCCAGAGCTGTCATTCTGTATCCATGATTCTGCTTTGCTCCATAAATTTCACTTGTCCTCTTGGATAAACTAGGACAATAACTTTTATGTGGTAAAGTGTTAAGGCAGCAGCAGTGACGTATGAAAAGAAGGCAAGAGAAGAATTTAAGCAGTAACACTGCATCATAAACCAGGCCTACAGCAGAGAGGGGGATAAAAAAACAGAGAAAGATGATTTTTCACATTCTGTTCTATCTCAGTGTCATTCCTTTAACATTTTAACATCTTCTTTTGCTAACCACTGCTCTCAATCAGATGCATCATGTTGTGTGTAGGCAAGAACAACAGAATGTACAGAATTCATACATGCATACATAGATATCCTGAGCTTTCTGCACAGAAGCAACTGTCAGAGATAAGGAGTATAGAACCCAGTTAAAAATTTTTAAAAATCTGACAGAAAGAACACCTCTGTTGTCAAATTGGCTTTTCTCAATTTGAATCTCAAAGACATTGCTGTCTTGTATGTTACAAATGAGTAAAAAAGATTTTTGTGAGGACCAGATGCCTGTGACTTTCTTGTCAGGATAAGAGTGGGAACCTTTTTGCTAACTCGGTAATATCCAAACACGTTGTTTGTCCTACTAAAAATGTATAGCAACAAATTAAAAAGTTCATGGAGAAGGAGAAGAAACATGGTTTCCTCTGTCACCCATGGATTTTGGAATTTTAATGATTTTCTTGAATCTGAGTTGCAAGCCAGAGTATTGTCAAAAAAAAAAAAGTTTAAATACTCAAGTGATCTTCATCCTATGGAAAAGTACAGAACGTTTTATAAAGACTACAAAATGTTACTTTAATCACTGTCAACAGACAGGGTTTATTCATCCAGCTCACCCAAAGCACAATTACCAGGCTGTTAAACCCTAAGCTGGCACACGTTTGTGCCTTCACATGCATGACTACTCCCATTCACTGCAGCGAGTGCACTGCCCTGTGCAAATCGCTGCATTTCAGGCTTCTCAGCTTGGGCCTGATATGTGAAATCACTATTTTCTCCTTGATTTTTGACTGTTTTAAGGATGCTGTGACCTTTCTTTGGTTTTGAATATTCTTCATCTTCAAGAGTCTTGAACAAATCAAGAACCTGTGCCCAGAACTGTTTGTGGCTTGACGTGCTGTGATCGTGGTGCTCGTTCTGCCATCTGCGGTGGGCGTGAGCTGCTCTTAATTGGGAGTGTAAAGCAGGGCACTTAATGAGACCTTTCATTCTGCAATCTGTACAGCAAGGGATTAAAATTAGTGTGTGGGAGCAGGGGGAAACCACACAACTCGTTAATAACATCAGAATCAGTCCCACTAACGATGCCATGCAGTGCCTCTTGTGCTCAGGCTGTGCCTCAGCTTTGAGGGCAGAGTTGGGGAGAGGCTGATCTTTAGGTCATTCCCCTTCACTGGAGGAGCTGTGTGTTCCAGTCATGTCATTTCACATTCCATTCGAGAGCTCTGACCAACGAACTAGTGCTGAAACTGTGCCTTTTTGTTTTGTTGCTGCTCTCTTTGGCAGGTGACAGGACTTCAGGGGTGTCCTCTCTTTTTTCAATCTGTGGAGCATTTAGGTGGTGATTCTGTATGGACTGCATTACTCCCTTGGGCCCAAGTGCTTACAGTTTCAGCCAAATTAGGCAAATTGGATCCCACCCAGTGCTGTTGGAATTGTGAGGCTGAAGTATTCAAAAATCAGGAAAAGACAGATTTATGGTTGCTTTCACAGTTGGCAGATGCTCGCTGCACAGGTTTTATGTGCCAGCCTTCAATTGTGTCCTGTGCTATTGAATACCCAAATCTGAACCAAAGTGAGCTCTAATCCCACCCCCAAAACCTTTAATGTGTAGTACAGTGAATAAAAATACTGTAAGTTAAGATTTATCAAGAAGTGGCATCCTTTGTGTGTGTGTGTGTGTGTGTGTTCTCTTGACTGTTTTATAAATCCCTAGTGAAGATATTTAGGTTTTTGTATGATTTTTAAACGTTTTTCAGAGAAAATAAACATAAAGGTACGAAAGGAGAATTAAAAATCTCAAGTTTTTAGTAATGAGATAAGATTTCACCATTTTCCTGTCCTTTTTGGGAATATTTTCAATTGCTTTAAATAAGTGTTGGTGAAATTCCTAGTGAGTTTCCCTGTGTTCAAGTGACATGGCTGTTGGGAAGTGGAAATAAAGGGCACAGGCTCCTCTATTTTGCCTTAGCAGCCGAGTGAGGAAAGCCATATCTCAAATCAAGATAGAATACAGCTTTTAAAAACATTCATGTAATGAGAATCAGACGTAAGCTACATGAATTGCCTTCCTTTTATTGTGGGACAAGAGCCTGCACACATTTATCCTTGAATAACATGTTAGCCTGCAGTAATTGGAGATGGTTTATCCCTTGATGAAAAGGGAGTAAGCATCTGTATGGGGGGTGGGGGCAGATCTTGGGCATCAGCTGTTCCATTGTTGCTGTGCTCCTGCTTCAAACAGAAGACTTTTAAAGTAACTTTTTGGGGTTTTTTTTTTAGATCCCAGTGAACAAGAAAAGGTTGTTTTTATCAGTGTTGACTTTTTCTCTGCTGCCTTGTTTAGCCTGCAGTGTGGAGCTACCCTGGAGATATTAAGATATATAATAAAGGAGACTACAGGACTGAATTATGTTTCGAATTTACTTTTTAAAATTAATCATAGTTTGTGTAAGAAGAAATTGCAAGCAGGGGATAATCTCGAAGTTAGGGCAGGTCAATGATACCCTGAAAAAATTGAGCGGAATTTTGAGGGCTCTGTATCTCACCAGACAAGTACACTGCAGGTTCATTTTCATAAGAAAGCTCTTTTCAAAAAGAAGAGAATACATATTATACTTTTTCTTATTAAAAAAAAAGTAAGGGAAAAACATCCTCTGAAAAAGTGGAGAAAAAGTTTATTGTGGACAAATGGCACTTCTTTTCTCTGTCTCTGTAGTATCTGTAAAGATTATGTTCACACTCAAAAGGTATTTCATTAAATGAAATATCTCTTTATATTGTGGCAAATAGATACATCATGCAAATTAAATTATTTTTATAACTCTGTCCCTGACATGTAGGAGATTTTAAGTTCAGGCAATTACTGTTATAACTTAATGATTAAAGTTTTATAAGGCTTAGGTGCATGAGATGTAATTTGAAATGCAGGCTGGGAATTAGATTCTTTAACCTAATTAAATAACAACATCTCCTACACCCTAAAAAAAAAAGGAGACCTAAAGCAAATGTCTTTGACAGGAAAAGCTTTGAAGGAAATGAAGGACATTGGGAGAAAAGCTGGCGTTGTTCCTGATGCTGGCAGCCTGTTTAAAACAAAAACAAAAACAAAAACAAAAACAAAAAAAAAAAAAAAAAACCCTCAACAAAACAAAAAAAAAAAAACCCACCCAAAACCCAACAGATCTTTCATGAAGAGTTATAGGCTGAGACATAAACTGTTCCCTACAGGGAGGCAGCAATATAAGAACTGCAGCTGATTGAAAAGATATTAAAAGTATGTATTTTGATACAAATATAAATGAATCTGCACCTCTCCTTTCTGCTCTTTACAGCTTGAAAAGGCAATTAAAAGTGAGATTTCCTTGACAGGGGTAGGTTTCTGAAGTTGCTGAGATTCACAGTATCCCATTAAGTACTTAGTTTCTCCTGTAAATGTTGATTTACACCCTCAAAACTATGCTGGCATTCTTGTTTTAGGCTCTGCTGTTTGTATCGTTGTGGAGCTGCTTTGGCTATAAATGTTGTGTGCCCAATGTGTGCTTTCCCTTTAGTGCTGTGTGGTAGCAATGTGAAACTTCCTTTTATTCCTTAACAGCTCCTAACTGGTCAGTCGAGCTCAGGCCAAAGGGAAAGAAAGGGTTGCTTTGATTTAAGATTTCCACCTGTCAGCCAGAGCAGTGAAAATCCTCCTTGTGGGCTTTTCTCAAATAGCTCATAATTCAGCCTGATAAATGGAAAATGCTAGAGCCAGGTTTCCATGGACTGATGTGTGGATATGTCTCTTTAGTAGTCTGGAACAAAATGTTACTGCAATTAACAGATTAAGTTGTGTATAACAAGAAAAAGAAACCCACAGAAAAGTTGATTTACGTCGATGCTAGGACTCTCTTGATCTGGAAACTCAAAATTGTGTGTTGGAAAGGAGAAGTATAAAATGAGCTGGGAGCAAGGCTTGTTCAGTAGGTTGAGCTCTGTATGGCTCCCAAGAGTCCAGTCCTACTTTGTGCAAGGGCTGTGAGGCAGCAGTGTCTCTTGCAGTGACATCTGGAGCTCAGCCCACTTGGACAGACGGCATCATTTTTAGCTGCTCTGCCCCTAACAATGCCTTGTCAGAAGTTGGTTTCCCCCAGCCCATCTCTAATGCTCTTATTATTAACAGTGGAGCTTCCAAAATTAGTTAGAGATGTCAAAGATCACCCCTAGATAATACAGAGACTGTGACCTTGGGACACGAAGAGGAGGAGCAGCTGAGGGCAGATGGCAGATGAATGTTATCCTGATACCGGAGCTGGGCTTTTAACTCCCCTAGATGAGGCCAAAGCCCTAATTTTCCCTAATATTGACTTATCTCCTAACGCAAATTTAATACTATCAGATGGGTAAATAGGGGTGGGAACACATATGTGTTTCCCTCCTGTGTGTATTTTAAAAACTACCATTATGATCATTAAGGTGGCTCCTAAAAATACTGATGACATTAGAAGCAGACATTGGGCTTTTGTGCATATGGGGCTTCATTCACAGCAGATGAGGCACAAATCTTTCAGGCTGCATCAGATTTCTGAGGCTGTAGTAGTGAGGGTTAAGACCCTGTTCTTCCAAGCTGATTTTGTAGTGGTGAAAATTTGATGTCCTACATAAACTTGGAAAACAAGCATGGAGGAGCAGTTTGGAGCGATATCAGAATTTATACTGGGTGATTGTTTCACATTAACCCAATCATGTGTCTGTCCTACAGTGATGCTGTGGTGTATTTAACACTACAAGGAGCAATACAGCTAAAAGCAGAGAATATCTGAGATAATTCTTTTTGGTGGCATGCACAGAAGAGTTGTGTCATGGATTGGGGTGGAATTGTGTGTTGTACCTGCTGCAGATGCAGAGCAGAGCAACATCCTTCATTTTGAATGAGAAATTGTGGGGAAAACAAATGAGCTGTATGCTTGGATTTCTGTCTTGGTCACAAACGTTGTTGCTGAAGATCATCTTTTCCCATGGATATATTGAGATATTCTGGTCTTTCATTACAGAAGCTGGAACTAGTAAATTGCAGGAATAATTTCTGTGGATTTTGGTGGGATGGGTGTCACCAGAAGTGTTGTGTGTTGGTGTAAAACAAAGATAGATCTGGTTGAACTCTGTGGTGGCTGAGGGTGAACTGTAACATACAAAACCTAACACCAAATTACCTTCCAGAGTTAGAAACGTGACTATTTAAAAGCAGCTGCTAGAACACATCTGAGCTGTTAAAAATAAATCCAGAGAAACTACTGAGAATAAATAAATTACTGCATATAGAGGACAATTTAGAGACATGTTGTGGGTTTTTTTAATATAAATTTCACCAACTAAGTGGAAGTACATAATTTCCCAATATATAAAAGCACCAGCTAAAAATAGAATAAGTGGATAATGAGAAAATTTTGTAATATAGATCTTTGTTTTCATGCTTCATTAAATGGTTGTAATTCCTATTTGTGTGCTATGTACTGAATGGAGTACAGAAGACATTTTCTTTCTTTGGTTGATTATCTAAATATCTCATATGTTGGGATGATTCTTTTTGGGTATTAACTCTTCAGTGGGAACTTAGTCACTGAAGGGTTGTTTAAATGCAGTGTTCAAAGCAGTGCAAATTTGGGAAAAAATAGAAATAAAAAAGGACTACGTTGTGTAAGTAGGTCATAGAGATTGAGAGAAAAGCAAGAGAAATAGATTGCTTATTTTTAAACTGTCCTCCTGAAAAATTGGAGTTTATCCTGTGGGAAATTTCTTGGTAACATTAAGCTGGGAAAGCCAGTAGTGGCTAATTATTGGTTTTTGCCCTTTATGAGACACCATTTGATAATACTGTTGCTAAAGAATTTCCACAGTATTTATGCTTGAAAATTCAATGTCAAATTTGATAATTTTATGCAATAAATTATAAGGCTGTAAACAAGTTTAAACCTAAAATATCTTTTTAAGACACAGTATCTAATAGCTTTTTTTTTTTTTTTAAAATCCCTAAACTGGAAAGCATTTGCCAAGTTCAGAATTATTTTACTGTTGTTCTTTATAAAGAAATCTAAATCCAGCATGGTGTTTTTATGATCTGCTTGTCAGCCTGGGTGAACCTTCTGAAACACTGCAGCTGCATAAGAAACTCATGTGCAGGAAAATGAAGCAGATGGCTTTTGAAAGTAGCAGCTGGTATAGAAAATACGAGGCCAGTGATAGATTTCTCCTTAAATCATAGCATAGGGCTGTTCTCTAATTTCTCCATCTTCACAAACATGGGCTTTCCTCTGTTTTCAATTTTTATTTTAAATTGTTCCATCTGGAATTGGCTGTCCATTTCTTTAGCTGGGAAACTGCCCATTATTTTCTAGTAAATTTTGAGAAGTTAGAAGTGACACCATCAGTAATTTCCCCATTCAAGTAAAAGAACAAATATTTTATGAGTCTTGACATCATAAAAAAACCTGAGCTTGTGTTTATGTGCCCCATTCTTCCATGTGGGAAAAGTCTTTTAGTTCACATTGTGTTCACCTCCATTCTTTTGTTGTGATTTAGGAGTATCTTTGAACTTTTAATGCCCAAAATACTGGAGACAGAAGAGAGATTTCTGTTCTGGCTAAAAAAAGAAGAGTAATTAAAAAAAATATTGTTAAGAATAAAAAGTATTTTAAATAAAGTGAGTTGTTGCTGAATATCAGGGCAGTAATAAATCAGGAAATATGGTGTAGGATTGTGTTGCATTTCAAAATCCTTTTTTCTTTGGACATTACTGCTCTTTGTAAGCATTAATTCACTGATGGTGGGTGATTTGTACTCTGTATGTGGGGGCAATGACAATTTTGTTTCATTTTTTATTTTATCAGAACATGTGAAAGAGTTATTTTTCCTACATCTTAGAGGTGCCTTTATGCTTGGCATTCCTATTTCCCCCACTGCAGTCCTTTTTTGTATCAGACTGTTCATAGCTGTTGTGGCCAAGAAGTCAACTCCAAATGTGAAGTTTAGGTCACACTTTAATTCTGATTTGCCACCCTGTGAATGAGCAGATTTCAGGAGAGTTGCTTCCTCTGACACTGGCACTGCAGTAATACTTGCCTGGAAGCCTGAAGCAGTTTTTATTTCCATTATTCCATGTTTAATGGAACTTAAGTAGACTAACCCTTTCCCCCCAAAGCATGCACCTGCTCGACTGTAAATCTGACTTAAACTTGTTAGAACATACTAAAAAAAATCCAGAGGAAAAGGTTCTTGAAATCAGCACAGCAGTTTGCAGCAATGAATTACTTTTGTCTCTTCTCCTCCTTTAAACTGTTCTCCAATATATTTTTCTCAGGGAGCTGAGATAAGCACATTGTGTGGGAATACAAAGTGAGTAAGTCAGTGGAAGCAAATATGTTACAAGCAACATACACCACTCAAGTGACTCACTTCAAACATCATATTTTGGGTCTTGATTGTTACCAGATAAAAAGTATACAGGATTTTAGCAGTGTTGACAGTTGAATTCTTAATCCTAGTGTGAATCCAAGCATTTGCCTTGTTGATCTTTATGCATTTTTATTGCTGTAACATTGTGACCATAAAGTATTGGAGATAAATGCAGACTTCATGTCATTATATCATTGCCAGAGCATCTGGTCTCCAGTATGGGGTAAATGATGCAGTGGCACACAGGTTTAACAGGAGCACCTTACAGGTTTTGTTGAGCTTGAGAAAGAGATCAAGGGTTGCTGTTTTGATTTCTTGTTTGGCCACTTGGGTTTTTGGGGTGGCTTTTTCAAAATCAGATTTGTTCTGACAAGTTTGTTGTGACAAGTTTATATTAATCAGTTTTGTCTTACAAACAAGGTAAAATTAAGGTGTATTAAATAGCATCCTACAGGGTTTTTTACTGGTTTGGCCTTTGGAGAGATCCCATTCTGAACAAGGAAATTGCAGAGGAGATTATGGCAGCAGTGCTCGATCTGCTTGGAAAGGATGAGTGTGTTTATATATCTGTGTATATATAGATAGATGTATTCTTCAGCTTCTCCAGGTATTGCACAGTTCCTTAAATTTCCAAGCCACAGGAGGTGCAGCCAAAGGTCTGCACACACTGCCAGGGAGTGTGACAAGCTCACAGATAACAGGATCTCCAAACCCCACAGGGAAGGATTCATCCTCTCTCTTAACATACTTCTGAATTTGTAGTCAGCAGAAAAAACCTGATAGGTTTTGTTAGATTTCTAAGAGTTCAGTTTTTGTGCCTTTGTATGTATATAGGCTTTGTGCTCTTGAAGATGGAGCCTTTGTTTGTCTAACCCAGAAAATATTCTCATTTCTCTCATTTAATTATATTAACAACAACAATAATAAAAGTTATAATTGAGCAAACACAAAAGACTTCTTGGAAAACTATTCAATTGCCTTGTGACAGTGCATTTAATTACCATTAAATTATCTCTTATGTCTCTTCCACTTAATATTTGCTCTGGCTTTTTCCTTAGGAGGTTGTGCTGAACCTCCTGTGAAATTCTTATCTAATCTCTACACAGGCATTAGTTCATACATTGATCTGATGCCATCTCAAAGAGAATAGTCAAGCAAAATTAAAGGTGATAAGAGAGGTTCTCATTGGTATTCTGGGAGTAGAAACTGAATCTGCTTTTTTTTTTTTTTTTTTTCCTTGCTGAAATTGAAAGTAGAATGTGTGCAGGCAGGTTTATGAAAAAAGGGAAAAAACAAGCACTTTTGGCTATCCATAGTAGGACATCGTTAAAAATCCAGGCCACTGGTTTCTCACCACAAGTTTCCTGAAGCTTATAATATTTTTATAACTCACAAAATTTAAACACTAAAATAAGTAGGTGTATATAATGTAAAATACTTTTTCCCTATTCCATTTTGTTGGAATGGGGGATGGTCTTTTACATTTTCTTAGTCAATATCTGATGTCTGTAGTTGCAGAGTCAAACTGGGAACATGACTGGAATTTGTGAAAGCTCACAAGCTGCAGGGCAAGGGGAGATAAACCCCAAACTTTAAATATTTGGGTAATGTTGCTTATTTATTTATGGAATAGGAGGCTAGCGGCATTTTAAAATCATGTTTGCATGAAACTGGAGATGCTCTTAATCTGTTTAGTTTAACAAATTGAGCAGTGGAGCAAAGGCAAAGAGCTGTGAAGATAAATGAATCCACATTTGATCATAATACACTGGGCCTTAAATTAGCATCATTCCTGTGAGTGGAGGTTTTGTGTGTCAGGACTGAAAAGCTACTTTGCTACAGCCAGTTCTTCTTGGTGTCTGAATACCTCAAGTAATAGGAGGATAATGGCTTTGAAATTTCCTGGTGATGCAAAATTGTTGAAATGGTTCAAAAAATTGAATCTGTAGTTTCAGGGAAAAAAAAAAAAAAGAAGTTTAATGAAATGTAATAGATCAGTCAATGGGTATTTGATCTGGGTGGATGGAGGGCAGGTCAGCCAAGGGATTTTGTGAACAGGTTTACTTGGTAGTAAAGTAAGTACTTTAGGCCGTACATGAAGGTAAATTCTCAGAAAAAGGACACGGGAATTTCTGGAATTTGGGTATCCATATATGATCTGACCTCATGTTCAACACTTTTTTTTCATTTTGAGGTATCCCCAGGTAGACCTGAGGGTGAGGAGGGCTGTGCTGTTGTTCACCACCCACGTGTGTTTGCAGAGGTCATTTATGGCAGTTCGTGGAGCCTGGAACTTCATTCCTGAGTCACCTGCCCTGAGCTCCTGTCTGACAGTTTTAGTGCAGGACCAGTTCAAAATCCTTTCTCATGAAAAGAGATCCTGGTGTAATTGATTGCATTTTTCTGTTTATAGGATTATAGAACCATTTAGGTTGTAAAAGACTTGGTGTATCAACCACTAGGCCAGCACTGCCACATCCACAGCTGAACCATGTCCCCAAGGGCTGCAGCCATACTTCGAATGGTTCCAGAGATGGTGATTCCACCACTTCCCTGTGCAGTCTGTTTCCAATCCCTGACCACCCTTTCAGTGGAAAAAACATCCTAATATCCAATCTAAATCAAATTATTTAAAATTGTGAGCATAATGAAGAGGAGAGTCATTAATTCATATTGTGTATCCTATTACTATGGGAATACAGAATTATTATTTCCATATGTGTACAAATAGCACACTACATGATGCTGAAGGGCAATTATTCTCCTGTCTCATTAGTATTTGTAGGAATTGAATTGAGAAGAGTTAAAAGCTCATTATTTTGTCATATTGAGTGCCTGTATGAATTCAAATGTAAAAGGCTTTTTTCTCATGTTTCAGCTATTGTAATAATTAATTTTCTCATTCTTGCACAGTTTATCATATTTCTTCTTTCATGTCTTTCAATAACAAATTAAAACTTTTCATGCAATTCAGGTCCAAGACATTTTTAGGGATTTGCCTGTAGTTTGGAGCAGGAGCAGCTTTGGTGCTGAGGGAATACTGAGGTGGATGCTCATGTGTTCTGAGGAGAATGCAGAGTGGACAACACTTCCTTACCTGCTAAATTCTGCATTTCATAGCAGTAGTAGTTTGAACTGGTTGTTTTTACAACTTGTCATCACTCACCAAACCCACTTGGTGAAGTGTGTTGCTTTCATAGTGCATCATCTCATCTTTGATCCACAAGTCAATCACATGGATTTTTGTGGGATTTTGGGATTTGCTGCAACTTTAGGATCTCAATAGCAACTTGATGTTTTCATAAGAGGATAACAGGAGCTGTTAAGGAAGAGCTGTCGAGATTTGTTACTGAAGGTGCAAGATTTGCAGAGTGAAGTTCTTGGGTTCTGTTCTTGCTGGCTCTGTTCTCTCTTTCTGCCTGAGTTTTTTTGTTGTTGTTAGTTACTGTATCAATTGCTTACTCCAGTGTGGTGAAAGTGTTACCTAAAAAATAAGATTCTGCCCACTTCTATGCTAGTAAATAAAACAAGTCCAGGACATGTGACGAAGATTTGAAGTGTTTCCTTCTGTAGATGGTCACCATCCGGTTTCACTCTTGGTTCTTCTTGCTAGTTCAGCATTATTTTATGGCAGTGTGCAGTACAGTTTGTACATTCTTCTGTGTTTACTTCTGTGTTTATTTTCACTGTAATTCCTAGGCATTTATCAGTTTTACTTGTATGATTAGATCTGCCTAGACAATTAAATCCTGTTGACCAGGATGGTTCAAGAACACAGCCTGCCTTCTCCCAGCTGGAATGCAGGTGTACCCATCTACTCAGTCCCTGTGAATTTGGATTATATTTAATAAAACATAGGCAATATTGACGTACACAAGAAATTTTTCAATCAAGTTCATTGTGATCAAAATGTGTTTCTTACAAAAGTGCAGCTCATTTGTGGAGAATATGAACACAAATTCTTTTTTCTCTTCCTGGACTGTGAATTGTCATTCCAGAAAATTAAGATGTATTCATTTGAAAGTTGTTGGGGAGTATTTTAGTCTGTGTTGGCACTGAACTGATCTTTCTGTGATGCCTACCTGCTTCTTTTGCTGTAGGTGAAAAATGACTATATGTTAGAAATAGCAGATCAAGTGGACCAGGAAATTGCTTTGAAACTAGGTTGCCTTGAAATCCGGTAAGCTGATAATTTAATTTATTATTTAACATCTTTCTGACAGAATATATACATTAATTTTGAAACTGCTTAAAGTTCATCAATTTCTGACCAGTAGAGTTGAATAAAACATCATAAGACCTTTTTTTTGCTACGAAGCAGTTTGAAGAAAAACTGAATAGACTGTATTGTAACTCATTTCTAATGATTTTTAAATTAACATTATTTTAAAATTTTAATTAATTACATCTTGATACTGCCTTTTGGGTGAATTCTTCATCTGAATAATTCAAAGGCCTGTAGAGTACATTGAAGTATGTTTAAAAAAAATGCATCTGTGGTGTTATTTAGTAAATAGTCTTATGATTCTGCATATATAAATCCTGCAGCTAAAGAATGTAATTATAGATAAATGCTGCTACCTTCCTCTCTGTATTTACTCAAATTTTAATGTGCTGTTTGAAATGATTAAATCTTAAGGATTCTTTTGGGTGTTTTTGGTGTTCTTGTCAACGGTATAGACAGCTGGAAAATAAAGATAAATATATCAGATTAACAGATCCTTGAGAGAGTTCCCAGCTTTGAAATGCATGTGTGGGTTTTGCTAATTTGTGGAGAATTTCCAGCCTGAAACATTTGCTTTAGTTATGCTGATGTCTCACACAGGGAGATTAGGGAAGAAGTAAAATTGATAAGAAATTAATGACAAGTGTAAACTTGTTTGGAGAGAATAAAAGTGTCCTTTGAACAGTGCTTTCCAAATTAAAACAAAATTTAGGTTTATGAAATTTCCTAGGTATCACAGGAGAACCTGACGCCTTTGTTGTAAATTTTGCTCGTAGCCCCAGAGAAAACAAAAAGTCTTTGTGTAACTGCAAACTCCTTATGCACTTACAAAATCATTGTGCCTTATTTCAAAACATGTGATGAATGTAATAACCTGTGATTATGTTGTCAGCCAGGTCCTGGCTTCCCTGCTTCTCAAGCTGTGGCTCTTCAGAGCATTTTGATGAGATATTTCTCGTAGATGAACTTCTGAAACTCTTAGAATGAGCATTTCTGGTCCATTTTTTCCTGTGACTGCGATGATCTCAGCCCTCTCCTAACAAAGCTTCCCTGTTTATTCATTTACTTGTTAATGTGAACATGTCTGGATTGAGGCAGTTTTCATCATTCCCTGCTTCCCCTGGCTCTCCCTGTTCTGTGCACAGGGGGCTCTCAGGAGGAAGTGCAGTGTGAGGTAGAAAGGAGCTGCTGAAGGCCAGGTTAGGTCACTTTTGGTGGCAGCAGTGGTTTAAAGCAGTTCTGAAAATGCAGTTAATTTATAAAATAAAAATCTGATCTGTTGAGGTAGAATAGTAATATACTTAATACTTACCTTTGAATTCATTCTGCCAATGTTTTCTGATGCTGAGTGGAAGTTTTGATTATGTTGATGTTGTAGTTTTAGGCTGAATTATCCAATAATTGTTGCTTTCAAATATTTTTCCTGACTTCAGGAGATCCTACGGAGAGATGAGAGGCAATGCATTAGAAAAGAAGTCCAACTATGAAGTGTTAGAGTAAGTATTATGTTCTAGTTTGAGGTTTGAACTGTCCCTTCTCTGCATCAGGAACAATAAATTCAGTTCAATGACAGAACATTTCTGTTGTAATTTTTCTATTCCATCAAGGTTGTTAAGATGCTTTAATGTAAGAAAAGGATGATGAAACCCACTGAGATGTAGAAGTAGGAAAAGTGCCTTTAACTCTGGTCCAGAGAAACAGGTTTGGAGTAGTTTAAACTTGATCAGGAGGCTTACTGTGGTTTTCAGCAATTTTGTTAAAGTTTATGGGATTCACCAACTCTGATTGTGAGGTGATTTTATTCCTCAGTGTTTTTCTGTGCCCAGTTGCATTCTTCAGCTGTGACTCATTTGTGGTAAAGTTTGAGTTACTTGAAAATGTTTGTGGTATTGTTTTTGTTTCTGTTTGCTCACTGTGGACATTTTCTGATATGTGACCTTGCAATTAACAGGATTATTGTTTATCTGAGTGTCCCAAATTTTAAGAAGACCAAGGAGCATCCTTGTACTGAAATATTTTGTTTACTTATTCATTTTGTACAGGAGATGGCTTCAGTTCAAACAAGCCAAAGTCCTCCAGCTTTTTAGCAAAAACCTGAAAACTGGTTTTATTTGTATTTATATAGTGGATAAAGTTTCAGACATACATGCACCAATTATATGCTCATCTCCAGTAATTACCCTTGTGAAGAGATCCTGTACAGTTTAACATAAAATCGGGATAAAAGGTTGTTGCAGCAGTGAAGTCTTGATTTTTTAATATTATCTTTAATGGCAAATGGATGCTAACTTTTAGAGATGTGAAATGAGAGCATTTGGAGGAGGTAGGTAAGATTTTATACAACAATGAATAAGTGTACAAGGATTTTTGGGGGATCTGTGATGCTACAAGGTAAAGATAACTGATGAATATCCTCCTTATTTGGTACTTCTGTAGTGCTTCTATATTTATCCAGATTTTTTTAAACCTTTGGTTTTGTTTGAATTAGGGAATTTTTAAGATTTATTTTTTAAGGACTTGAGGTTTTTGTCTGTGAAAATATTCTATAGAATATTATATTGTAATTTCTATAGAAATATTAGTAGAAATATTCTGGTTGAGGAAACACTTCACAAAATGAGAAAAGACTAATAAAAATAAATGGGATGAGCAGATAGACAAGACTAAAAGGGGATATATAAAAAGATTTGAAAGTAAGAACTTGAGTAAAGTATTTTTAAGTCAGTTTTTTAGCAAGTCAGAAGCTACAAGCATTAGTAATTAGGTTAATGACTTTGGAAACAGTGATACAAAGAAAAGCAGGGTCGTAACAGGTCACACAAAGTATAAATTAATAATTGTAACAGGTGAGAGTACCAGGAGGATTCAGTGTGGTGCTGCTTTCAGTTTAACAGTGATTTCTTTCCTTCAGTTTGTGTTTTCCAAACAGTGACTGCTTTGGTAGGGAATAATAAATTGCTGCTGTGACAGGCATAGTGAAGCAAAACCCTGATATGCAAAATGTAACAGCTTAATGCCATGTAGAATTGGATGTGGAGAATTGTGCATTTCAAAAGTGTTTTATTTTTTGAGAACCAAGATGTAATTTGTATGGGATTTAGCTAGGAAAGATGAAGGATAAAACCACCTTAAACTGACTATACTATAGATAATTACAAGCTGGAAAGGGGCTGCAAAAAGTGCCAGTGATCCCCAAAATGCATTAATTTGATCTTACCACTTTAATAGTCCATAAATGTTTAACTGCACAAGTAATATTTATTGCTCAAGTGAGGCTTTTTGGTGTTTTTTGTGGGGGGATTGCTGGTTTTAGTACATCATGAGGCACTTAACCAGCTGAGAGCAATTTTTAAATGGCCCTTTTTTGCATTGGGTGTGATTGCTCCTTGCCTGTCTTTGTCAGATGTCTATTTGATGTACGTTTGTCTTTGATCAGATCTGGATGGGAAATGGTAGATGGGATCAAATTGTTAAGTAGCCTTTAATAGTTGGGCCTTCATGGAGTGAAAGAAGAATTTCTTCATAATAAATGTGAAGCCTGTTAGTGAGAACAGGGATAATTACAAGTACAGAAATGGGAGCTGTAGGAAGGAACAGGTGCAGCCACAATTGGTAAAAGGCATGTTAAAGTCTATTATGTTAATCTAATGTTACTTTTTTTGTTGTAACTTGAATTGAGGTGAAAAATACATGATACATGCTGTCTAAAGCTGCTTATCATTGTAAGACAAGCAGTATCACCTGTCTGTAGTTGGTGTTTTATTAATCCAATTGAAGTTTGTACATTAAAAAAATTGAATTCAGATTTAAGCCCACAAGTAGGCTGGAGTAGATGAGGTTAAGTATGAAGCTGTAGCAGAACTGTAAGAAGCAGGCTCTCAGTGCTGGTTATCTCTTGTTGGCAATCAGAAATCAGATGGCTGAGTCCTTCATCCAGAGCCCTGAGTTGGTGTCTCCCTTGTTGGCCATTCCACCCCCACACAGCACAGCTGGGAAGGAGTTTGTAGGGTTGTTTGTATAAAACTGTATGTTCCAATTTCCAGTGCTTATTCTCTTATTTATAGGTATCCATAAGTTGTTACTGGTCAGGGCATTAAATCCGTGTGGTTCTTTTGTTAAATTCTCCTCCAGTAAAAAAATTTGCTGTCTCAGCTAAACACAGGAAATACTTTATTAATAAGTTTTGTTAAGAGTTGTGCTCTGTTGTACTCTGCATAAAAATTTCTTCTCAGTTTGTTGCACCCAGATCTGTACAAAAGGCTGTTCTACAGCTTGTCCTGGTAATGAATCAAGTGAGGCTGTGGCAGCCATGTGCTGCAGGACTGTTCAGATGAGGGATACCAGGGTTATGGGAGGTGCTTCATTTCAGAAGCACCAACTTTCTCTGAAATGCTTAATGTTAGACTAATATATCCCTGTCAAATATATTTGCATATTATTTAGATGGTAATAGTGTGTTAGATTCATTTAACTGTGTGGGATGATAAACTGAGTAGCATTTGCATTTGAGAAGAAATGCATGGAAGGAATTAACATTTATGAAGTTTTATAATCCTGCAGCTTACTGTCACTGCACAGATGCCAGTGCTGCACATGAACATTCTGCTCCTCCTGGTTGAGGATGTTTTTAGTGTGAAATTGTATGCTACTCATCTTTAGAGAGCTTTTAAAATACCCTGGTTTATTCTTCTGAGTGAGTTTTTTCTATTGACTTTAGTGTTGGCTTTGTTCTTGTGCCGTCAGGTAGCAGTAAATAAATCCTGAATATCTCTGCTTGCTAACAGCTTCTCCTTGCTTTGCCAAGTGTCAGAATTCCAGATGTGATTCTGTGGATGTTCAAAGCATGCACTCATGGAAAGCTCATTTTCATACTTGTTCCAGAAGCAGATAAGAATGTTTGAAAGAGATGGTAACATTCTAAATTTAAAGGAAAAAAGTCAATAATACCTTTGAGCTATAAATCCTTTTCCTATTTATATTTTCTCTTAGTTTTTCCTTTTTTACATGTGAGTTTTTTGTACTTGGTTGTACAGTGGTGTCTTCTGCACTAATGTCATTGGCAACTTCTCAAGCACCTTTTTTTGAAGCTGATGTTCAGTAGTAGTGACACAAACACATGTCAGACATAAGCTATGTGCAGCACATCAGAGCATAGAAATATTTATTGGCCCTGGTTTTCAAACCAGGGTTACAACCCAATTTATAGGTGTGAACATGAGCTTGATAAATTCAGTTTGCAAATTCTGAGCTCACAGTCACCTGATTTATAGTGGCAAAAAGTGAGACTGCTTGCAAGAAAAAAATTGTAATTTTAATTTGCTCAGTATGAGGAAAAGATAATAGTAGAAATTTAAACAAGCCCTCAATTACAGTACTTCAAAGGGTACAACAGTAATGGAATTGCACTCAGCATGCTTAGTGAGGTGATATCATGAGTGTTCCTTTATGGATTCCTGGATTCCTTAGGCCAAACTGGGGCTCTGAGCAACGTGGTCTAGTGGAAGGTGTCCCTGCCCATGGCAACTGGATGGTCATTAAGGTCCCTTCAAAACCAAACCATTCTATAATTCTTTTTATATCTTCTGTTGCATTCTAATAGAGGTTTATCAGGGTATTCCACTTCCATGTTGTTCCACTCTCACCTGACTACATGCTCTAAGAATATTTTTTCTATATGCTTGAAATTATTAAAACATGTACAAATAAAATGTTTTTATTCTCAAAACTCCTCTATGCCCAAGCCACCATTTCAAATAACATAATTTCCACACAGATACCTGGTTAAATAATAGTAGGAATATAACAATATTTCTACAATTTAACAATGTTCTCAGTATCCTTTGGGATTTAAACTAGAAGGTGCTGCTGTGCCACATTTGATGTGGAGTGGCTCTAGTTAGAATTTTAATAGTAGTCTGTTTGTTACTCTGAGGTTTTCAAGGACCTTGTTAGGTAAATGGTTTAGTAGTCATATATGCTACTTAAAAACAAAACAATAAATGGACCCAAAGTACCACCTTGAAAAGAGAAATATGATACTGCACAATGTTTTTGATATTAATGCTATGTGTATCTTTTCTTTCAGGAAAGATGTTGGCTTGAGACGGTTTTTCCCGAAGAGTTTACTAGATTCAGTGAAGGTAATTCCAGTCCCAGTCAATCCTCTACTGCTGTAAAGTGTCAGAAATCTGAAAATTGCATTATTGTTTTCACTGTACAGTCCTAAGGGAATTGCTGTGCAGTTTTGATTTGTGAAAAAACATCCAAGCTGTCTATGGGATTGGTGGGATCTGAATCCCAGTCATGCAGCTGGCAGGACAAGGATAAAGTGATTCACAGGGTCTTGCTGAGCTGCTGTGAGAGGGGCACAGCTCTGCCTCTAAACCTTGGGGGTTAAAGTGCAAAACAAGTCCTTGAAGCCTCTTGGATCAAATAACTTTTTATTTTTTTCCCTTCCCTAAAATAAAAATGAGACTTCTGGAGAAAGAGGAAGGGAACATGAAAGAAAAAAGACTATTTTAGTGGGAACTTGATAAACTTGATGCCTTCCTTGCTCAAGACTGTATCCAACTTATTCAAGGAAGATTTCCAGTAATTTCTGCTTAGGTTAATCCTAGCTAAGACCATAAATGTTACTTGAATCTCACTCCCATTGAAGTCCATATGTTCTCAGAGTAAAAATGCAAATTTTTCTCAACGTGTATTGAAAAGGGGGATTAAGAATGGTCACCAAGTATTTTACATTTACAGCTGCCTCAATATGAATGTCTTGGTAAAATGTCTCTTACAATTCATACATGAAAGTATAAATCATAAATTGCTACTTTGGAGCTGGTTTTGGTAAGCAGTGCAGCTTTGTGGAAATAATAGAATTCAACTTGAGATTTGGAAAGAATCTGCATTGTAATTTAAATGGGTAAACACAAAAGGTCTGTCTTGACAAGGTTTTGTTTCAAAAGACTTTCGAAAATCAGAAGGTAATGAAGTCAAGTGGATTTAAGTAATCCCCTCTGCATTTTAATTTAAGCAATTATCTGAAACTGTATTTTCTGCTAACGGGAAAAAATGTGGTGAAAGGCTCCAGACATAAAAGTATGAATAACTGTCTCAAAAATAATATTATGGAGCCAGAAAACTGACTGACCAAGAAAACTGCACTTTGGAAATCCTGAAGTGGGGAGAATAGCAGAAAGAAGTAGCAAGAGTTGCCAGAAGGTGAAGCTGAGTGGGAGCCTTGTAAAGACATGAAAAAAAATGTTGGACATATGAAGAAGAAAAACAAGGGAAGGAGAAGTGTGTCTGCTTTTCAATGAAAATGAAATCCCAATTCAAAATAGTACAGGGTCAGTCCAAATCCTTAAATTGCTCTTCCTCTTGGTGAAAACCAGGGCATTTGAATGGGCAGGCAAAGGAGGGTTCCCAATAGCTGTGAAATATAAAATTAATTATTTCTCTCTATTCTCTCTGCTTTGAACAAACACAGAGGGGGAACAAAACAATGGTTCTTAGAAATACACTTAAGAGGAAGTTTTCAGTGTATTTTGCTTGAAGTTGCTATTTGCAGATATTTCTGATATATGCTTCTGTTACGGAAGAGGTGTGGTTTTGGAGGCTGTTCAGCCTGGAGAAGAGAAGGCTCTGGGGAAACCTGAGAGCTCCTTCCAGCGCCTAAAGGGGCTGGAAGAGAGCTGGGGAGGGACTTTGGACAAGGGATGGAGTGACAGGACACAGGGAATGCTTCCCACTGACAGGGGGTGGGGCTGGATGGGATATTGGTAAGAAATTGTTCCCTGTGAGGGTGGTGAGGCCCTGGCACAGGTTGTCCAGAGAAGCTGTGGCTGCCCCATCCCTGGAAGTGTCCAAGGCCAGGCTGCATGGGGTTTGGAGCAACCTGGGACAGTGGAAGATGTCCCTGCCCATGGTAGGGAGGTGGAACAAGATGGGCTTTAAAGTCCCTTCCAACCCAAACCTGCCTGTGACTCTAATGGACTTTGTATCTTTACACCTTACTTGTGATCTTAAAATTTAAAGTGACCAGTTCTTCTTGGTGGACTGAAAAGAGCCAAATAACATATGCCAATATTCCTGGCTGCAAATGTGATGCTGGAATTGGTCAGGAAAACAATCCATGGGCAGAATAAAGTATCTTTCATCAACTGAGTGTCTGAAATACTTGGGACACCTTCAGCTGGCAAATGCTTTTTTATTTTGTTGTGTCTTGCTCCTGGTATTTGCCAGTGACAAGGTAAGGCTGTGGTTTGCACTTGCCTTGAAGTTGGTTTTCTCAATAAAAATAAAGATAACAGGGAGGTCCAGTGTAGAGTGTCTGAGTCCTAACAAAGCCTGAGGCAGCTCTGGGTGCACCAGGGAAGTTTCCTGACTGCCAAAGGCTCTGCAGCCTCCTTATTGATCCACCTGAGAGTTGGTTCAGCTAAATTGACAAAAGAATTTGAAATTACACCAAAGTTACAGATTTCTTTGTTAATTTGACAGTATAGTGTGTGCTGAGGGGGCTTTTTTGCCAACCTGTGTACGCATCACTGCAAAACTGATCATTTTGTGAATATGCAGCAGCCTTGGATTACTGCTACTGGAGTAAGTCCTGCTAAACACTCCACAGAAACATTTCTGGCTATTTTGACTTCTGAACGTTCTGTAAAGGCTTTCTAAGAATGAGTGTCTGATCTGCCTGGAAGTGCTATCAACAAAAGGAAGTTGGTGTTTGTGTAGTGCCTGGGGCTGTTAACAGGCAGTGTGGGAGAATAAAAGAGTTTTACTGCTGTTAAAATGGGACATTGAGATGTGTTTGCATGGAGGAACAGTGGTAATTCCTATCTTAACCTTGACATATTGTGAAGATAAGCATGGTTTTTCTTTCTGTCATTGTTGCTAGTTGGAAGATGTATTAGAAATGGAGTTTTTAAGGCCATTCAGTCACTTTAGACAGATGTTTTTATTCACAATTCTTGATGGCTTGTTCAGATTGGGGGCATCTTAGAGATACTGCTTCTCAGGCCCTGGTTTTATTTTCATATGAGTGGCTGCCTTTAAGGGATTGTACATTATGTACAGGCAGGTAATTAATTTTTTTAAAATGTTAGTTTAGCTGTCCTTTGTGCTGCTCTAAGTGGTTATTTGTACCCTGAAAACAGATAATAAAGTGCTAGACAACATAGTTAATATAGTTTAGTTTAAATGTTTGGTCTACTTTTTACATTCAGTCTGCTATTTAAATTTCATTTTTTATATTGAAGGTTTTTTTGCTTATTATCAGACTTAAAGAATCCACTTTATTATGGGTAGTCTAAGTTATTGTGTGCAGAAATTAAGATGCAGCTACAGCTGGCTTGTTATTGGCAGGTAAGAGAGAGAATGGTGATTTAGATTTGAAAGCTCATATGAAGATATAAATTATTCTGGGTTTTTTTTTTTTTTTTTTTTTTTTTTTTGTATTGGGACACAGTTCAGAAGTTGAGAGAAATGAGGAACTTACAACAAATATTCCTGGAAGGGTTAACACGTGGTCTTCTATTATAACTTATTCAAAATGTTATTAGTTAGATATCCTCTCTGTGATATAGCAGAAATAATGTTGATCCTAAGCAGAAGTTAAAAGGCAGAACTGCTGCTTACATTTTGAAGCTTTTTTTATTCCTTGAGAATTGTCTCCATTTCGTTGATAAAGACACTGTTAGTACTACTAAGTGACCAAAAATCTTAAAATATCCCTCAGCTGGTAGATTTAAAATAATTGTTCTCCAAATGTTTTAATACACAGGCCAAAACACTACGGAAATTAATCCAACAAACATTTCGACAATTTGCCAACCTCAACAGAGAAGAAAGTATTTTGAAGTTCTTTGAGATCCTCTCTCCAGTGTACAGATTTGACAAGGAATGCTTCAAGTGTGCTCTTGGTGTAAGTAGAGCAATGTGACAGTCACTAGAATACATTCTGGAGTTTTAAGTCCAGTTGCTTTTGCTTGGTTCCGCAATAATGTTTTGCTAATGTCCTTTTTTTCATGTAGAGACAATTGGATTTCATTAGCAACAAATGGCATTTACTGATTTTATTTAGAACTTTCTCCATTGACTGTTTAAAAAAAAAACATCATTCATTACTTGGGTAAGAATTGTATGTAAAATAAAATATTTTTATAGGTGCTTTGTTTGTGAAAGTCAAGCAATTTTTCAGCTATTTCCACAAGGAAATGAAACTTCTCAACTTCTCTTGGTAAATTTTCACCTATACTGTTAATCTCTACCTATTTCAAGCAAATTTTGAAGAAGGGCCCCAAGTTTGGAAGGTTGTGAAAATGGAGACTCCAGCAGAAATTAGAACTTGAATATCAATGTTCATGAGAAGAGGAAATATAGGAAACCCATAGTTCTCATGTAGAGCTAAGATAAAATACATGGAAATGCAGTTTAAGTAGCAGAGATCCCCAGGAAACCAGTCATGAGGGCTGTTGCCACTTACAGAATTACTTGATTCGAATATAATTTTGTTTGAAGAGTTGAAAAGCTTCTAGATATTAATTACTGAAATCTGTAATTACCACATTGGATTATAGTATTCCATAGTAAGGTCTTGTCTTATTACTGAAATTCTGCCCTGTCTTTCTCCTTTGACTCCCAAGTCAAGCTGGATTATTTCAGTGGAACTGGCAATTGGCCCAGAAGAAGGAATCAGTTACCTGACAGACAAGGGTGCAAATGTAAGTCTGCTTCTGTTTTGTGGGCTTTTTTCTCAGTCACTCTGTTAACAGCCATGACCTATTGTGAACTGGATGTCACAGGAAGGGGAGTGACCAGTCTGATCTCTGGGTTAAACACAGCAGAGCTGGGAGCTCTCAGCATGTACAGCTCTTAGTCAGATATTCATTTGTGATTTGGGATCAGAGGAAAGGCCCTGGTGTGTTAGGTACAGAGGCTGTGTCAGCTTTAGCACTGCATTTGTTGGCTTTCCTACCAGTGAAGTGCTCACTTGCAGAATTTGAAGCATTGGTGGGGACTTTTTACCAATGAAACGTGAATTATTCTGAGTTGTTCTCTTTCTTAGGAATGTGTAAATGCAGAGCTTGTTTAACCAGTTGGTGAGCACATCTGTGCAGGCACTGCTTATTTACTGTCTTCATATCCTTCACAGCCTTTTCCTTACTTGATTCCATCTGTATTTCAGCTGGATTTTTCCTTACTTGATTCCATACCTGATTCCAGCTGTATTTCAGTACTTCCTGTGCACCCCCATGGTGCAAAGGAGCTCTGTCCAGACAGATCCTTCAGCAAAATGTTTGGGAACTTTACAATCACAACTTAAGCTGAGCCCATGTCCAGTTTTCTACTGAAATGAATTCAAAAGCAGTGAAAATATGGGGAAATCAGGAACACAGAGCTAAGAACAAACCTTTTCCAGCAGTCTGAAGGGATGTTGGGAATGTGTCAGTGCAGGTTCCATGTGGTTTTAGCCTGTTGAGTTCCCTCTGTTGACACCCAAGAGGTTGTTCCCGCTTCAGTGCGTGCCTGGCGCTGCTCAACAGTGACCTCTGTGGGCACAGCGGAGCTGGGTTCCTTTTCCAGCCACTCCGGATGTTTGTGTGTGTTCTGTGTGAAACTCTAGAAAGAAACAGAGGACAGATTTCTGCACGTGTAGTTTGGGGATCAAAGTCTCCCTGTGCTTTTGCGACACCAGGGATCAAGACAGGCTATTTTGCTGAAATTTTGAATTTTTTTCTCATTTTTTGGTGTTGTCTTTCTGTAGCCAACCCATCTGGCAGATTTCAATCAAGTGCAAACCATTCAGTATTCAAACAGTGAAGATAAGGACAGAAAAGGGATGTTGCAACTCAAGATAGCAGGTGCCCCTGAGGTATGTTATTGATATTGTATGTGGTGATAAACTTGCTACTTTGTTTTTCCTTTCAAGGGGTGGGGTGTAACATACTCCTAATATGGATATTCTCTATTTTGGACTTTTGTTCTGGGTTTGGTTTTAAAATAGATTTAAAGTTCATTACATGTTTTATGTTTTGCATCTGGTGCTTGTAGACTTTGATATTCATAGAAGAAGCTTAATGTAAAAACAGTAGCTCTTAAATGCAATTTAATAGCAGCCTGTGCATATGTACTGCATCCTAGAGAGGAAACAGAGCAATTCTACTTTTATGTAAGGAGGGAATATGAAACAAGGAAAATTTGTTCCCTTGTATTACATGGAAGCAGGGCTGGAAGTGAAATCAAATCTTTTCCTTGGTCCGGTGCACCAAAAACAGTGGAAGAGCAGGATTGAGGGAGGGTGGCAGATCTGTGCAGAGAATGAGGAATGTTGGTGGCATTGAAATTAATAGGTTGCCTGTATGTCTCTCATCTCTTTTTACACTGTACATATTTTATTTTTTTTAATCTTTCTTGAAATTGGAAAGGGCTGTTTTTAGGCAAAGAACAAATTGCTGCAGAGGGTGGGAAAAAAGATACCACCTGTGTGAGCTTTAAGAAATGAGCAACTTCTTCAGAATTGTCTTAATTATAACCCTGAAAGTCATAACAAGAGTATTCAACAGTGGTTTACACTTCATAAGCCCAAATTAACACTACATTAGGTGGAGGGTTTTACCAGCTGTACTTTCTGAACCTCCTGTTTGAAATTTGCTGCACAAAAGTTAAAGCAAGAATCTCCCTGCTCACCCACAATCTCCTGTTTACGCTTTGCAGGCGTGTGTAAAGTTCTGATGCAATGACACAGCTGTTCCACTCAGTGTTTGCAACTGCAATAATTCCTCTTTGTTGGTGCCTTGTTTTTTTCCCTTCTGTAGCCTCTGACAGTGACAGCACCATCCTTAACCATTGCAGAGAACATGGCAGACCTGATCGACGGCTACTGCCGGCTGGTGAACGGGGCCACGCAGTCCTTCATCATCAGGCCTCAGAAAGGTAAGGACACCTCCATCCTCAGAGCTGCTCACAGGTCATTCTGCATTTGAATACAAGACAGGAGGTAGCAGAAAAACCCTCACTTTGAGGCTCTTTTCTTTCAGGGAGGAGCAATGAGAAACGCTGATAGTAAATTGTCACTGCATCAAAAATTGCTTAGTGGCTGAGAATTTAGACTGATGTCAGCAATCACTGTTTCACACTGATTCCAAACTTAACTGGCAGAACTGAATTGTAATTATTAAAGGCACTCCTAAAACTCATGTTACCTTATAACATGATTCCCAATATACAAGTGGAAATTCAGTGAGGTTGGTTAGGGTGCATTTGGATAAAGTTCTGACTGGTAGCAATTTTTTAGTTTCTGACTTTTTCCTAGATACTCAAATATCTCCATTTAAAAAATAAAAACCTTGAGAGGTCTCATGAGTTTCTCTCATAAAATAGAACTAAAGCAGAGATACATTTTATTGTGGCTATCAGTTGTTTTTGTATCCTCTCGCAAGCTGCAAGCAGTGAGACGAGGTTGCAGGTACCCCTCGCTTTAGAGAGAATTTGATTAAATTTCATTAGAATTTTTTCCAGTTTTACACAGATTTAGTTGTTGAAAAACATACAGGCAAAGCTGCTTAAGAATGAAATTTTCTTCTTTCATGTTGTTCTCATCTTTACCCATGGAAATTCATCCAACTTTCTTGCTTTCTAAAAGAATAAATTATTTTCTTCTTCCGTGTTTGTAGTACAGGAAACTACACAAGCTATCCCAGCATCTGTCCAATGTGAAACTGAGTCTCTTTTAGCCGTGTTCTTGCTTTTTTCTGCCACAGGTTTTCCCTGGGGTGATGTTGTTAACATAATTCAGGTCCTTTCCAGGTCCATCTATAACATCCTCCCTGTGAATAGCTCAAAAAATCCCCAGACTTAAACTTGGGCATTTACTAATAAAGAGATGTGATCTTACGGTCTTAGATGCACATGGTAATTTTTCAAATTATTCTTAAATTTGCATGTTTTTTGTTATTTCTGACCCTTAGAGTGTGTGAGTGACCTTTAGCTCCAACACAAGCAGTTTTCTTAGAACCTGTGTGAGTTGTGCAGCCTTATCTCCACACAAATCAAAATCTTCCCTCAACACAAACTCAGCTCTGATGCACAGCTTGGAGATGATGAACCATTGGTCTCAAAATCAGACACTAAAGGGATAAGCTACCATCAGAGATAACAATAGTTTATTGTTCTAAAAATAAAATAGGCATCACGATCCAGGATTTCCATGTCATCAGACTAGTGTGTGCCCATGAGTGGAGGTCTTTTGTGCCTCTTCTTTTCTGAGAAATCATGGTTTGGGGTCTGCTAGAAGCCTTAATATTCACTCCTAAAACTTTCCTCCTAATGCCAGGAGGAAATGCCAGGATTGGCTGTTTTCCAGCCTGAACTGTGTAGCCACAGTTGATACTTTAAAATTTTTCATGTCTATGAAACATGACCTCTTCCCTGAATTAATGGATGGCTCTAACTCTGTCTTTGCTTTCCCTTTAGGGATATGTGTGGACTTTGTCCAGTCCTTGCCACTTCCACACTGCTGGTGGTGCCCATCAAAACTGATCTGTTCTATTTGCAATTTTTCTTTCTAATTGCTGTCTTGCTCCTACGTGACTTTCTTAGCAGCAGCTGCTGCATCTCCTAGGCTGACTGAGCTCTCTGAGGGGCAATATCTCTGATTTTTCTGTGCCCTGCACTGAGGTTTCTGGTAGATGTGAATGCAGGATAAATCAATGCTTCTAATGCAATGTTTATTTGTGTGCTATTCTTATAACACAGAATTTTAACATGGAGCAAATGAACAGTGATTGAACAGGAACATCATGTAGCACTTTGGGAACACTCCTCTTTATGCACACATGGAGAAAACCCCTCTAGTTAAAATAAATTCTGGGTTTCTTTTGTCTGAGATTTCTTTTTTTTGAAATTCATAGCAATGCCCAACATATTCATTAAACATTTCATAGGAGAGCTGTCTCCATCATGATCTGCATTCCCAGATCCCACAGTGAGCTTTGATTGTGTAAGACACATCAGAAACAAATCATGGAGCAACTCTTGATCCCACAGATGTGTTTTATCCCCCTTTTGAGCTTTTCCATCCCCTCTTTGTTGTAAATTTACATTTATTGCAAGTGTCCTCATAAATTGTCCTTCTTGATTACTAATAGAGCCTGGTTTTGTGATATTTGTCATGCTGTCCATTAATGATCCAGTTCTTCTTAATTTGGGGAGAGCACTTGGTAATGTTTAAGACCTGGACAGTATTTGGCATTTTTCCATTCTGTTTT